>NW_027326472.1:0-300000 GCF_048164855.1 Canis lupus baileyi
CAAATTCCTCCCTGGTTTTCGGCCCGTTCGGGTTTTCTATTTCTTCCCCTTTCCAATTTTGGTAGTCTGTGGCCTTCCAGGAATGCGTCCGCTTCCTCTAGATTGCCTAACTTATTGGCGTATAGCTCTTCCTACTATGTTTACCATTTTATTATTTATTTTTTTAATAATAAATTTATTTATTTATTGGTGTTCCATTTACCAACATACAGAATAACACATGCCAGTGCTCATCCCGTGAAGTGTCCCTGTCAGTGCCCGTCACCCACTCACCCCACCCCCGCCCTCCTCCCCTTCCACCACCCCTTGTTCGTTTCCCAGAGTTAGGAGTCTTTACGTTCTGTCTCCCGTTCTGATATTTCCCACACATTTCTCCTCCCTTCCCTTAGAATCCCTTTCACTATTATTTATATTCCCCAAACGAATGAGAACATACACTGTTTGTCCTTCTCCGATTGACTCACTTCACTCAGCGTAATACCCTCCACTTCCATCCACGTGGAAGCAAATGCTGGGTATCTGTCGTTTCTAATGCCTGAGTAATATTCCATTGCGTACGTGAACCTCATCTATCTTCTTTAGCCATTCATCTTTCGATGGAAACCGAGGCTCCTTCCACAGTTTGGCTATTGTGGACATTGCTGCTGGAAACATCGGGGTGCAGGTGTCCCGCCGTTTCAATGCATCTGAAACTCTGGGGTCAATCCCCAGCAGTGCAATTGCTGGGTCGTAGACCAGGTCTATCTGTAACTCTTCTAGGATCCTCCACACAGTTTTCCAGAGTGGCTGCACCAGTTCACATTCCCACCAACAGGGTAAGAGGGTTCCCTTTTCTCCGCATCCTCTCCAACATTTGTGGTCTCCTGCCTTGTTTATTTTCCACATTCTCACTGGTGTGAGGTGGTATGTCATTGAGGTTTTGATTTGTATTTCCCTGATGGCAAGTGATGCAGAGCATTTTCTCATGTGCATGTTGGCCATGCGTATGACTTCCTCTGTGAGATCTCTCTTCACGTCTTTTGCCCATTTCATGATCGGATTGTTTGTTTCTCTGGTGTCGAGTTTAAGAAGTTCTTCGTAGATCCTGGAAACTAGCCCTTTATCTGATACGTCATTTGCAAATATCTTCTCCCACTGTGTAGGTTGTCTTTTAGTTTTGTTGATGGTATCCTTTGCTGTGCGAAAGCTTCTTGTCTTGATGAAGTCCCAATAGTTCCTTTTTGCTTTTGTTTCTTTGGCCTTCATGGATGTATCTTGGCAAGAAGTTACTGTGGCCGATTTCCAAAAAGGCGTTTGTTGCCTGTGTTCTCCTCTGGGATTTTGATGGACCCTTGTCTCCCATTTAGATCTTTCATCCATTTTGAGTTATCTCGAAATGTGTATGGTGCAAGAAGAGAGTGGTCTAGTTTCATTCATTCTTCTGCGTGTGGATGTGCAATTTTCCAGGCCACCATTTCCTGAAGAGACTGTGTTGCTTCCAGTGGATAGTCTTTCCTCCTTTATCGAATATTAGGTGACCATGAAGTTCAGGGGCCACTTCTGGGTTCTCTATTGTGTTCCACTGATCCATGTGTCTGTTTTTGTGCCAGTACCACACTGTCTCGATGACCGCAGCTTTGTAGTACAACCTGAAATCTGGCATTGTGGTGATGCCCCCAGATATGGTTTTCTTTTCTAAAATTCCCCTGGCTATTCGCGGTCTTTTCTGATTCCATACAGATCTTAAAATAACATGTTCTAACTCTCTCAAGGGAGTCCATGGTATTTTGATAGGGAGCGCATTAAACGTGTAAATGGCCCTGGGTAACATGGACACTTTCAAAAGGTTAATTCTGCCAATCCATGAGCATGGAATACGTTTCCATCTCTTTGTGTCTTCCTCGATAGCTCTCAGAAGTGCTCTATAGCTTTTAGGGTATAGCTCCTTTGCCTCTTCGGTTAGGTTTATTCCTAGGTATCTTACGCTTCTGGGTGCAGTTGTCAATGGGATTGGCGCCTTAATTTCCCTTTCTTCAGTCTCATTGTCAGTGTATGGAAATGCCACTGATTTCTGGCATTGACCTTGTATCCTGCCATGCTACCAAACTGCCGTATGAGTTCTAGCAATCTTGGGGTGGATGCTTCTGCGTTTTCTGCGTAGACTGTCATGTCATTCGGCGAAGAGGGAGAGTTTGACTGCTTCTTTGCCAATTTGATGGCCTTCAAGGTCTCTTCGTCGTCTGATTGCTGAGGCTAGAACTTCCAGGACTCTTGTGGAATAGCAGTGGTGAGTGTGGACCTCCCTGTCTTGTTCCTGATCTTAGGGGAAAGGCTCCCAGTGCTTCCGCATTGAGAATATTTGCTGTGGGCTTTTCGTACCAGGCTTTGAAGATGTTGTGGAATGATCCCTCTATCCCTACACTCTGAAGAGTTTTATCATGAATGGATGCTGTGTTTTCTTAAATGCTTTCTCTGCGTCTAACGAGAGGATCATGCGGTTCTTGTTTCGTCTGTTGCTGATATGATGAATCACATTGATTTTTTATTTTATATATATATATGTGTATATATATATATATATATATATACATATATATATATTTTTTTTTTCGTGTTGAACCAGCCTTGTGTCCCAGGGATGAATCCTATTTGCTCATGGTGAACAGTTAGTTTTCTTAATGTACTGTTGGATCCTATTGGCCAGTGTCTTGTTGAGAACTTTTGCATCCATGTTCATCAGGGATATTGGTCTCTAATTCTCCTTTTCGGTGGGGTCTTGGTCTGGTTTTAGAAATAAAGTGATGCTGGCCTCAAGAACGAATTTGGAAGTACTCCATCTCTTCCTGTCTTTCGAAACAGATGTAGTAGAATAGGTATGGTTTCTTCTTTAAAGGTTCGATAGAATTCCCCTGGGAAGCCATCTGGCCCTGGACTTGCGTGTCTTGGGAGGTTTCTGATGACTGCTTCAAATTCCTCCCTGGTTTTCGGCCCGTTCGGGTTTTCTATTTCTTCCCCTTTCCAATTTTGGTAGTCTGTGGCCTTCCAGGAATGCGTCCGCTTCCTCTAGATTGCCTAACTTATTGGCGTATAGCTCTTCCTACTATGTTTACCATTTTATTATTTATTTTTTTAATAATAAATTTATTTATTTATTGGTGTTCCATTTACCAACATACAGAATAACACATGCCAGTGCTCATCCCGTGAAGTGTCCCTGTCAGTGCCCGTCACCCACTCACCCCACCCCCGCCCTCCTCCCCTTCCACCACCCCTTGTTCGTTTCCCAGAGTTAGGAGTCTTTACGTTCTGTCTCCCGTTCTGATATTTCCCACACATTTCTCCTCCCTTCCCTTAGAATCCCTTTCACTATTATTTATATTCCCCAAACGAATGAGAACATACACTGTTTGTCCTTCTCCGATTGACTCACTTCACTCAGCGTAATACCCTCCACTTCCATCCACGTGGAAGCAAATGCTGGGTATCTGTCGTTTCTAATGCCTGAGTAATATTCCATTGCGTACGTGAACCTCATCTATCTTCTTTAGCCATTCATCTTTCGATGGAAACCGAGGCTCCTTCCACAGTTTGGCTATTGTGGACATTGCTGCTGGAAACATCGGGGTGCAGGTGTCCCGCCGTTTCAATGCATCTGAAACTCTGGGGTCAATCCCCAGCAGTGCAATTGCTGGGTCGTAGACCAGGTCTATCTGTAACTCTTCTAGGATCCTCCACACAGTTTTCCAGAGTGGCTGCACCAGTTCACATTCCCACCAACAGGGTAAGAGGGTTCCCTTTTCTCCGCATCCTCTCCAACATTTGTGGTCTCCTGCCTTGTTTATTTTCCACATTCTCACTGGTGTGAGGTGGTATGTCATTGAGGTTTTGATTTGTATTTCCCTGATGGCAAGTGATGCAGAGCATTTTCTCATGTGCATGTTGGCCATGCGTATGACTTCCTCTGTGAGATCTCTCTTCACGTCTTTTGCCCATTTCATGATCGGATTGTTTGTTTCTCTGGTGTCGAGTTTAAGAAGTTCTTCGTAGATCCTGGAAACTAGCCCTTTATCTGATACGTCATTTGCAAATATCTTCTCCCACTGTGTAGGTTGTCTTTTAGTTTTGTTGATGGTATCCTTTGCTGTGCGAAAGCTTCTTGTCTTGATGAAGTCCCAATAGTTCCTTTTTGCTTTTGTTTCTTTGGCCTTCATGGATGTATCTTGGCAAGAAGTTACTGTGGCCGATTTCCAAAAAGGCGTTTGTTGCCTGTGTTCTCCTCTGGGATTTTGATGGACCCTTGTCTCCCATTTAGATCTTTCATCCATTTTGAGTTATCTCGAAATGTGTATGGTGCAAGAAGAGAGTGGTCTAGTTTCATTCATTCTTCTGCGTGTGGATGTGCAATTTTCCAGGCCACCATTTCCTGAAGAGACTGTGTTGCTTCCAGTGGATAGTCTTTCCTCCTTTATCGAATATTAGGTGACCATGAAGTTCAGGGGCCACTTCTGGGTTCTCTATTGTGTTCCACTGATCCATGTGTCTGTTTTTGTGCCAGTACCACACTGTCTCGATGACCGCAGCTTTGTAGTACAACCTGAAATCTGGCATTGTGGTGATGCCCCCAGATATGGTTTTCTTTTCTAAAATTCCCCTGGCTATTCGCGGTCTTTTCTGATTCCATACAGATCTTAAAATAACATGTTCTAACTCTCTCAAGGGAGTCCATGGTATTTTGATAGGGAGCGCATTAAACGTGTAAATGGCCCTGGGTAACATGGACACTTTCAAAAGGTTAATTCTGCCAATCCATGAGCATGGAATACGTTTCCATCTCTTTGTGTCTTCCTCGATAGCTCTCAGAAGTGCTCTATAGCTTTTAGGGTATAGCTCCTTTGCCTCTTCGGTTAGGTTTATTCCTAGGTATCTTACGCTTCTGGGTGCAGTTGTCAATGGGATTGGCGCCTTAATTTCCCTTTCTTCAGTCTCATTGTCAGTGTATGGAAATGCCACTGATTTCTGGCATTGACCTTGTATCCTGCCATGCTACCAAACTGCCGTATGAGTTCTAGCAATCTTGGGGTGGATGCTTCTGCGTTTTCTGCGTAGACTGTCATGTCATTCGGCGAAGAGGGAGAGTTTGACTGCTTCTTTGCCAATTTGATGGCCTTCAAGGTCTCTTCGTCGTCTGATTGCTGAGGCTAGAACTTCCAGGACTCTTGTGGAATAGCAGTGGTGAGTGTGGACCTCCCTGTCTTGTTCCTGATCTTAGGGGAAAGGCTCCCAGTGCTTCCGCATTGAGAATATTTGCTGTGGGCTTTTCGTACCAGGCTTTGAAGATGTTGTGGAATGATCCCTCTATCCCTACACTCTGAAGAGTTTTATCATGAATGGATGCTGTGTTTTCTTAAATGCTTTCTCTGCGTCTAACGAGAGGATCATGCGGTTCTTGTTTCGTCTGTTGCTGATATGATGAATCACATTGATTTTTTATTTTATATATATATATGTGTATATATATATATATATATATATACATATATATATATTTTTTTTTTCGTGTTGAACCAGCCTTGTGTCCCAGGGATGAATCCTATTTGCTCATGGTGAACAGTTAGTTTTCTTAATGTACTGTTGGATCCTATTGGCCAGTGTCTTGTTGAGAACTTTTGCATCCATGTTCATCAGGGATATTGGTCTCTAATTCTCCTTTTCGGTGGGGTCTTGGTCTGGTTTTAGAAATAAAGTGATGCTGGCCTCAAGAACGAATTTGGAAGTACTCCATCTCTTCCTGTCTTTCGAAACAGATGTAGTAGAATAGGTATGGTTTCTTCTTTAAAGGTTCGATAGAATTCCCCTGGGAAGCCATCTGGCCCTGGACTTGCGTGTCTTGGGAGGTTTCTGATGACTGCTTCAAATTCCTCCCTGGTTTTCGGCCCGTTCGGGTTTTCTATTTCTTCCCCTTTCCAATTTTGGTAGTCTGTGGCCTTCCAGGAATGCGTCCGCTTCCTCTAGATTGCCTAACTTATTGGCGTATAGCTCTTCCTACTATGTTTACCATTTTATTATTTATTTTTTTAATAATAAATTTATTTATTTATTGGTGTTCCATTTACCAACATACAGAATAACACATGCCAGTGCTCATCCCGTGAAGTGTCCCTGTCAGTGCCCGTCACCCACTCACCCCACCCCCGCCCTCCTCCCCTTCCACCACCCCTTGTTCGTTTCCCAGAGTTAGGAGTCTTTACGTTCTGTCTCCCGTTCTGATATTTCCCACACATTTCTCCTCCCTTCCCTTAGAATCCCTTTCACTATTATTTATATTCCCCAAACGAATGAGAACATACACTGTTTGTCCTTCTCCGATTGACTCACTTCACTCAGCGTAATACCCTCCACTTCCATCCACGTGGAAGCAAATGCTGGGTATCTGTCGTTTCTAATGCCTGAGTAATATTCCATTGCGTACGTGAACCTCATCTATCTTCTTTAGCCATTCATCTTTCGATGGAAACCGAGGCTCCTTCCACAGTTTGGCTATTGTGGACATTGCTGCTGGAAACATCGGGGTGCAGGTGTCCCGCCGTTTCAATGCATCTGAAACTCTGGGGTCAATCCCCAGCAGTGCAATTGCTGGGTCGTAGACCAGGTCTATCTGTAACTCTTCTAGGATCCTCCACACAGTTTTCCAGAGTGGCTGCACCAGTTCACATTCCCACCAACAGGGTAAGAGGGTTCCCTTTTCTCCGCATCCTCTCCAACATTTGTGGTCTCCTGCCTTGTTTATTTTCCACATTCTCACTGGTGTGAGGTGGTATGTCATTGAGGTTTTGATTTGTATTTCCCTGATGGCAAGTGATGCAGAGCATTTTCTCATGTGCATGTTGGCCATGCGTATGACTTCCTCTGTGAGATCTCTCTTCACGTCTTTTGCCCATTTCATGATCGGATTGTTTGTTTCTCTGGTGTCGAGTTTAAGAAGTTCTTCGTAGATCCTGGAAACTAGCCCTTTATCTGATACGTCATTTGCAAATATCTTCTCCCACTGTGTAGGTTGTCTTTTAGTTTTGTTGATGGTATCCTTTGCTGTGCGAAAGCTTCTTGTCTTGATGAAGTCCCAATAGTTCCTTTTTGCTTTTGTTTCTTTGGCCTTCATGGATGTATCTTGGCAAGAAGTTACTGTGGCCGATTTCCAAAAAGGCGTTTGTTGCCTGTGTTCTCCTCTGGGATTTTGATGGACCCTTGTCTCCCATTTAGATCTTTCATCCATTTTGAGTTATCTCGAAATGTGTATGGTGCAAGAAGAGAGTGGTCTAGTTTCATTCATTCTTCTGCCTGTGGATGTGCAATTTTCCAGGCCACCATTTCCTGAAGAGACTGTGTTGCTTCCAGTGGATAGTCTTTCCTCCTTTATCGAATATTAGGTGACCATGAAGTTCAGGGGCCACTTCTGGGTTCTCTATTGTGTTCCACTGATCCATGTGTCTGTTTTTGTGCCAGTACCACACTGTCTCGATGACCGCAGCTTTGTAGTACAACCTGAAATCTGGCATTGTGGTGATGCCCCCAGATATGGTTTTCTTTTCTAAAATTCCCCTGGCTATTCGCGGTCTTTTCTGATTCCATACAGATCTTAAAATAACATGTTCTAACTCTCTCAAGGGAGTCCATGGTATTTTGATAGGGAGCGCATTAAACGTGTAAATGGCCCTGGGTAACATGGACACTTTCAAAAGGTTAATTCTGCCAATCCATGAGCATGGAATACGTTTCCATCTCTTTGTGTCTTCCTCGATAGCTCTCAGAAGTGCTCTATAGCTTTTAGGGTATAGCTCCTTTGCCTCTTCGGTTAGGTTTATTCCTAGGTATCTTACGCTTCTGGGTGCAGTTGTCAATGGGATTGGCGCCTTAATTTCCCTTTCTTCAGTCTCATTGTCAGTGTATGGAAATGCCACTGATTTCTGGCATTGACCTTGTATCCTGCCATGCTACCAAACTGCCGTATGAGTTCTAGCAATCTTGGGGTGGATGCTTCTGCGTTTTCTGCGTAGACTGTCATGTCATTCGGCGAAGAGGGAGAGTTTGACTGCTTCTTTGCCAATTTGATGGCCTTCAAGGTCTCTTCGTCGTCTGATTGCTGAGGCTAGAACTTCCAGGACTCTTGTGGAATAGCAGTGGTGAGTGTGGACCTCCCTGTCTTGTTCCTGATCTTAGGGGAAAGGCTCCCAGTGCTTCCGCATTGAGAATATTTGCTGTGGGCTTTTCGTACCAGGCTTTGAAGATGTTGTGGAATGATCCCTCTATCCCTACACTCTGAAGAGTTTTATCATGAATGGATGCTGTGTTTTCTTAAATGCTTTCTCTGCGTCTAACGAGAGGATCATGCGGTTCTTGTTTCGTCTGTTGCTGATATGATGAATCACATTGATTTTTTATTTTATATATATATATGTGTATATATATATATATATATATATACATATATATATATTTTTTTTTTCGTGTTGAACCAGCCTTGTGTCCCAGGGATGAATCCTATTTGCTCATGGTGAACAGTTAGTTTTCTTAATGTACTGTTGGATCCTATTGGCCAGTGTCTTGTTGAGAACTTTTGCATCCATGTTCATCAGGGATATTGGTCTCTAATTCTCCTTTTCGGTGGGGTCTTGGTCTGGTTTTAGAAATAAAGTGATGCTGGCCTCAAGAACGAATTTGGAAGTACTCCATCTCTTCCTGTCTTTCGAAACAGATGTAGTAGAATAGGTATGGTTTCTTCTTTAAAGGTTCGATAGAATTCCCCTGGGAAGCCATCTGGCCCTGGACTTGCGTGTCTTGGGAGGTTTCTGATGACTGCTTCAAATTCCTCCCTGGTTTTCGGCCCGTTCGGGTTTTCTATTTCTTCCCCTTTCCAATTTTGGTAGTCTGTGGCCTTCCAGGAATGCGTCCGCTTCCTCTAGATTGCCTAACTTATTGGCGTATAGCTCTTCCTACTATGTTTACCATTTTATTATTTATTTTTTTAATAATAAATTTATTTATTTATTGGTGTTCCATTTACCAACATACAGAATAACACATGCCAGTGCTCATCCCGTGAAGTGTCCCTGTCAGTGCCCGTCACCCACTCACCCCACCCCCGCCCTCCTCCCCTTCCACCACCCCTTGTTCGTTTCCCAGAGTTAGGAGTCTTTACGTTCTGTCTCCCGTTCTGATATTTCCCACACATTTCTCCTCCCTTCCCTTAGAATCCCTTTCACTATTATTTATATTCCCCAAACGAATGAGAACATACACTGTTTGTCCTTCTCCGATTGACTCACTTCACTCAGCGTAATACCCTCCACTTCCATCCACGTGGAAGCAAATGCTGGGTATCTGTCGTTTCTAATGCCTGAGTAATATTCCATTGCGTACGTGAACCTCATCTATCTTCTTTAGCCATTCATCTTTCGATGGAAACCGAGGCTCCTTCCACAGTTTGGCTATTGTGGACATTGCTGCTGGAAACATCGGGGTGCAGGTGTCCCGCCGTTTCAATGCATCTGAAACTCTGGGGTCAATCCCCAGCAGTGCAATTGCTGGGTCGTAGACCAGGTCTATCTGTAACTCTTCTAGGATCCTCCACACAGTTTTCCAGAGTGGCTGCACCAGTTCACATTCCCACCAACAGGGTAAGAGGGTTCCCTTTTCTCCGCATCCTCTCCAACATTTGTGGTCTCCTGCCTTGTTTATTTTCCACATTCTCACTGGTGTGAGGTGGTATGTCATTGAGGTTTTGATTTGTATTTCCCTGATGGCAAGTGATGCAGAGCATTTTCTCATGTGCATGTTGGCCATGCGTATGACTTCCTCTGTGAGATCTCTCTTCACGTCTTTTGCCCATTTCATGATCGGATTGTTTGTTTCTCTGGTGTCGAGTTTAAGAAGTTCTTCGTAGATCCTGGAAACTAGCCCTTTATCTGATACGTCATTTGCAAATATCTTCTCCCACTGTGTAGGTTGTCTTTTAGTTTTGTTGATGGTATCCTTTGCTGTGCGAAAGCTTCTTGTCTTGATGAAGTCCCAATAGTTCCTTTTTGCTTTTGTTTCTTTGGCCTTCATGGATGTATCTTGGCAAGAAGTTACTGTGGCCGATTTCCAAAAAGGCGTTTGTTGCCTGTGTTCTCCTCTGGGATTTTGATGGACCCTTGTCTCCCATTTAGATCTTTCATCCATTTTGAGTTATCTCGAAATGTGTATGGTGCAAGAAGAGAGTGGTCTAGTTTCATTCATTCTTCTGCCTGTGGATGTGCAATTTTCCAGGCCACCATTTCCTGAAGAGACTGTGTTGCTTCCAGTGGATAGTCTTTCCTCCTTTATCGAATATTAGGTGACCATGAAGTTCAGGGGCCACTTCTGGGTTCTCTATTGTGTTCCACTGATCCATGTGTCTGTTTTTGTGCCAGTACCACACTGTCTCGATGACCGCAGCTTTGTAGTACAACCTGAAATCTGGCATTGTGGTGATGCCCCCAGATATGGTTTTCTTTTCTAAAATTCCCCTGGCTATTCGCGGTCTTTTCTGATTCCATACAGATCTTAAAATAACATGTTCTAACTCTCTCAAGGGAGTCCATGGTATTTTGATAGGGAGCGCATTAAACGTGTAAATGGCCCTGGGTAACATGGACACTTTCAAAAGGTTAATTCTGCCAATCCATGAGCATGGAATACGTTTCCATCTCTTTGTGTCTTCCTCGATAGCTCTCAGAAGTGCTCTATAGCTTTTAGGGTATAGCTCCTTTGCCTCTTCGGTTAGGTTTATTCCTAGGTATCTTACGCTTCTGGGTGCAGTTGTCAATGGGATTGGCGCCTTAATTTCCCTTTCTTCAGTCTCATTGTCAGTGTATGGAAATGCCACTGATTTCTGGCATTGACCTTGTATCCTGCCATGCTACCAAACTGCCGTATGAGTTCTAGCAATCTTGGGGTGGATGCTTCTGCGTTTTCTGCGTAGACTGTCATGTCATTCGGCGAAGAGGGAGAGTTTGACTGCTTCTTTGCCAATTTGATGGCCTTCAAGGTCTCTTCGTCGTCTGATTGCTGAGGCTAGAACTTCCAGGACTCTTGTGGAATAGCAGTGGTGAGTGTGGACCTCCCTGTCTTGTTCCTGATCTTAGGGGAAAGGCTCCCAGTGCTTCCGCATTGAGAATATTTGCTGTGGGCTTTTCGTACCAGGCTTTGAAGATGTTGTGGAATGATCCCTCTATCCCTACACTCTGAAGAGTTTTATCATGAATGGATGCTGTGTTTTCTTAAATGCTTTCTCTGCGTCTAACGAGAGGATCATGCGGTTCTTGTTTCGTCTGTTGCTGATATGATGAATCACATTGATTTTTTATTTTATATATATATATGTGTATATATATATATATATATATATACATATATATATTTTTTTTTTTTCGTGTTGAACCAGCCTTGTGTCCCAGGGATGAATCCTATTTGCTCATGGTGAACAGTTAGTTTTCTTAATGTACTGTTGGATCCTATTGGCCAGTGTCTTGTTGAGAACTTTTGCATCCATGTTCATCAGGGATATTGGTCTCTAATTCTCCTTTTCGGTGGGGTCTTGGTCTGGTTTTAGAAATAAAGTGATGCTGGCCTCAAGAACGAATTTGGAAGTACTCCATCTCTTCCTGTCTTTCGAAACAGATGTAGTAGAATAGGTATGGTTTCTTCTTTAAAGGTTCGATAGAATTCCCCTGGGAAGCCATCTGGCCCTGGACTTGCGTGTCTTGGGAGGTTTCTGATGACTGCTTCAAATTCCTCCCTGGTTTTCGGCCCGTTCGGGTTTTCTATTTCTTCCCCTTTCCAATTTTGGTAGTCTGTGGCCTTCCAGGAATGCGTCCGCTTCCTCTAGATTGCCTAACTTATTGGCGTATAGCTCTTCCTACTATGTTTATCATTTTATTATTTATTTTTTTAATAATAAATTTATTTATTTATTGGTGTTCCATTTACCAACATACAGAATAACACATGCCAGTGCTCATCCCGTGAAGTGTCCCTGTCAGTGCCCGTCACCCACTCACCCCACCCCCGCCCTCCTCCCCTTCCACCACCCCTTGTTCGTTTCCCAGAGTTAGGAGTCTTTACGTTCTGTCTCCCGTTCTGATATTTCCCACACATTTCTCCTCCCTTCCCTTAGAATCCCTTTCACTATTATTTATATTCCCCAAACGAATGAGAACATACACTGTTTGTCCTTCTCCGATTGACTCACTTCACTCAGCGTAATACCCTCCACTTCCATCCACGTGGAAGCAAATGCTGGGTATCTGTCGTTTCTAATGCCTGAGTAATATTCCATTGCGTACGTGAACCTCATCTATCTTCTTTAGCCATTCATCTTTCGATGGAAACCGAGGCTCCTTCCACAGTTTGGCTATTGTGGACATTGCTGCTGGAAACATCGGGGTGCAGGTGTCCCGCCGTTTCAATGCATCTGAAACTCTGGGGTCAATCCCCAGCAGTGCAATTGCTGGGTCGTAGACCAGGTCTATCTGTAACTCTTCTAGGATCCTCCACACAGTTTTCCAGAGTGGCTGCACCAGTTCACATTCCCACCAACAGGGTAAGAGGGTTCCCTTTTCTCCGCATCCTCTCCAACATTTGTGGTCTCCTGCCTTGTTTATTTTCCACATTCTCACTGGTGTGAGGTGGTATGTCATTGAGGTTTTGATTTGTATTTCCCTGATGGCAAGTGATGCAGAGCATTTTCTCATGTGCATGTTGGCCATGCGTATGACTTCCTCTGTGAGATCTCTCTTCACGTCTTTTGCCCATTTCATGATCGGATTGTTTGTTTCTCTGGTGTCGAGTTTAAGAAGTTCTTCGTAGATCCTGGAAACTAGCCCTTTATCTGATACGTCATTTGCAAATATCTTCTCCCACTGTGTAGGTTGTCTTTTAGTTTTGTTGATGGTATCCTTTGCTGTGCGAAAGCTTCTTGTCTTGATGAAGTCCCAATAGTTCCTTTTTGCTTTTGTTTCTTTGGCCTTCATGGATGTATCTTGGCAAGAAGTTACTGTGGCCGATTTCCAAAAAGGCGTTTGTTGCCTGTGTTCTCCTCTGGGATTTTGATGGACCCTTGTCTCCCATTTAGATCTTTCATCCATTTTGAGTTATCTCGAAATGTGTATGGTGCAAGAAGAGAGTGGTCTAGTTTCATTCATTCTTCTGCGTGTGGATGTGCAATTTTCCAGGCCACCATTTCCTGAAGAGACTGTGTTGCTTCCAGTGGATAGTCTTTCCTCCTTTATCGAATATTAGGTGACCATGAAGTTCAGGGGCCACTTCTGGGTTCTCTATTGTGTTCCACTGATCCATGTGTCTGTTTTTGTGCCAGTACCACACTGTCTCGATGACCGCAGCTTTGTAGTACAACCTGAAATCTGGCATTGTGGTGATGCCCCCAGATATGGTTTTCTTTTCTAAAATTCCCCTGGCTATTCGCGGTCTTTTCTGATTCCATACAGATCTTAAAATAACATGTTCTAACTCTCTCAAGGGAGTCCATGGTATTTTGATAGGGAGCGCATTAAACGTGTAAATGGCCCTGGGTAACATGGACACTTTCAAAAGGTTAATTCTGCCAATCCATGAGCATGGAATACGTTTCCATCTCTTTGTGTCTTCCTCGATAGCTCTCAGAAGTGCTCTATAGCTTTTAGGGTATAGCTCCTTTGCCTCTTCGGTTAGGTTTATTCCTAGGTATCTTACGCTTCTGGGTGCAGTTGTCAATGGGATTGGCGCCTTAATTTCCCTTTCTTCAGTCTCATTGTCAGTGTATGGAAATGCCACTGATTTCTGGCATTGACCTTGTATCCTGCCATGCTACCAAACTGCCGTATGAGTTCTAGCAATCTTGGGGTGGATGCTTCTGCGTTTTCTGCGTAGACTGTCATGTCATTCGGCGAAGAGGGAGAGTTTGACTGCTTCTTTGCCAATTTGATGGCCTTCAAGGTCTCTTCGTCGTCTGATTGCTGAGGCTAGAACTTCCAGGACTCTTGTGGAATAGCAGTGGTGAGTGTGGACCTCCCTGTCTTGTTCCTGATCTTAGGGGAAAGGCTCCCAGTGCTTCCGCATTGAGAATATTTGCTGTGGGCTTTTCGTACCAGGCTTTGAAGATGTTGTGGAATGATCCCTCTATCCCTACACTCTGAAGAGTTTTATCATGAATGGATGCTGTGTTTTCTTAAATGCTTTCTCTGCGTCTAACGAGAGGATCATGCGGTTCTTGTTTCGTCTGTTGCTGATATGATGAATCACATTGATTTTTTATTTTATATATATATATGTGTATATATATATATATATATATATACATATATATATATTTTTTTTTTCGTGTTGAACCAGCCTTGTGTCCCAGGGATGAATCCTATTTGCTCATGGTGAACAGTTAGTTTTCTTAATGTACTGTTGGATCCTATTGGCCAGTGTCTTGTTGAGAACTTTTGCATCCATGTTCATCAGGGATATTGGTCTCTAATTCTCCTTTTCGGTGGGGTCTTGGTCTGGTTTTAGAAATAAAGTGATGCTGGCCTCAAGAACGAATTTGGAAGTACTCCATCTCTTCCTGTCTTTCGAAACAGATGTAGTAGAATAGGTATGGTTTCTTCTTTAAAGGTTCGATAGAATTCCCCTGGGAAGCCATCTGGCCCTGGACTTGCGTGTCTTGGGAGGTTTCTGATGACTGCTTCAAATTCCTCCCTGGTTTTCGGCCCGTTCGGGTTTTCTATTTCTTCCCCTTTCCAATTTTGGTAGTCTGTGGCCTTCCAGGAATGCGTCCGCTTCCTCTAGATTGCCTAACTTATTGGCGTATAGCTCTTCCTACTATGTTTACCATTTTATTATTTATTTTTTTAATAATAAATTTATTTATTTATTGGTGTTCCATTTACCAACATACAGAATAACACATGCCAGTGCTCATCCCGTGAAGTGTCCCTGTCAGTGCCCGTCACCCACTCACCCCACCCCCGCCCTCCTCCCCTTCCACCACCCCTTGTTCGTTTCCCAGAGTTAGGAGTCTTTACGTTCTGTCTCCCGTTCTGATATTTCCCACACATTTCTCCTCCCTTCCCTTAGAATCCCTTTCACTATTATTTATATTCCCCAAACGAATGAGAACATACACTGTTTGTCCTTCTCCGATTGACTCACTTCACTCAGCGTAATACCCTCCACTTCCATCCACGTGGAAGCAAATGCTGGGTATCTGTCGTTTCTAATGCCTGAGTAATATTCCATTGCGTACGTGAACCTCATCTATCTTCTTTAGCCATTCATCTTTCGATGGAAACCGAGGCTCCTTCCACAGTTTGGCTATTGTGGACATTGCTGCTGGAAACATCGGGGTGCAGGTGTCCCGCCGTTTCAATGCATCTGAAACTCTGGGGTCAATCCCCAGCAGTGCAATTGCTGGGTCGTAGACCAGGTCTATCTGTAACTCTTCTAGGATCCTCCACACAGTTTTCCAGAGTGGCTGCACCAGTTCACATTCCCACCAACAGGGTAAGAGGGTTCCCTTTTCTCCGCATCCTCTCCAACATTTGTGGTCTCCTGCCTTGTTTATTTTCCACATTCTCACTGGTGTGAGGTGGTATGTCATTGAGGTTTTGATTTGTATTTCCCTGATGGCAAGTGATGCAGAGCATTTTCTCATGTGCATGTTGGCCATGCGTATGACTTCCTCTGTGAGATCTCTCTTCACGTCTTTTGCCCATTTCATGATCGGATTGTTTGTTTCTCTGGTGTCGAGTTTAAGAAGTTCTTCGTAGATCCTGGAAACTAGCCCTTTATCTGATACGTCATTTGCAAATATCTTCTCCCACTGTGTAGGTTGTCTTTTAGTTTTGTTGATGGTATCCTTTGCTGTGCGAAAGCTTCTTGTCTTGATGAAGTCCCAATAGTTCCTTTTTGCTTTTGTTTCTTTGGCCTTCATGGATGTATCTTGGCAAGAAGTTACTGTGGCCGATTTCCAAAAAGGCGTTTGTTGCCTGTGTTCTCCTCTGGGATTTTGATGGACCCTTGTCTCCCATTTAGATCTTTCATCCATTTTGAGTTATCTCGAAATGTGTATGGTGCAAGAAGAGAGTGGTCTAGTTTCATTCATTCTTCTGCCTGTGGATGTGCAATTTTCCAGGCCACCATTTCCTGAAGAGACTGTGTTGCTTCCAGTGGATAGTCTTTCCTCCTTTATCGAATATTAGGTGACCATGAAGTTCAGGGGCCACTTCTGGGTTCTCTATTGTGTTCCACTGATCCATGTGTCTGTTTTTGTGCCAGTACCACACTGTCTCGATGACCGCAGCTTTGTAGTACAACCTGAAATCTGGCATTGTGGTGATGCCCCCAGATATGGTTTTCTTTTCTAAAATTCCCCTGGCTATTCGCGGTCTTTTCTGATTCCATACAGATCTTAAAATAACATGTTCTAACTCTCTCAAGGGAGTCCATGGTATTTTGATAGGGAGCGCATTAAACGTGTAAATGGCCCTGGGTAACATGGACACTTTCAAAAGGTTAATTCTGCCAATCCATGAGCATGGAATACGTTTCCATCTCTTTGTGTCTTCCTCGATAGCTCTCAGAAGTGCTCTATAGCTTTTAGGGTATAGCTCCTTTGCCTCTTCGGTTAGGTTTATTCCTAGGTATCTTACGCTTCTGGGTGCAGTTGTCAATGGGATTGGCGCCTTAATTTCCCTTTCTTCAGTCTCATTGTCAGTGTATGGAAATGCCACTGATTTCTGGCATTGACCTTGTATCCTGCCATGCTACCAAACTGCCGTATGAGTTCTAGCAATCTTGGGGTGGATGCTTCTGCGTTTTCTGCGTAGACTGTCATGTCATTCGGCGAAGAGGGAGAGTTTGACTGCTTCTTTGCCAATTTGATGGCCTTCAAGGTCTCTTCGTCGTCTGATTGCTGAGGCTAGAACTTCCAGGACTCTTGTGGAATAGCAGTGGTGAGTGTGGACCTCCCTGTCTTGTTCCTGATCTTAGGGGAAAGGCTCCCAGTGCTTCCGCATTGAGAATATTTGCTGTGGGCTTTTCGTACCAGGCTTTGAAGATGTTGTGGAATGATCCCTCTATCCCTACACTCTGAAGAGTTTTATCATGAATGGATGCTGTGTTTTCTTAAATGCTTTCTCTGCGTCTAACGAGAGGATCATGCGGTTCTTGTTTCGTCTGTTGCTGATATGATGAATCACATTGATTTTTTATTTTATATATATATATGTGTATATATATATATATATATATATACATATATATATATTTTTTTTTTCGTGTTGAACCAGCCTTGTGTCCCAGGGATGAATCCTATTTGCTCATGGTGAACAGTTAGTTTTCTTAATGTACTGTTGGATCCTATTGGCCAGTGTCTTGTTGAGAACTTTTGCATCCATGTTCATCAGGGATATTGGTCTCTAATTCTCCTTTTCGGTGGGGTCTTGGTCTGGTTTTAGAAATAAAGTGATGCTGGCCTCAAGAACGAATTTGGAAGTACTCCATCTCTTCCTGTCTTTCGAAACAGATGTAGTAGAATAGGTATGGTTTCTTCTTTAAAGGTTCGATAGAATTCCCCTGGGAAGCCATCTGGCCCTGGACTTGCGTGTCTTGGGAGGTTTCTGATGACTGCTTCAAATTCCTCCCTGGTTTTCGGCCCGTTCGGGTTTTCTATTTCTTCCCCTTTCCAATTTTGGTAGTCTGTGGCCTTCCAGGAATGCGTCCGCTTCCTCTAGATTGCCTAACTTATTGGCGTATAGCTCTTCCTACTATGTTTATCATTTTATTATTTATTTTTTTAATAATAAATTTATTTATTTATTGGTGTTCCATTTACCAACATACAGAATAACACATGCCAGTGCTCATCCCGTGAAGTGTCCCTGTCAGTGCCCGTCACCCACTCACCCCACCCCCGCCCTCCTCCCCTTCCACCACCCCTTGTTCGTTTCCCAGAGTTAGGAGTCTTTACGTTCTGTCTCCCGTTCTGATATTTCCCACACATTTCTCCTCCCTTCCCTTAGAATCCCTTTCACTATTATTTATATTCCCCAAACGAATGAGAACATACACTGTTTGTCCTTCTCCGATTGACTCACTTCACTCAGCGTAATACCCTCCACTTCCATCCACGTGGAAGCAAATGCTGGGTATCTGTCGTTTCTAATGCCTGAGTAATATTCCATTGCGTACGTGAACCTCATCTATCTTCTTTAGCCATTCATCTTTCGATGGAAACCGAGGCTCCTTCCACAGTTTGGCTATTGTGGACATTGCTGCTGGAAACATCGGGGTGCAGGTGTCCCGCCGTTTCAATGCATCTGAAACTCTGGGGTCAATCCCCAGCAGTGCAATTGCTGGGTCGTAGACCAGGTCTATCTGTAACTCTTCTAGGATCCTCCACACAGTTTTCCAGAGTGGCTGCACCAGTTCACATTCCCACCAACAGGGTAAGAGGGTTCCCTTTTCTCCGCATCCTCTCCAACATTTGTGGTCTCCTGCCTTGTTTATTTTCCACATTCTCACTGGTGTGAGGTGGTATGTCATTGAGGTTTTGATTTGTATTTCCCTGATGGCAAGTGATGCAGAGCATTTTCTCATGTGCATGTTGGCCATGCGTATGACTTCCTCTGTGAGATCTCTCTTCACGTCTTTTGCCCATTTCATGATCGGATTGTTTGTTTCTCTGGTGTCGAGTTTAAGAAGTTCTTCGTAGATCCTGGAAACTAGCCCTTTATCTGATACGTCATTTGCAAATATCTTCTCCCACTGTGTAGGTTGTCTTTTAGTTTTGTTGATGGTATCCTTTGCTGTGCGAAAGCTTCTTGTCTTGATGAAGTCCCAATAGTTCCTTTTTGCTTTTGTTTCTTTGGCCTTCATGGATGTATCTTGGCAAGAAGTTACTGTGGCCGATTTCCAAAAAGGCGTTTGTTGCCTGTGTTCTCCTCTGGGATTTTGATGGACCCTTGTCTCCCATTTAGATCTTTCATCCATTTTGAGTTATCTCGAAATGTGTATGGTGCAAGAAGAGAGTGGTCTAGTTTCATTCATTCTTCTGCGTGTGGATGTGCAATTTTCCAGGCCACCATTTCCTGAAGAGACTGTGTTGCTTCCAGTGGATAGTCTTTCCTCCTTTATCGAATATTAGGTGACCATGAAGTTCAGGGGCCACTTCTGGGTTCTCTATTGTGTTCCACTGATCCATGTGTCTGTTTTTGTGCCAGTACCACACTGTCTCGATGACCGCAGCTTTGTAGTACAACCTGAAATCTGGCATTGTGGTGATGCCCCCAGATATGGTTTTCTTTTCTAAAATTCCCCTGGCTATTCGCGGTCTTTTCTGATTCCATACAGATCTTAAAATAACATGTTCTAACTCTCTCAAGGGAGTCCATGGTATTTTGATAGGGAGCGCATTAAACGTGTAAATGGCCCTGGGTAACATGGACACTTTCAAAAGGTTAATTCTGCCAATCCATGAGCATGGAATACGTTTCCATCTCTTTGTGTCTTCCTCGATAGCTCTCAGAAGTGCTCTATAGCTTTTAGGGTATAGCTCCTTTGCCTCTTCGGTTAGGTTTATTCCTAGGTATCTTACGCTTCTGGGTGCAGTTGTCAATGGGATTGGCGCCTTAATTTCCCTTTCTTCAGTCTCATTGTCAGTGTATGGAAATGCCACTGATTTCTGGCATTGACCTTGTATCCTGCCATGCTACCAAACTGCCGTATGAGTTCTAGCAATCTTGGGGTGGATGCTTCTGGGTTTTCTGCGTAGACTGTCATGTCATTCGGCGAAGAGGGAGAGTTTGACTGCTTCTTTGCCAATTTGATGGCCTTCAAGGTCTCTTCGTCGTCTGATTGCTGAGGCTAGAACTTCCAGGACTCTTGTGGAATAGCAGTGGTGAGTGTGGACCTCCCTGTCTTGTTCCTGATCTTAGGGGAAAGGCTCCCAGTGCTTCCGCATTGAGAATATTTGCTGTGGGCTTTTCGTACCAGGCTTTGAAGATGTTGTGGAATGATCCCTCTATCCCTACACTCTGAAGAGTTTTATCATGAATGGATGCTGTGTTTTCTTAAATGCTTTCTCTGCGTCTAACGAGAGGATCATGCGGTTCTTGTTTCGTCTGTTGCTGATATGATGAATCACATTGATTTTTTATTTTATATATATATATGTGTATATATATATATATATATATATATATACATATATATATATTTTTTTTTTCGTGTTGAACCAGCCTTGTGTCCCAGGGATGAATCCTATTTGCTCATGGTGAACAGTTAGTTTTCTTAATGTACTGTTGGATCCTATTGGCCAGTGTCTTGTTGAGAACTTTTGCATCCATGTTCATCAGGGATATTGGTCTCTAATTCTCCTTTTCGGTGGGGTCTTGGTCTGGTTTTAGAAATAAAGTGATGCTGGCCTCAAGAACGAATTTGGAAGTACTCCATCTCTTCCTGTCTTTCGAAACAGATGTAGTAGAATAGGTATGGTTTCTTCTTTAAAGGTTCGATAGAATTCCCCTGGGAAGCCATCTGGCCCTGGACTTGCGTGTCTTGGGAGGTTTCTGATGACTGCTTCAAATTCCTCCCTGGTTTTCGGCCCGTTCGGGTTTTCTATTTCTTCCCCTTTCCAATTTTGGTAGTCTGTGGCCTTCCAGGAATGCGTCCGCTTCCTCTAGATTGCCTAACTTATTGGCGTATAGCTCTTCCTACTATGTTTATCATTTTATTATTTATTTTTTTAATAATAAATTTATTTATTTATTGGTGTTCCATTTACCAACATACAGAATAACACATGCCAGTGCTCATCCCGTGAAGTGTCCCTGTCAGTGCCCGTCACCCACTCACCCCACCCCCGCCCTCCTCCCCTTCCACCACCCCTTGTTCGTTTCCCAGAGTTAGGAGTCTTTACGTTCTGTCTCCCGTTCTGATATTTCCCACACATTTCTCCTCCCTTCCCTTAGAATCCCTTTCACTATTATTTATATTCCCCAAACGAATGAGAACATACACTGTTTGTCCTTCTCCGATTGACTCACTTCACTCAGCGTAATACCCTCCACTTCCATCCACGTGGAAGCAAATGCTGGGTATCTGTCGTTTCTAATGCCTGAGTAATATTCCATTGCGTACGTGAACCTCATCTATCTTCTTTAGCCATTCATCTTTCGATGGAAACCGAGGCTCCTTCCACAGTTTGGCTATTGTGGACATTGCTGCTGGAAACATCGGGGTGCAGGTGTCCCGCCGTTTCAATGCATCTGAAACTCTGGGGTCAATCCCCAGCAGTGCAATTGCTGGGTCGTAGACCAGGTCTATCTGTAACTCTTCTAGGATCCTCCACACAGTTTTCCAGAGTGGCTGCACCAGTTCACATTCCCACCAACAGGGTAAGAGGGTTCCCTTTTCTCCGCATCCTCTCCAACATTTGTGGTCTCCTGCCTTGTTTATTTTCCACATTCTCACTGGTGTGAGGTGGTATGTCATTGAGGTTTTGATTTGTATTTCCCTGATGGCAAGTGATGCAGAGCATTTTCTCATGTGCATGTTGGCCATGCGTATGACTTCCTCTGTGAGATCTCTCTTCACGTTTTTGCCCATTTCATGATCGGATTGTTTGTTTCTCTGGTGTCGAGTTTAAGAAGTTCTTCGTAGATCCTGGAAACTAGCCCTTTATCTGATACGTCATTTGCAAATATCTTCTCCCACTGTGTAGGTTGTCTTTTAGTTTTGTTGATGGTATCCTTTGCTGTGCGAAAGCTTCTTGTCTTGATGAAGTCCCAATAGTTCCTTTTTGCTTTTGTTTCTTTGGCCTTCATGGATGTATCTTGGCAAGAAGTTACTGTGGCCGATTTCCAAAAAGGCGTTTGTTGCCTGTGTTCTCCTCTGGGATTTTGATGGACCCTTGTCTCCCATTTAGATCTTTCATCCATTTTGAGTTATCTCGAAATGTGTATGGTGCAAGAAGAGAGTGGTCTAGTTTCATTCATTCTTCTGCCTGTGGATGTGCAATTTTCCAGGCCACCATTTCCTGAAGAGACTGTGTTGCTTCCAGTGGATAGTCTTTCCTCCTTTATCGAATATTAGGTGACCATGAAGTTCAGGGGCCACTTCTGGGTTCTCTATTGTGTTCCACTGATCCATGTGTCTGTTTTTGTGCCAGTACCACACTGTCTCGATGACCGCAGCTTTGTAGTACAACCTGAAATCTGGCATTGTGGTGATGCCCCCAGATATGGTTTTCTTTTCTAAAATTCCCCTGGCTATTCGCGGTCTTTTCTGATTCCATACAGATCTTAAAATAACATGTTCTAACTCTCTCAAGGGAGTCCATGGTATTTTGATAGGGAGCGCATTAAACGTGTAAATGGCCCTGGGTAACATGGACACTTTCAAAAGGTTAATTCTGCCAATCCATGAGCATGGAATACGTTTCCATCTCTTTGTGTCTTCCTCGATAGCTCTCAGAAGTGCTCTATAGCTTTTAGGGTATAGCTCCTTTGCCTCTTCGGTTAGGTTTATTCCTAGGTATCTTACGCTTCTGGGTGCAGTTGTCAATGGGATTGGCGCCTTAATTTCCCTTTCTTCAGTCTCATTGTCAGTGTATGGAAATGCCACTGATTTCTGGCATTGACCTTGTATCCTGCCATGCTACCAAACTGCCGTATGAGTTCTAGCAATCTTGGGGTGGATGCTTCTGGGTTTTCTGCGTAGACTGTCATGTCATTCGGCGAAGAGGGAGAGTTTGACTGCTTCTTTGCCAATTTGATGGCCTTCAAGGTCTCTTCGTCGTCTGATTGCTGAGGCTAGAACTTCCAGGACTCTTGTGGAATAGCAGTGGTGAGTGTGGACCTCCCTGTCTTGTTCCTGATCTTAGGGGAAAGGCTCCCAGTGCTTCCGCATTGAGAATATTTGCTGTGGGCTTTTCGTACCAGGCTTTGAAGATGTTGTGGAATGATCCCTCTATCCCTACACTCTGAAGAGTTTTATCATGAATGGATGCTGTGTTTTCTTAAATGCTTTCTCTGCGTCTAACGAGAGGATCATGCGGTTCTTGTTTCGTCTGTTGCTGATATGATGAATCACATTGATTTTTTATTTTATATATATATATGTGTATATATATATATATATATATATACATATATATATATTTTTTTTTTCGTGTTGAACCAGCCTTGTGTCCCAGGGATGAATCCTATTTGCTCATGGTGAACAGTTAGTTTTCTTAATGTACTGTTGGATCCTATTGGCCAGTGTCTTGTTGAGAACTTTTGCATCCATGTTCATCAGGGATATTGGTCTCTAATTCTCCTTTTCGGTGGGGTCTTGGTCTGGTTTTAGAAATAAAGTGATGCTGGCCTCAAGAACGAATTTGGAAGTACTCCATCTCTTCCTGTCTTTCGAAACAGATGTAGTAGAATAGGTATGGTTTCTTCTTTAAAGGTTCGATAGAATTCCCCTGGGAAGCCATCTGGCCCTGGACTTGCGTGTCTTGGGAGGTTTCTGATGACTGCTTCAAATTCCTCCCTGGTTTTCGGCCCGTTCGGGTTTTCTATTTCTTCCCCTTTCCAATTTTGGTAGTCTGTGGCCTTCCAGGAATGCGTCCGCTTCCTCTAGATTGCCTAACTTATTGGCGTATAGCTCTTCCTACTATGTTTATCATTTTATTATTTATTTTTTTAATAATAAATTTATTTATTTATTGGTGTTCCATTTACCAACATACAGAATAACACATGCCAGTGCTCATCCCGTGAAGTGTCCCTGTCAGTGCCCGTCACCCACTCACCCCACCCCCGCCCTCCTCCCCTTCCACCACCCCTTGTTCGTTTCCCAGAGTTAGGAGTCTTTACGTTCTGTCTCCCGTTCTGATATTTCCCACACATTTCTCCTCCCTTCCCTTAGAATCCCTTTCACTATTATTTATATTCCCCAAACGAATGAGAACATACACTGTTTGTCCTTCTCCGATTGACTCACTTCACTCAGCGTAATACCCTCCACTTCCATCCACGTGGAAGCAAATGCTGGGTATCTGTCGTTTCTAATGCCTGAGTAATATTCCATTGCGTACGTGAACCTCATCTATCTTCTTTAGCCATTCATCTTTCGATGGAAACCGAGGCTCCTTCCACAGTTTGGCTATTGTGGACATTGCTGCTGGAAACATCGGGGTGCAGGTGTCCCGCCGTTTCAATGCATCTGAAACTCTGGGGTCAATCCCCAGCAGTGCAATTGCTGGGTCGTAGACCAGGTCTATCTGTAACTCTTCTAGGATCCTCCACACAGTTTTCCAGAGTGGCTGCACCAGTTCACATTCCCACCAACAGGGTAAGAGGGTTCCCTTTTCTCCGCATCCTCTCCAACATTTGTGGTCTCCTGCCTTGTTTATTTTCCACATTCTCACTGGTGTGAGGTGGTATGTCATTGAGGTTTTGATTTGTATTTCCCTGATGGCAAGTGATGCAGAGCATTTTCTCATGTGCATGTTGGCCATGCGTATGACTTCCTCTGTGAGATCTCTCTTCACGTCTTTTGCCCATTTCATGATCGGATTGTTTGTTTCTCTGGTGTCGAGTTTAAGAAGTTCTTCGTAGATCCTGGAAACTAGCCCTTTATCTGATACGTCATTTGCAAATATCTTCTCCCACTGTGTAGGTTGTCTTTTAGTTTTGTTGATGGTATCCTTTGCTGTGCGAAAGCTTCTTGTCTTGATGAAGTCCCAATAGTTCCTTTTTGCTTTTGTTTCTTTGGCCTTCATGGATGTATCTTGGCAAGAAGTTACTGTGGCCGATTTCCAAAAAGGCGTTTGTTGCCTGTGTTCTCCTCTGGGATTTTGATGGACCCTTGTCTCCCATTTAGATCTTTCATCCATTTTGAGTTATCTCGAAATGTGTATGGTGCAAGAAGAGAGTGGTCTAGTTTCATTCATTCTTCTGCGTGTGGATGTGCAATTTTCCAGGCCACCATTTCCTGAAGAGACTGTGTTGCTTCCAGTGGATAGTCTTTCCTCCTTTATCGAATATTAGGTGACCATGAAGTTCAGGGGCCACTTCTGGGTTCTCTATTGTGTTCCACTGATCCATGTGTCTGTTTTTGTGCCAGTACCACACTGTCTCGATGACCGCAGCTTTGTAGTACAACCTGAAATCTGGCATTGTGGTGATGCCCCCAGATATGGTTTTCTTTTCTAAAATTCCCCTGGCTATTCGCGGTCTTTTCTGATTCCATACAGATCTTAAAATAACATGTTCTAACTCTCTCAAGGGAGTCCATGGTATTTTGATAGGGAGCGCATTAAACGTGTAAATGGCCCTGGGTAACATGGACACTTTCAAAAGGTTAATTCTGCCAATCCATGAGCATGGAATACGTTTCCATCTCTTTGTGTCTTCCTCGATAGCTCTCAGAAGTGCTCTATAGCTTTTAGGGTATAGCTCCTTTGCCTCTTCGGTTAGGTTTATTCCTAGGTATCTTACGCTTCTGGGTGCAGTTGTCAATGGGATTGGCGCCTTAATTTCCCTTTCTTCAGTCTCATTGTCAGTGTATGGAAATGCCACTGATTTCTGGCATTGACCTTGTATCCTGCCATGCTACCAAACTGCCGTATGAGTTCTAGCAATCTTGGGGTGGATGCTTCTGGGTTTTCTGCGTAGACTGTCATGTCATTCGGCGAAGAGGGAGAGTTTGACTGCTTCTTTGCCAATTTGATGGCCTTCAAGGTCTCTTCGTCGTCTGATTGCTGAGGCTAGAACTTCCAGGACTCTTGTGGAATAGCAGTGGTGAGTGTGGACCTCCCTGTCTTGTTCCTGATCTTAGGGGAAAGGCTCCCAGTGCTTCCGCATTGAGAATATTTGCTGTGGGCTTTTCGTACCAGGCTTTGAAGATGTTGTGGAATGATCCCTCTATCCCTACACTCTGAAGAGTTTTATCATGAATGGATGCTGTGTTTTCTTAAATGCTTTCTCTGCGTCTAACGAGAGGATCATGCGGTTCTTGTTTCGTCTGTTGCTGATATGATGAATCACATTGATTTTTTATTTTATATATATATATATGTATATATATATATATATATATATATACATATATATATATTTTTTTTTCGTGTTGAACCAGCCTTGTGTCCCAGGGATGAATCCTATTTGCTCATGGTGAACAGTTAGTTTTCTTAATGTACTGTTGGATCCTATTGGCCAGTGTCTTGTTGAGAACTTTTGCATCCATGTTCATCAGGGATATTGGTCTCTAATTCTCCTTTTCGGTGGGGTCTTGGTCTGGTTTTAGAAATAAAGTGATGCTGGCCTCAAGAACGAATTTGGAAGTACTCCATCTCTTCCTGTCTTTCGAAACAGATGTAGTAGAATAGGTATGGTTTCTTCTTTAAAGGTTCGATAGAATTCCCCTGGGAAGCCATCTGGCCCTGGACTTGCGTGTCTTGGGAGGTTTCTGATGACTGTTTCAAATTCCTCCCTGGTTTTCGGCCCGTTCGGGTTTTCTATTTCTTCCCCTTTCCAATTTTGGTAGTCTGTGGCCTTCCAGGAATGCGTCCGCTTCCTCTAGATTGCCTAACTTATTGGCGTATAGCTCTTCCTACTATGTTTATCATTTTATTATTTATTTTTTTAATAATAAATTTATTTATTTATTGGTGTTCCATTTACCAACATACAGAATAACACATGCCAGTGCTCATCCCGTGAAGTGTCCCTGTCAGTGCCCGTCACCCACTCACCCCACCCCCGCCCTCCTCCCCTTCCACCACCCCTTGTTCGTTTCCCAGAGTTAGGAGTCTTTACGTTCTGTCTCCCGTTCTGATATTTCCCACACATTTCTCCTCCCTTCCCTTAGAATCCCTTTCACTATTATTTATATTCCCCAAACGAATGAGAACATACACTGTTTGTCCTTCTCCGATTGACTCACTTCACTCAGCGTAATACCCTCCACTTCCATCCACGTGGAAGCAAATGCTGGGTATCTGTCGTTTCTAATGCCTGAGTAATATTCCATTGCGTACGTGAACCTCATCTATCTTCTTTAGCCATTCATCTTTCGATGGAAACCGAGGCTCCTTCCACAGTTTGGCTATTGTGGACATTGCTGCTGGAAACATCGGGGTGCAGGTGTCCCGCCGTTTCAATGCATCTGAAACTCTGGGGTCAATCCCCAGCAGTGCAATTGCTGGGTCGTAGACCAGGTCTATCTGTAACTCTTCTAGGATCCTCCACACAGTTTTCCAGAGTGGCTGCACCAGTTCACATTCCCACCAACAGGGTAAGAGGGTTCCCTTTTCTCCGCATCCTCTCCAACATTTGTGGTCTCCTGCCTTGTTTATTTTCCACATTCTCACTGGTGTGAGGTGGTATGTCATTGAGGTTTTGATTTGTATTTCCCTGATGGCAAGTGATGCAGAGCATTTTCTCATGTGCATGTTGGCCATGCGTATGACTTCCTCTGTGAGATCTCTCTTCACGTCTTTTGCCCATTTCATGATCGGATTGTTTGTTTCTCTGGTGTCGAGTTTAAGAAGTTCTTCGTAGATCCTGGAAACTAGCCCTTTATCTGATACGTCATTTGCAAATATCTTCTCCCACTGTGTAGGTTGTCTTTTAGTTTTGTTGATGGTATCCTTTGCTGTGCGAAAGCTTCTTGTCTTGATGAAGTCCCAATAGTTCCTTTTTGCTTTTGTTTCTTTGGCCTTCATGGATGTATCTTGGCAAGAAGTTACTGTGGCCGATTTCCAAAAAGGCGTTTGTTGCCTGTGTTCTCCTCTGGGATTTTGATGGACCCTTGTCTCCCATTTAGATCTTTCATCCATTTTGAGTTATCTCGAAATGTGTATGGTGCAAGAAGAGAGTGGTCTAGTTTCATTCATTCTTCTGCGTGTGGATGTGCAATTTTCCAGGCCACCATTTCCTGAAGAGACTGTGTTGCTTCCAGTGGATAGTCTTTCCTCCTTTATCGAATATTAGGTGACCATGAAGTTCAGGGGCCACTTCTGGGTTCTCTATTGTGTTCCACTGATCCATGTGTCTGTTTTTGTGCCAGTACCACACTGTCTCGATGACCGCAGCTTTGTAGTACAACCTGAAATCTGGCATTGTGGTGATGCCCCCAGATATGGTTTTCTTTTCTAAAATTCCCCTGGCTATTCGCGGTCTTTTCTGATTCCATACAGATCTTAAAATAACATGTTCTAACTCTCTCAAGGGAGTCCATGGTATTTTGATAGGGAGCGCATTAAACGTGTAAATGGCCCTGGGTAACATGGACACTTTCAAAAGGTTAATTCTGCCAATCCATGAGCATGGAATACGTTTCCATCTCTTTGTGTCTTCCTCGATAGCTCTCAGAAGTGCTCTATAGCTTTTAGGGTATAGCTCCTTTGCCTCTTCGGTTAGGTTTATTCCTAGGTATCTTACGCTTCTGGGTGCAGTTGTCAATGGGATTGGCGCCTTAATTTCCCTTTCTTCAGTCTCATTGTCAGTGTATGGAAATGCCACTGATTTCTGGCATTGACCTTGTATCCTGCCATGCTACCAAACTGCCGTATGAGTTCTAGCAATCTTGGGGTGGATGCTTCTGGGTTTTCTGCGTAGACTGTCATGTCATTCGGCGAAGAGGGAGAGTTTGACTGCTTCTTTGCCAATTTGATGGCCTTCAAGGTCTCTTCGTCGTCTGATTGCTGAGGCTAGAACTTCCAGGACTCTTGTGGAATAGCAGTGGTGAGTGTGGACCTCCCTGTCTTGTTCCTGATCTTAGGGGAAAGGCTCCCAGTGCTTCCACATTGAGAATATTTGCTGTGGGCTTTTCGTACCAGGCTTTGAAGATGTTGTGGAATGATCCCTCTATCCCTACACTCTGAAGAGTTTTATCATGAATGGATGCTGTGTTTTCTTAAATGCTTTCTCTGCGTCTAACGAGAGGATCATGCGGTTCTTGTTTCGTCTGTTGCTGATATGATGAATCACATTGATTTTTTATTTTATATATATATATATGTATATATATATATATATATATATACATATATATATATTTTTTTTTCGTGTTGAACCAGCCTTGTGTCCCAGGGATGAATCCTATTTGCTCATGGTGAACAGTTAGTTTTCTTAATGTACTGTTGGATCCTATTGGCCAGTGTCTTGTTGAGAACTTTTGCATCCATGTTCATCAGGGATATTGGTCTCTAATTCTCCTTTTCGGTGGGGTCTTGGTCTGGTTTTAGAAATAAAGTGATGCTGGCCTCAAGAACGAATTTGGAAGTACTCCATCTCTTCCTGTCTTTCGAAACAGATGTAGTAGAATAGGTATGGTTTCTTCTTTAAAGGTTCGATAGAATTCCCCTGGGAAGCCATCTGGCCCTGGACTTGCGTGTCTTGGGAGGTTTCTGATGACTGTTTCAAATTCCTCCCTGGTTTTCGGCCCGTTCGGGTTTTCTATTTCTTCCCCTTTCCAATTTTGGTAGTCTGTGGCCTTCCAGGAATGCGTCCGCTTCCTCTAGATTGCCTAACTTATTGGCGTATAGCTCTTCCTACTATGTTTATCATTTTATTATTTATTTTTTTAATAATAAATTTATTTATTTATTGGTGTTCCATTTACCAACATACAGAATAACACATGCCAGTGCTCATCCCGTGAAGTGTCCCTGTCAGTGCCCGTCACCCACTCACCCCACCCCCGCCCTCCTCCCCTTCCACCACCCCTTGTTCGTTTCCCAGAGTTAGGAGTCTTTACGTTCTGTCTCCCGTTCTGATATTTCCCACACATTTCTCCTCCCTTCCCTTAGAATCCCTTTCACTATTATTTATATTCCCCAAACGAATGAGAACATACACTGTTTGTCCTTCTCCGATTGACTCACTTCACTCAGCGTAATACCCTCCACTTCCATCCACGTGGAAGCAAATGCTGGGTATCTGTCGTTTCTAATGCCTGAGTAATATTCCATTGCGTACGTGAACCTCATCTATCTTCTTTAGCCATTCATCTTTCGATGGAAACCGAGGCTCCTTCCACAGTTTGGCTATTGTGGACATTGCTGCTGGAAACATCGGGGTGCAGGTGTCCCGCCGTTTCAATGCATCTGAAACTCTGGGGTCAATCCCCAGCAGTGCAATTGCTGGGTCGTAGACCAGGTCTATCTGTAACTCTTCTAGGATCCTCCACACAGTTTTCCAGAGTGGCTGCACCAGTTCACATTCCCACCAACAGGGTAAGAGGGTTCCCTTTTCTCCGCATCCTCTCCAACATTTGTGGTCTCCTGCCTTGTTTATTTTCCACATTCTCACTGGTGTGAGGTGGTATGTCATTGAGGTTTTGATTTGTATTTCCCTGATGGCAAGTGATGCAGAGCATTTTCTCATGTGCATGTTGGCCATGCGTATGACTTCCTCTGTGAGATCTCTCTTCACGTCTTTTGCCCATTTCATGATCGGATTGTTTGTTTCTCTGGTGTCGAGTTTAAGAAGTTCTTCGTAGATCCTGGAAACTAGCCCTTTATCTGATACGTCATTTGCAAATATCTTCTCCCACTGTGTAGGTTGTCTTTTAGTTTTGTTGATGGTATCCTTTGCTGTGCGAAAGCTTCTTGTCTTGATGAAGTCCCAATAGTTCCTTTTTGCTTTTGTTTCTTTGGCCTTCATGGATGTATCTTGGCAAGAAGTTACTGTGGCCGATTTCCAAAAAGGCGTTTGTTGCCTGTGTTCTCCTCTGGGATTTTGATGGACCCTTGTCTCCCATTTAGATCTTTCATCCATTTTGAGTTATCTCGAAATGTGTATGGTGCAAGAAGAGAGTGGTCTAGTTTCATTCATTCTTCTGCGTGTGGATGTGCAATTTTCCAGGCCACCATTTCCTGAAGAGACTGTGTTGCTTCCAGTGGATAGTCTTTCCTCCTTTATCGAATATTAGGTGACCATGAAGTTCAGGGGCCACTTCTGGGTTCTCTATTGTGTTCCACTGATCCATGTGTCTGTTTTTGTGCCAGTACCACACTGTCTCGATGACCGCAGCTTTGTAGTACAACCTGAAATCTGGCATTGTGGTGATGCCCCCAGATATGGTTTTCTTTTCTAAAATTCCCCTGGCTATTCGCGGTCTTTTCTGATTCCATACAGATCTTAAAATAACATGTTCTAACTCTCTCAAGGGAGTCCATGGTATTTTGATAGGGAGCGCATTAAACGTGTAAATGGCCCTGGGTAACATGGACACTTTCAAAAGGTTAATTCTGCCAATCCATGAGCATGGAATACGTTTCCATCTCTTTGTGTCTTCCTCGATAGCTCTCAGAAGTGCTCTATAGCTTTTAGGGTATAGCTCCTTTGCCTCTTCGGTTAGGTTTATTCCTAGGTATCTTACGCTTCTGGGTGCAGTTGTCAATGGGATTGGCGCCTTAATTTCCCTTTCTTCAGTCTCATTGTCAGTGTATGGAAATGCCACTGATTTCTGGCATTGACCTTGTATCCTGCCATGCTACCAAACTGCCGTATGAGTTCTAGCAATCTTGGGGTGGATGCTTCTGCGTTTTCTGCGTAGACTGTCATGTCATTCGGCGAAGAGGGAGAGTTTGACTGCTTCTTTGCCAATTTGATGGCCTTCAAGGTCTCTTCGTCGTCTGATTGCTGAGGCTAGAACTTCCAGGACTCTTGTGGAATAGCAGTGGTGAGTGTGGACCTCCCTGTCTTGTTCCTGATCTTAGGGGAAAGGCTCCCAGTGCTTCCGCATTGAGAATATTTGCTGTGGGCTTTTCGTACCAGGCTTTGAAGATGTTGTGGAATGATCCCTCTATCCCTACACTCTGAAGAGTTTTATCATGAATGGATGCTGTGTTTTCTTAAATGCTTTCTCTGCGTCTAACGAGAGGATCATGCGGTTCTTGTTTCGTCTGTTGCTGATATGATGAATCACATTGATTTTTTATTTTATATATATATATATGTATATATATATATATATATATATACATATATATATATTTTTTTTTCGTGTTGAACCAGCCTTGTGTCCCAGGGATGAATCCTATTTGCTCATGGTGAACAGTTAGTTTTCTTAATGTACTGTTGGATCCTATTGGCCAGTGTCTTGTTGAGAACTTTTGCATCCATGTTCATCAGGGATATTGGTCTCTAATTCTCCTTTTCGGTGGGGTCTTGGTCTGGTTTTAGAAATAAAGTGATGCTGGCCTCAAGAACGAATTTGGAAGTACTCCATCTCTTCCTGTCTTTCGAAACAGATGTAGTAGAATAGGTATGGTTTCTTCTTTAAAGGTTCGATAGAATTCCCCTGGGAAGCCATCTGGCCCTGGACTTGCGTGTCTTGGGAGGTTTCTGATGACTGTTTCAAATTCCTCCCTGGTTTTCGGCCCGTTCGGGTTTTCTATTTCTTCCCCTTTCCAATTTTGGTAGTCTGTGGCCTTCCAGGAATGCGTCCGCTTCCTCTAGATTGCCTAACTTATTGGCGTATAGCTCTTCCTACTATGTTTATCATTTTATTATTTATTTTTTTAATAATAAATTTATTTATTTATTGGTGTTCCATTTACCAACATACAGAATAACACATGCCAGTGCTCATCCCGTGAAGTGTCCCTGTCAGTGCCCGTCACCCACTCACCCCACCCCCGCCCTCCTCCCCTTCCACCACCCCTTGTTCGTTTCCCAGAGTTAGGAGTCTTTACGTTCTGTCTCCCGTTCTGATATTTCCCACACATTTCTCCTCCCTTCCCTTAGAATCCCTTTCACTATTATTTATATTCCCCAAACGAATGAGAACATACACTGTTTGTCCTTCTCCGATTGACTCACTTCACTCAGCGTAATACCCTCCACTTCCATCCACGTGGAAGCAAATGCTGGGTATCTGTCGTTTCTAATGCCTGAGTAATATTCCATTGCGTACGTGAACCTCATCTATCTTCTTTAGCCATTCATCTTTCGATGGAAACCGAGGCTCCTTCCACAGTTTGGCTATTGTGGACATTGCTGCTGGAAACATCGGGGTGCAGGTGTCCCGCCGTTTCAATGCATCTGAAACTCTGGGGTCAATCCCCAGCAGTGCAATTGCTGGGTCGTAGACCAGGTCTATCTGTAACTCTTCTAGGATCCTCCACACAGTTTTCCAGAGTGGCTGCACCAGTTCACATTCCCACCAACAGGGTAAGAGGGTTCCCTTTTCTCCGCATCCTCTCCAACATTTGTGGTCTCCTGCCTTGTTTATTTTCCACATTCTCACTGGTGTGAGGTGGTATGTCATTGAGGTTTTGATTTGTATTTCCCTGATGGCAAGTGATGCAGAGCATTTTCTCATGTGCATGTTGGCCATGCGTATGACTTCCTCTGTGAGATCTCTCTTCACGTCTTTTGCCCATTTCATGATCGGATTGTTTGTTTCTCTGGTGTCGAGTTTAAGAAGTTCTTCGTAGATCCTGGAAACTAGCCCTTTATCTGATACGTCATTTGCAAATATCTTCTCCCACTGTGTAGGTTGTCTTTTAGTTTTGTTGATGGTATCCTTTGCTGTGCGAAAGCTTCTTGTCTTGATGAAGTCCCAATAGTTCCTTTTTGCTTTTGTTTCTTTGGCCTTCATGGATGTATCTTGGCAAGAAGTTACTGTGGCCGATTTCCAAAAAGGCGTTTGTTGCCTGTGTTCTCCTCTGGGATTTTGATGGACCCTTGTCTCCCATTTAGATCTTTCATCCATTTTGAGTTATCTCGAAATGTGTATGGTGCAAGAAGAGAGTGGTCTAGTTTCATTCATTCTTCTGCGTGTGGATGTGCAATTTTCCAGGCCACCATTTCCTGAAGAGACTGTGTTGCTTCCAGTGGATAGTCTTTCCTCCTTTATCGAATATTAGGTGACCATGAAGTTCAGGGGCCACTTCTGGGTTCTCTATTGTGTTCCACTGATCCATGTGTCTGTTTTTGTGCCAGTACCACACTGTCTCGATGACCGCAGCTTTGTAGTACAACCTGAAATCTGGCATTGTGGTGATGCCCCCAGATATGGTTTTCTTTTCTAAAATTCCCCTGGCTATTCGCGGTCTTTTCTGATTCCATACAGATCTTAAAATAACGTGTTCTAACTCTCTCAAGGGAGTCCATGGTATTTTGATAGGGAGCGCATTAAACGTGTAAATGGCCCTGGGTAACATGGACACTTTCAAAAGGTTAATTCTGCCAATCCATGAGCATGGAATACGTTTCCATCTCTTTGTGTCTTCCTCGATAGCTCTCAGAAGTGCTCTATAGCTTTTAGGGTATAGCTCCTTTGCCTCTTCGGTTAGGTTTATTCCTAGGTATCTTACGCTTCTGGGTGCAGTTGTCAATGGGATTGGCGCCTTAATTTCCCTTTCTTCAGTCTCATTGTCAGTGTATGGAAATGCCACTGATTTCTGGCATTGACCTTGTATCCTGCCATGCTACCAAACTGCCGTATGAGTTCTAGCAATCTTGGGGTGGATGCTTCTGCGTTTTCTGCGTAGACTGTCATGTCATTCGGCGAAGAGGGAGAGTTTGACTGCTTCTTTGCCAATTTGATGGCCTTCAAGGTCTCTTCGTCGTCTGATTGCTGAGGCTAGAACTTCCAGGACTCTTGTGGAATAGCAGTGGTGAGTGTGGACCTCCCTGTCTTGTTCCTGATCTTAGGGGAAAGGCTCCCAGTGCTTCCGCATTGAGAATATTTGCTGTGGGCTTTTCGTACCAGGCTTTGAAGATGTTGTGGAATGATCCCTCTATCCCTACACTCTGAAGAGTTTTATCATGAATGGATGCTGTGTTTTCTTAAATGCTTTCTCTGCGTCTAACGAGAGGATCATGCGGTTCTTGTTTCGTCTGTTGCTGATATGATGAATCACATTGATTTTTTATTTTATATATATATATGTATATATATATATATTTTTTTTTTCGTGTTGAACCAGCCTTGTGTCCCAGGGATGAATCCTATTTGCTCATGGTGAACAGTTAGTTTTCTTAATGTACTGTTGGATCCTATTGGCCAGTGTCTTGTTGAGAACTTTTGCATCCATGTTCATCAGGGATATTGGTCTCTAATTCTCCTTTTCGGTGGGGTCTTGGTCTGGTTTTAGAAATAAAGTGATGCTGGCCTCAAGAACGAATTTGGAAGTACTCCATCTCTTCCTGTCTTTCGAAACAGATGTAGTAGAATAGGTATGGTTTCTTCTTTAAAGGTTCGATAGAATTCCCCTGGGAAGCCATCTGGCCCTGGACTTGCGTGTCTTGGGAGGTTTCTGATGACTGTTTCAAATTCCTCCCTGGTTTTCGGCCCGTTCGGGTTTTCTATTTCTTCCCCTTTCCAATTTTGGTAGTCTGTGGCCTTCCAGGAATGCGTCCGCTTCCTCTAGATTGCCTAACTTATTGGCGTATAGCTCTTCCTACTATGTTTATCATTTTATTATTTATTTTTTTAATAATAAATTTATTTATTTATTGGTGTTCCATTTACCAACATACAGAATAACACATGCCAGTGCTCATCCCGTGAAGTGTCCCTGTCAGTGCCCGTCACCCACTCACCCCACCCCCGCCCTCCTCCCCTTCCACCACCCCTTGTTCGTTTCCCAGAGTTAGGAGTCTTTACGTTCTGTCTCCCGTTCTGATATTTCCCACACATTTCTCCTCCCTTCCCTTAGAATCCCTTTCACTATTATTTATATTCCCCAAACGAATGAGAACATACACTGTTTGTCCTTCTCCGATTGACTCACTTCACTCAGCGTAATACCCTCCACTTCCATCCACGTGGAAGCAAATGCTGGGTATCTGTCGTTTCTAATGCCTGAGTAATATTCCATTGCGTACGTGAACCTCATCTATCTTCTTTAGCCATTCATCTTTCGATGGAAACCGAGGCTCCTTCCACAGTTTGGCTATTGTGGACATTGCTGCTGGAAACATCGGGGTGCAGGTGTCCCGCCGTTTCAATGCATCTGAAACTCTGGGGTCAATCCCCAGCAGTGCAATTGCTGGGTCGTAGACCAGGTCTATCTGTAACTCTTCTAGGATCCTCCACACAGTTTTCCAGAGTGGCTGCACCAGTTCACATTCCCACCAACAGGGTAAGAGGGTTCCCTTTTCTCCGCATCCTCTCCAACATTTGTGGTCTCCTGCCTTGTTTATTTTCCACATTCTCACTGGTGTGAGGTGGTATGTCATTGAGGTTTTGATTTGTATTTCCCTGATGGCAAGTGATGCAGAGCATTTTCTCATGTGCATGTTGGCCATGCGTATGACTTCCTCTGTGAGATCTCTCTTCACGTCTTTTGCCCATTTCATGATCGGATTGTTTGTTTCTCTGGTGTCGAGTTTAAGAAGTTCTTCGTAGATCCTGGAAACTAGCCCTTTATCTGATACGTCATTTGCAAATATCTTCTCCCACTGTGTAGGTTGTCTTTTAGTTTTGTTGATGGTATCCTTTGCTGTGCGAAAGCTTCTTGTCTTGATGAAGTCCCAATAGTTCCTTTTTGCTTTTGTTTCTTTGGCCTTCATGGATGTATCTTGGCAAGAAGTTACTGTGGCCGATTTCCAAAAAGGCGTTTGTTGCCTGTGTTCTCCTCTGGGATTTTGATGGACCCTTGTCTCCCATTTAGATCTTTCATCCATTTTGAGTTATCTCGAAATGTGTATGGTGCAAGAAGAGAGTGGTCTAGTTTCATTCATTCTTCTGCGTGTGGATGTGCAATTTTCCAGGCCACCATTTCCTGAAGAGACTGTGTTGCTTCCAGTGGATAGTCTTTCCTCCTTTATCGAATATTAGGTGACCATGAAGTTCAGGGGCCACTTCTGGGTTCTCTATTGTGTTCCACTGATCCATGTGTCTGTTTTTGTGCCAGTACCACACTGTCTCGATGACCGCAGCTTTGTAGTACAACCTGAAATCTGGCATTGTGGTGATGCCCCCAGATATGGTTTTCTTTTCTAAAATTCCCCTGGCTATTCGCGGTCTTTTCTGATTCCATACAGATCTTAAAATAACATGTTCTAACTCTCTCAAGGGAGTCCATGGTATTTTGATAGGGAGCGCATTAAACGTGTAAATGGCCCTGGGTAACATGGACACTTTCAAAAGGTTAATTCTGCCAATCCATGAGCATGGAATACGTTTCCATCTCTTTGTGTCTTCCTCGATAGCTCTCAGAAGTGCTCTATAGCTTTTAGGGTATAGCTCCTTTGCCTCTTCGGTTAGGTTTATTCCTAGGTATCTTACGCTTCTGGGTGCAGTTGTCAATGGGATTGGCGCCTTAATTTCCCTTTCTTCAGTCTCATTGTCAGTGTATGGAAATGCCACTGATTTCTGGCATTGACCTTGTATCCTGCCATGCTACCAAACTGCCGTATGAGTTCTAGCAATCTTGGGGTGGATGCTTCTGGGTTTTCTGCGTAGACTGTCATGTCATTCGGCGAAGAGGGAGAGTTTGACTGCTTCTTTGCCAATTTGATGGCCTTCAAGGTCTCTTCGTCGTCTGATTGCTGAGGCTAGAACTTCCAGGACTCTTGTGGAATAGCAGTGGTGAGTGTGGACCTCCCTGTCTTGTTCCTGATCTTAGGGGAAAGGCTCCCAGTGCTTCCGCATTGAGAATATTTGCTGTGGGCTTTTCGTACCAGGCTTTGAAGATGTTGTGGAATGATCCCTCTATCCCTACACTCTGAAGAGTTTTATCATGAATGGATGCTGTGTTTTCTTAAATGCTTTCTCTGCGTCTAACGAGAGGATCATGCGGTTCTTGTTTCGTCTGTTGCTGATATGATGAATCACATTGATTTTTTATTTTATATATATATATATGTATATATATATATATATATATATACATATATATATATTTTTTTTTCGTGTTGAACCAGCCTTGTGTCCCAGGGATGAATCCTATTTGCTCATGGTGAACAGTTAGTTTTCTTAATGTACTGTTGGATCCTATTGGCCAGTGTCTTGTTGAGAACTTTTGCATCCATGTTCATCAGGGATATTGGTCTCTAATTCTCCTTTTCGGTGGGGTCTTGGTCTGGTTTTAGAAATAAAGTGATGCTGGCCTCAAGAACGAATTTGGAAGTACTCCATCTCTTCCTGTCTTTCGAAACAGATGTAGTAGAATAGGTATGGTTTCTTCTTTAAAGGTTCGATAGAATTCCCCTGGGAAGCCATCTGGCCCTGGACTTGCGTGTCTTGGGAGGTTTCTGATGACTGTTTCAAATTCCTCCCTGGTTTTCGGCCCGTTCGGGTTTTCTATTTCTTCCCCTTTCCAATTTTGGTAGTCTGTGGCCTTCCAGGAATGCGTCCGCTTCCTCTAGATTGCCTAACTTATTGGCGTATAGCTCTTCCTACTATGTTTATCATTTTATTATTTATTTTTTTAATAATAAATTTATTTATTTATTGGTGTTCCATTTACCAACATACAGAATAACACATGCCAGTGCTCATCCCGTGAAGTGTCCCTGTCAGTGCCCGTCACCCACTCACCCCACCCCCGCCCTCCTCCCCTTCCACCACCCCTTGTTCGTTTCCCAGAGTTAGGAGTCTTTACGTTCTGTCTCCCGTTCTGATATTTCCCACACATTTCTCCTCCCTTCCCTTAGAATCCCTTTCACTATTATTTATATTCCCCAAACGAATGAGAACATACACTGTTTGTCCTTCTCCGATTGACTCACTTCACTCAGCGTAATACCCTCCACTTCCATCCACGTGGAAGCAAATGCTGGGTATCTGTCGTTTCTAATGCCTGAGTAATATTCCATTGCGTACGTGAACCTCATCTATCTTCTTTAGCCATTCATCTTTCGATGGAAACCGAGGCTCCTTCCACAGTTTGGCTATTGTGGACATTGCTGCTGGAAACATCGGGGTGCAGGTGTCCCGCCGTTTCAATGCATCTGAAACTCTGGGGTCAATCCCCAGCAGTGCAATTGCTGGGTCGTAGACCAGGTCTATCTGTAACTCTTCTAGGATCCTCCACACAGTTTTCCAGAGTGGCTGCACCAGTTCACATTCCCACCAACAGGGTAAGAGGGTTCCCTTTTCTCCGCATCCTCTCCAACATTTGTGGTCTCCTGCCTTGTTTATTTTCCACATTCTCACTGGTGTGAGGTGGTATGTCATTGAGGTTTTGATTTGTATTTCCCTGATGGCAAGTGATGCAGAGCATTTTCTCATGTGCATGTTGGCCATGCGTATGACTTCCTCTGTGAGATCTCTCTTCACGTCTTTTGCCCATTTCATGATCGGATTGTTTGTTTCTCTGGTGTCGAGTTTAAGAAGTTCTTCGTAGATCCTGGAAACTAGCCCTTTATCTGATACGTCATTTGCAAATATCTTCTCCCACTGTGTAGGTTGTCTTTTAGTTTTGTTGATGGTATCCTTTGCTGTGCGAAAGCTTCTTGTCTTGATGAAGTCCCAATAGTTCCTTTTTGCTTTTGTTTCTTTGGCCTTCATGGATGTATCTTGGCAAGAAGTTACTGTGGCCGATTTCCAAAAAGGCGTTTGTTGCCTGTGTTCTCCTCTGGGATTTTGATGGACCCTTGTCTCCCATTTAGATCTTTCATCCATTTTGAGTTATCTCGAAATGTGTATGGTGCAAGAAGAGAGTGGTCTAGTTTCATTCATTCTTCTGCGTGTGGATGTGCAATTTTCCAGGCCACCATTTCCTGAAGAGACTGTGTTGCTTCCAGTGGATAGTCTTTCCTCCTTTATCGAATATTAGGTGACCATGAAGTTCAGGGGCCACTTCTGGGTTCTCTATTGTGTTCCACTGATCCATGTGTCTGTTTTTGTGCCAGTACCACACTGTCTCGATGACCGCAGCTTTGTAGTACAACCTGAAATCTGGCATTGTGGTGATGCCCCCAGATATGGTTTTCTTTTCTAAAATTCCCCTGGCTATTCGCGGTCTTTTCTGATTCCATACAGATCTTAAAATAACATGTTCTAACTCTCTCAAGGGAGTCCATGGTATTTTGATAGGGAGCGCATTAAACGTGTAAATGGCCCTGGGTAACATGGACACTTTCAAAAGGTTAATTCTGCCAATCCATGAGCATGGAATACGTTTCCATCTCTTTGTGTCTTCCTCGATAGCTCTCAGAAGTGCTCTATAGCTTTTAGGGTATAGCTCCTTTGCCTCTTCGGTTAGGTTTATTCCTAGGTATCTTACGCTTCTGGGTGCAGTTGTCAATGGGATTGGCGCCTTAATTTCCCTTTCTTCAGTCTCATTGTCAGTGTATGGAAATGCCACTGATTTCTGGCATTGACCTTGTATCCTGCCATGCTACCAAACTGCCGTATGAGTTCTAGCAATCTTGGGGTGGATGCTTCTGGGTTTTCTGCGTAGACTGTCATGTCATTCGGCGAAGAGGGAGAGTTTGACTGCTTCTTTGCCAATTTGATGGCCTTCAAGGTCTCTTCGTCGTCTGATTGCTGAGGCTAGAACTTCCAGGACTCTTGTGGAATAGCAGTGGTGAGTGTGGACCTCCCTGTCTTGTTCCTGATCTTAGGGGAAAGGCTCCCAGTGCTTCCGCATTGAGAATATTTGCTGTGGGCTTTTCGTACCAGGCTTTGAAGATGTTGTGGAATGATCCCTCTATCCCTACACTCTGAAGAGTTTTATCATGAATGGATGCTGTGTTTTCTTAAATGCTTTCTCTGCGTCTAACGAGAGGATCATGCGGTTCTTGTTTCGTCTGTTGCTGATATGATGAATCACATTGATTTTTTATTTTATATATATATATATGTATATATATATATATATATATATACATATATATATATTTTTTTTTCGTGTTGAACCAGCCTTGTGTCCCAGGGATGAATCCTATTTGCTCATGGTGAACAGTTAGTTTTCTTAATGTACTGTTGGATCCTATTGGCCAGTGTCTTGTTGAGAACTTTTGCATCCATGTTCATCAGGGATATTGGTCTCTAATTCTCCTTTTCGGTGGGGTCTTGGTCTGGTTTTAGAAATAAAGTGATGCTGGCCTCAAGAACGAATTTGGAAGTACTCCATCTCTTCCTGTCTTTCGAAACAGATGTAGTAGAATAGGTATGGTTTCTTCTTTAAAGGTTCGATAGAATTCCCCTGGGAAGCCATCTGGCCCTGGACTTGCGTGTCTTGGGAGGTTTCTGATGACTGTTTCAAATTCCTCCCTGGTTTTCGGCCCGTTCGGGTTTTCTATTTCTTCCCCTTTCCAATTTTGGTAGTCTGTGGCCTTCCAGGAATGCGTCCGCTTCCTCTAGATTGCCTAACTTATTGGCGTATAGCTCTTCCTACTATGTTTATCATTTTATTATTTATTTTTTTAATAATAAATTTATTTATTTATTGGTGTTCCATTTACCAACATACAGAATAACACATGCCAGTGCTCATCCCGTGAAGTGTCCCTGTCAGTGCCCGTCACCCACTCACCCCACCCCCGCCCTCCTCCCCTTCCACCACCCCTTGTTCGTTTCCCAGAGTTAGGAGTCTTTACGTTCTGTCTCCCGTTCTGATATTTCCCACACATTTCTCCTCCCTTCCCTTAGAATCCCTTTCACTATTATTTATATTCCCCAAACGAATGAGAACATACACTGTTTGTCCTTCTCCGATTGACTCACTTCACTCAGCGTAATACCCTCCACTTCCATCCACGTGGAAGCAAATGCTGGGTATCTGTCGTTTCTAATGCCTGAGTAATATTCCATTGCGTACGTGAACCTCATCTATCTTCTTTAGCCATTCATCTTTCGATGGAAACCGAGGCTCCTTCCACAGTTTGGCTATTGTGGACATTGCTGCTGGAAACATCGGGGTGCAGGTGTCCCGCCGTTTCAATGCATCTGAAACTCTGGGGTCAATCCCCAGCAGTGCAATTGCTGGGTCGTAGACCAGGTCTATCTGTAACTCTTCTAGGATCCTCCACACAGTTTTCCAGAGTGGCTGCACCAGTTCACATTCCCACCAACAGGGTAAGAGGGTTCCCTTTTCTCCGCATCCTCTCCAACATTTGTGGTCTCCTGCCTTGTTTATTTTCCACATTCTCACTGGTGTGAGGTGGTATGTCATTGAGGTTTTGATTTGTATTTCCCTGATGGCAAGTGATGCAGAGCATTTTCTCATGTGCATGTTGGCCATGCGTATGACTTCCTCTGTGAGATCTCTCTTCACGTCTTTTGCCCATTTCATGATCGGATTGTTTGTTTCTCTGGTGTCGAGTTTAAGAAGTTCTTCGTAGATCCTGGAAACTAGCCCTTTATCTGATACGTCATTTGCAAATATCTTCTCCCACTGTGTAGGTTGTCTTTTAGTTTTGTTGATGGTATCCTTTGCTGTGCGAAAGCTTCTTGTCTTGATGAAGTCCCAATAGTTCCTTTTTGCTTTTGTTTCTTTGGCCTTCATGGATGTATCTTGGCAAGAAGTTACTGTGGCCGATTTCCAAAAAGGCGTTTGTTGCCTGTGTTCTCCTCTGGGATTTTGATGGACCCTTGTCTCCCATTTAGATCTTTCATCCATTTTGAGTTATCTCGAAATGTGTATGGTGCAAGAAGAGAGTGGTCTAGTTTCATTCATTCTTCTGCGTGTGGATGTGCAATTTTCCAGGCCACCATTTCCTGAAGAGACTGTGTTGCTTCCAGTGGATAGTCTTTCCTCCTTTATCGAATATTAGGTGACCATGAAGTTCAGGGGCCACTTCTGGGTTCTCTATTGTGTTCCACTGATCCATGTGTCTGTTTTTGTGCCAGTACCACACTGTCTCGATGACCGCAGCTTTGTAGTACAACCTGAAATCTGGCATTGTGGTGATGCCCCCAGATATGGTTTTCTTTTCTAAAATTCCCCTGGCTATTCGCGGTCTTTTCTGATTCCATACAGATCTTAAAATAACATGTTCTAACTCTCTCAAGGGAGTCCATGGTATTTTGATAGGGAGCGCATTAAACGTGTAAATGGCCCTGGGTAACATGGACACTTTCAAAAGGTTAATTCTGCCAATCCATGAGCATGGAATACGTTTCCATCTCTTTGTGTCTTCCTCGATAGCTCTCAGAAGTGCTCTATAGCTTTTAGGGTATAGCTCCTTTGCCTCTTCGGTTAGGTTTATTCCTAGGTATCTTACGCTTCTGGGTGCAGTTGTCAATGGGATTGGCGCCTTAATTTCCCTTTCTTCAGTCTCATTGTCAGTGTATGGAAATGCCACTGATTTCTGGCATTGACCTTGTATCCTGCCATGCTACCAAACTGCCGTATGAGTTCTAGCAATCTTGGGGTGGATGCTTCTGGGTTTTCTGCGTAGACTGTCATGTCATTCGGCGAAGAGGGAGAGTTTGACTGCTTCTTTGCCAATTTGATGGCCTTCAAGGTCTCTTCGTCGTCTGATTGCTGAGGCTAGAACTTCCAGGACTCTTGTGGAATAGCAGTGGTGAGTGTGGACCTCCCTGTCTTGTTCCTGATCTTAGGGGAAAGGCTCCCAGTGCTTCCGCATTGAGAATATTTGCTGTGGGCTTTTCGTACCAGGCTTTGAAGATGTTGTGGAATGATCCCTCTATCCCTACACTCTGAAGAGTTTTATCATGAATGGATGCTGTGTTTTCTTAAATGCTTTCTCTGCGTCTAACGAGAGGATCATGCGGTTCTTGTTTCGTCTGTTGCTGATATGATGAATCACATTGATTTTTTATTTTATATATATATATATGTATATATATATATATATATATATACATATATATATATTTTTTTTTCGTGTTGAACCAGCCTTGTGTCCCAGGGATGAATCCTATTTGCTCATGGTGAACAGTTAGTTTTCTTAATGTACTGTTGGATCCTATTGGCCAGTGTCTTGTTGAGAACTTTTGCATCCATGTTCATCAGGGATATTGGTCTCTAATTCTCCTTTTCGGTGGGGTCTTGGTCTGGTTTTAGAAATAAAGTGATGCTGGCCTCAAGAACGAATTTGGAAGTACTCCATCTCTTCCTGTCTTTCGAAACAGATGTAGTAGAATAGGTATGGTTTCTTCTTTAAAGGTTCGATAGAATTCCCCTGGGAAGCCATCTGGCCCTGGACTTGCGTGTCTTGGGAGGTTTCTGATGACTGTTTCAAATTCCTCCCTGGTTTTCGGCCCGTTCGGGTTTTCTATTTCTTCCCCTTTCCAATTTTGGTAGTCTGTGGCCTTCCAGGAATGCGTCCGCTTCCTCTAGATTGCCTAACTTATTGGCGTATAGCTCTTCCTACTATGTTTATCATTTTATTATTTATTTTTTTAATAATAAATTTATTTATTTATTGGTGTTCCATTTACCAACATACAGAATAACACATGCCAGTGCTCATCCCGTGAAGTGTCCCTGTCAGTGCCCGTCACCCACTCACCCCACCCCCGCCCTCCTCCCCTTCCACCACCCCTTGTTCGTTTCCCAGAGTTAGGAGTCTTTACGTTCTGTCTCCCGTTCTGATATTTCCCACACATTTCTCCTCCCTTCCCTTAGAATCCCTTTCACTATTATTTATATTCCCCAAACGAATGAGAACATACACTGTTTGTCCTTCTCCGATTGACTCACTTCACTCAGCGTAATACCCTCCACTTCCATCCACGTGGAAGCAAATGCTGGGTATCTGTCGTTTCTAATGCCTGAGTAATATTCCATTGCGTACGTGAACCTCATCTATCTTCTTTAGCCATTCATCTTTCGATGGAAACCGAGGCTCCTTCCACAGTTTGGCTATTGTGGACATTGCTGCTGGAAACATCGGGGTGCAGGTGTCCCGCCGTTTCAATGCATCTGAAACTCTGGGGTCAATCCCCAGCAGTGCAATTGCTGGGTCGTAGACCAGGTCTATCTGTAACTCTTCTAGGATCCTCCACACAGTTTTCCAGAGTGGCTGCACCAGTTCACATTCCCACCAACAGGGTAAGAGGGTTCCCTTTTCTCCGCATCCTCTCCAACATTTGTGGTCTCCTGCCTTGTTTATTTTCCACATTCTCACTGGTGTGAGGTGGTATGTCATTGAGGTTTTGATTTGTATTTCCCTGATGGCAAGTGATGCAGAGCATTTTCTCATGTGCATGTTGGCCATGCGTATGACTTCCTCTGTGAGATCTCTCTTCACGTCTTTTGCCCATTTCATGATCGGATTGTTTGTTTCTCTGGTGTCGAGTTTAAGAAGTTCTTCGTAGATCCTGGAAACTAGCCCTTTATCTGATACGTCATTTGCAAATATCTTCTCCCACTGTGTAGGTTGTCTTTTAGTTTTGTTGATGGTATCCTTTGCTGTGCGAAAGCTTCTTGTCTTGATGAAGTCCCAATAGTTCCTTTTTGCTTTTGTTTCTTTGGCCTTCATGGATGTATCTTGGCAAGAAGTTACTGTGGCCGATTTCCAAAAAGGCGTTTGTTGCCTGTGTTCTCCTCTGGGATTTTGATGGACCCTTGTCTCCCATTTAGATCTTTCATCCATTTTGAGTTATCTCGAAATGTGTATGGTGCAAGAAGAGAGTGGTCTAGTTTCATTCATTCTTCTGCGTGTGGATGTGCAATTTTCCAGGCCACCATTTCCTGAAGAGACTGTGTTGCTTCCAGTGGATAGTCTTTCCTCCTTTATCGAATATTAGGTGACCATGAAGTTCAGGGGCCACTTCTGGGTTCTCTATTGTGTTCCACTGATCCATGTGTCTGTTTTTGTGCCAGTACCACACTGTCTCGATGACCGCAGCTTTGTAGTACAACCTGAAATCTGGCATTGTGGTGATGCCCCCAGATATGGTTTTCTTTTCTAAAATTCCCCTGGCTATTCGCGGTCTTTTCTGATTCCATACAGATCTTAAAATAACATGTTCTAACTCTCTCAAGGGAGTCCATGGTATTTTGATAGGGAGCGCATTAAACGTGTAAATGGCCCTGGGTAACATGGACACTTTCAAAAGGTTAATTCTGCCAATCCATGAGCATGGAATACGTTTCCATCTCTTTGTGTCTTCCTCGATAGCTCTCAGAAGTGCTCTATAGCTTTTAGGGTATAGCTCCTTTGCCTCTTCGGTTAGGTTTATTCCTAGGTATCTTACGCTTCTGGGTGCAGTTGTCAATGGGATTGGCGCCTTAATTTCCCTTTCTTCAGTCTCATTGTCAGTGTATGGAAATGCCACTGATTTCTGGCATTGACCTTGTATCCTGCCATGCTACCAAACTGCCGTATGAGTTCTAGCAATCTTGGGGTGGATGCTTCTGCGTTTTCTGCGTAGACTGTCATGTCATTCGGCGAAGAGGGAGAGTTTGACTGCTTCTTTGCCAATTTGATGGCCTTCAAGGTCTCTTCGTCGTCTGATTGCTGAGGCTAGAACTTCCAGGACTCTTGTGGAATAGCAGTGGTGAGTGTGGACCTCCCTGTCTTGTTCCTGATCTTAGGGGAAAGGCTCCCAGTGCTTCCGCATTGAGAATATTTGCTGTGGGCTTTTCGTACCAGGCTTTGAAGATGTTGTGGAATGATCCCTCTATCCCTACACTCTGAAGAGTTTTATCATGAATGGATGCTGTGTTTTCTTAAATGCTTTCTCTGCGTCTAACGAGAGGATCATGCGGTTCTTGTTTCGTCTGTTGCTGATATGATGAATCACATTGATTTTTTATTTTATATATATATATGTATATATATATTTTTTTTTTTTTCGTGTTGAACCAGCCTTGTGTCCCAGGGATGAATCCTATTTGCTCATGGTGAACAGTTAGTTTTCTTAATGTACTGTTGGATCCTATTGGCCAGTGTCTTGTTGAGAACTTTTGCATCCATGTTCATCAGGGATATTGGTCTCTAATTCTCCTTTTCGGTGGGGTCTTGGTCTGGTTTTAGAAATAAAGTGATGCTGGCCTCAAGAACGAATTTGGAAGTACTCCATCTCTTCCTGTCTTTCGAAACAGATGTAGTAGAATAGGTATGGTTTCTTCTTTAAAGGTTCGATAGAATTCCCCTGGGAAGCCATCTGGCCCTGGACTTGCGTGTCTTGGGAGGTTTCTGATGACTGTTTCAAATTCCTCCCTGGTTTTCGGCCCGTTCGGGTTTTCTATTTCTTCCCCTTTCCAATTTTGGTAGTCTGTGGCCTTCCAGGAATGCGTCCGCTTCCTCTAGATTGCCTAACTTATTGGCGTATAGCTCTTCCTACTATGTTTATCATTTTATTATTTATTTTTTTAATAATAAATTTATTTATTTATTGGTGTTCCATTTACCAACATACAGAATAACACATGCCAGTGCTCATCCCGTGAAGTGTCCCTGTCAGTGCCCGTCACCCACTCACCCCACCCCCGCCCTCCTCCCCTTCCACCACCCCTTGTTCGTTTCCCAGAGTTAGGAGTCTTTACGTTCTGTCTCCCGTTCTGATATTTCCCACACATTTCTCCTCCCTTCCCTTAGAATCCCTTTCACTATTATTTATATTCCCCAAACGAATGAGAACATACACTGTTTGTCCTTCTCCGATTGACTCACTTCACTCAGCGTAATACCCTCCACTTCCATCCACGTGGAAGCAAATGCTGGGTATCTGTCGTTTCTAATGCCTGAGTAATATTCCATTGCGTACGTGAACCTCATCTATCTTCTTTAGCCATTCATCTTTCGATGGAAACCGAGGCTCCTTCCACAGTTTGGCTATTGTGGACATTGCTGCTGGAAACATCGGGGTGCAGGTGTCCCGCCGTTTCAATGCATCTGAAACTCTGGGGTCAATCCCCAGCAGTGCAATTGCTGGGTCGTAGACCAGGTCTATCTGTAACTCTTCTAGGATCCTCCACACAGTTTTCCAGAGTGGCTGCACCAGTTCACATTCCCACCAACAGGGTAAGAGGGTTCCCTTTTCTCCGCATCCTCTCCAACATTTGTGGTCTCCTGCCTTGTTTATTTTCCACATTCTCACTGGTGTGAGGTGGTATGTCATTGAGGTTTTGATTTGTATTTCCCTGATGGCAAGTGATGCAGAGCATTTTCTCATGTGCATGTTGGCCATGCGTATGACTTCCTCTGTGAGATCTCTCTTCACGTCTTTTGCCCATTTCATGATCGGATTGTTTGTTTCTCTGGTGTCGAGTTTAAGAAGTTCTTCGTAGATCCTGGAAACTAGCCCTTTATCTGATACGTCATTTGCAAATATCTTCTCCCACTGTGTAGGTTGTCTTTTAGTTTTGTTGATGGTATCCTTTGCTGTGCGAAAGCTTCTTGTCTTGATGAAGTCCCAATAGTTCCTTTTTGCTTTTGTTTCTTTGGCCTTCATGGATGTATCTTGGCAAGAAGTTACTGTGGCCGATTTCCAAAAAGGCGTTTGTTGCCTGTGTTCTCCTCTGGGATTTTGATGGACCCTTGTCTCCCATTTAGATCTTTCATCCATTTTGAGTTATCTCGAAATGTGTATGGTGCAAGAAGAGAGTGGTCTAGTTTCATTCATTCTTCTGCGTGTGGATGTGCAATTTTCCAGGCCACCATTTCCTGAAGAGACTGTGTTGCTTCCAGTGGATAGTCTTTCCTCCTTTATCGAATATTAGGTGACCATGAAGTTCAGGGGCCACTTCTGGGTTCTCTATTGTGTTCCACTGATCCATGTGTCTGTTTTTGTGCCAGTACCACACTGTCTCGATGACCGCAGCTTTGTAGTACAACCTGAAATCTGGCATTGTGGTGATGCCCCCAGATATGGTTTTCTTTTCTAAAATTCCCCTGGCTATTCGCGGTCTTTTCTGATTCCATACAGATCTTAAAATAACATGTTCTAACTCTCTCAAGGGAGTCCATGGTATTTTGATAGGGAGCGCATTAAACGTGTAAATGGCCCTGGGTAACATGGACACTTTCAAAAGGTTAATTCTGCCAATCCATGAGCATGGAATACGTTTCCATCTCTTTGTGTCTTCCTCGATAGCTCTCAGAAGTGCTCTATAGCTTTTAGGGTATAGCTCCTTTGCCTCTTCGGTTAGGTTTATTCCTAGGTATCTTACGCTTCTGGGTGCAGTTGTCAATGGGATTGGCGCCTTAATTTCCCTTTCTTCAGTCTCATTGTCAGTGTATGGAAATGCCACTGATTTCTGGCATTGACCTTGTATCCTGCCATGCTACCAAACTGCCGTATGAGTTCTAGCAATCTTGGGGTGGATGCTTCTGCGTTTTCTGCGTAGACTGTCATGTCATTCGGCGAAGAGGGAGAGTTTGACTGCTTCTTTGCCAATTTGATGGCCTTCAAGGTCTCTTCGTCGTCTGATTGCTGAGGCTAGAACTTCCAGGACTCTTGTGGAATAGCAGTGGTGAGTGTGGACCTCCCTGTCTTGTTCCTGATCTTAGGGGAAAGGCTCCCAGTGCTTCCGCATTGAGAATATTTGCTGTGGGCTTTTCGTACCAGGCTTTGAAGATGTTGTGGAATGATCCCTCTATCCCTACACTCTGAAGAGTTTTATCATGAATGGATGCTGTGTTTTCTTAAATGCTTTCTCTGCGTCTAACGAGAGGATCATGCGGTTCTTGTTTCGTCTGTTGCTGATATGATGAATCACATTGATTTTTTATTTTATATATATATATGTATATATATATTTTTTTTTTTTTCGTGTTGAACCAGCCTTGTGTCCCAGGGATGAATCCTATTTGCTCATGGTGAACAGTTAGTTTTCTTAATGTACTGTTGGATCCTATTGGCCAGTGTCTTGTTGAGAACTTTTGCATCCATGTTCATCAGGGATATTGGTCTCTAATTCTCCTTTTCGGTGGGGTCTTGGTCTGGTTTTAGAAATAAAGTGATGCTGGCCTCAAGAACGAATTTGGAAGTACTCCATCTCTTCCTGTCTTTCGAAACAGATGTAGTAGAATAGGTATGGTTTCTTCTTTAAAGGTTCGATAGAATTCCCCTGGGAAGCCATCTGGCCCTGGACTTGCGTGTCTTGGGAGGTTTCTGATGACTGTTTCAAATTCCTCCCTGGTTTTCGGCCCGTTCGGGTTTTCTATTTCTTCCCCTTTCCAATTTTGGTAGTCTGTGGCCTTCCAGGAATGCGTCCGCTTCCTCTAGATTGCCTAACTTATTGGCGTATAGCTCTTCCTACTATGTTTATCATTTTATTATTTATTTTTTTAATAATAAATTTATTTATTTATTGGTGTTCCATTTACCAACATACAGAATAACACATGCCAGTGCTCATCCCGTGAAGTGTCCCTGTCAGTGCCCGTCACCCACTCACCCCACCCCCGCCCTCCTCCCCTTCCACCACCCCTTGTTCGTTTCCCAGAGTTAGGAGTCTTTACGTTCTGTCTCCCGTTCTGATATTTCCCACACATTTCTCCTCCCTTCCCTTAGAATCCCTTTCACTATTATTTATATTCCCCAAACGAATGAGAACATACACTGTTTGTCCTTCTCCGATTGACTCACTTCACTCAGCGTAATACCCTCCACTTCCATCCACGTGGAAGCAAATGCTGGGTATCTGTCGTTTCTAATGCCTGAGTAATATTCCATTGCGTACGTGAACCTCATCTATCTTCTTTAGCCATTCATCTTTCGATGGAAACCGAGGCTCCTTCCACAGTTTGGCTATTGTGGACATTGCTGCTGGAAACATCGGGGTGCAGGTGTCCCGCCGTTTCAATGCATCTGAAACTCTGGGGTCAATCCCCAGCAGTGCAATTGCTGGGTCGTAGACCAGGTCTATCTGTAACTCTTCTAGGATCCTCCACACAGTTTTCCAGAGTGGCTGCACCAGTTCACATTCCCACCAACAGGGTAAGAGGGTTCCCTTTTCTCCGCATCCTCTCCAACATTTGTGGTCTCCTGCCTTGTTTATTTTCCACATTCTCACTGGTGTGAGGTGGTATGTCATTGAGGTTTTGATTTGTATTTCCCTGATGGCAAGTGATGCAGAGCATTTTCTCATGTGCATGTTGGCCATGCGTATGACTTCCTCTGTGAGATCTCTCTTCACGTCTTTTGCCCATTTCATGATCGGATTGTTTGTTTCTCTGGTGTCGAGTTTAAGAAGTTCTTCGTAGATCCTGGAAACTAGCCCTTTATCTGATACGTCATTTGCAAATATCTTCTCCCACTGTGTAGGTTGTCTTTTAGTTTTGTTGATGGTATCCTTTGCTGTGCGAAAGCTTCTTGTCTTGATGAAGTCCCAATAGTTCCTTTTTGCTTTTGTTTCTTTGGCCTTCATGGATGTATCTTGGCAAGAAGTTACTGTGGCCGATTTCCAAAAAGGCGTTTGTTGCCTGTGTTCTCCTCTGGGATTTTGATGGACCCTTGTCTCCCATTTAGATCTTTCATCCATTTTGAGTTATCTCGAAATGTGTATGGTGCAAGAAGAGAGTGGTCTAGTTTCATTCATTCTTCTGCCTGTGGATGTGCAATTTTCCAGGCCACCATTTCCTGAAGAGACTGTGTTGCTTCCAGTGGATAGTCTTTCCTCCTTTATCGAATATTAGGTGACCATGAAGTTCAGGGGCCACTTCTGGGTTCTCTATTGTGTTCCACTGATCCATGTGTCTGTTTTTGTGCCAGTACCACACTGTCTCGATGACCGCAGCTTTGTAGTACAACCTGAAATCTGGCATTGTGGTGATGCCCCCAGATATGGTTTTCTTTTCTAAAATTCCCCTGGCTATTCGCGGTCTTTTCTGATTCCATACAGATCTTAAAATAACATGTTCTAACTCTCTCAAGGGAGTCCATGGTATTTTGATAGGGAGCGCATTAAACGTGTAAATGGCCCTGGGTAACATGGACACTTTCAAAAGGTTAATTCTGCCAATCCATGAGCATGGAATACGTTTCCATCTCTTTGTGTCTTCCTCGATAGCTCTCAGAAGTGCTCTATAGCTTTTAGGGTATAGCTCCTTTGCCTCTTCGGTTAGGTTTATTCCTAGGTATCTTACGCTTCTGGGTGCAGTTGTCAATGGGATTGGCGCCTTAATTTCCCTTTCTTCAGTCTCATTGTCAGTGTATGGAAATGCCACTGATTTCTGGCATTGACCTTGTATCCTGCCATGCTACCAAACTGCCGTATGAGTTCTAGCAATCTTGGGGTGGATGCTTCTGGGTTTTCTGCGTAGACTGTCATGTCATTCGGCGAAGAGGGAGAGTTTGACTGCTTCTTTGCCAATTTGATGGCCTTCAAGGTCTCTTCGTCGTCTGATTGCTGAGGCTAGAACTTCCAGGACTCTTGTGGAATAGCAGTGGTGAGTGTGGACCTCCCTGTCTTGTTCCTGATCTTAGGGGAAAGGCTCCCAGTGCTTCCGCATTGAGAATATTTGCTGTGGGCTTTTCGTACCAGGCTTTGAAGATGTTGTGGAATGATCCCTCTATCCCTACACTCTGAAGAGTTTTATCATGAATGGATGCTGTGTTTTCTTAAATGCTTTCTCTGCGTCTAACGAGAGGATCATGCGGTTCTTGTTTCGTCTGTTGCTGATATGATGAATCACATTGATTTTTTATTTTATATATATATATGTATATATATATATATATATATATATATATACATATATATATTTTTTTTTTTCGTGTTGAACCAGCCTTGTGTCCCAGGGATGAATCCTATTTGCTCATGGTGAACAGTTAGTTTTCTTAATGTACTGTTGGATCCTATTGGCCAGTGTCTTGTTGAGAACTTTTGCATCCATGTTCATCAGGGATATTGGTCTCTAATTCTCCTTTTCGGTGGGGTCTTGGTCTGGTTTTAGAAATAAAGTGATGCTGGCCTCAAGAACGAATTTGGAAGTACTCCATCTCTTCCTGTCTTTCGAAACAGATGTAGTAGAATAGGTATGGTTTCTTCTTTAAAGGTTCGATAGAATTCCCCTGGGAAGCCATCTGGCCCTGGACTTGCGTGTCTTGGGAGGTTTCTGATGACTGTTTCAAATTCCTCCCTGGTTTTCGGCCCGTTCGGGTTTTCTATTTCTTCCCCTTTCCAATTTTGGTAGTCTGTGGCCTTCCAGGAATGCGTCCGCTTCCTCTAGATTGCCTAACTTATTGGCGTATAGCTCTTCCTACTATGTTTATCATTTTATTATTTATTTTTTTAATAATAAATTTATTTATTTATTGGTGTTCCATTTACCAACATACAGAATAACACATGCCAGTGCTCATCCCGTGAAGTGTCCCTGTCAGTGCCCGTCACCCACTCACCCCACCCCCGCCCTCCTCCCCTTCCACCACCCCTTGTTCGTTTCCCAGAGTTAGGAGTCTTTACGTTCTGTCTCCCGTTCTGATATTTCCCACACATTTCTCCTCCCTTCCCTTAGAATCCCTTTCACTATTATTTATATTCCCCAAACGAATGAGAACATACACTGTTTGTCCTTCTCCGATTGACTCACTTCACTCAGCGTAATACCCTCCACTTCCATCCACGTGGAAACAAATGCTGGGTATCTGTCGTTTCTAATGCCTGAGTAATATTCCATTGCGTACGTGAACCTCATCTATCTTCTTTAGCCATTCATCTTTCGATGGAAACCGAGGCTCCTTCCACAGTTTGGCTATTGTGGACATTGCTGCTGGAAACATCGGGGTGCAGGTGTCCCGCCGTTTCAATGCATCTGAAACTCTGGGGTCAATCCCCAGCAGTGCAATTGCTGGGTCGTAGACCAGGTCTATCTGTAACTCTTCTAGGATCCTCCACACAGTTTTCCAGAGTGGCTGCACCAGTTCACATTCCCACCAACAGGGTAAGAGGGTTCCCTTTTCTCCGCATCCTCTCCAACATTTGTGGTCTCCTGCCTTGTTTATTTTCCACATTCTCACTGGTGTGAGGTGGTATGTCATTGAGGTTTTGATTTGTATTTCCCTGATGGCAAGTGATGCAGAGCATTTTCTCATGTGCATGTTGGCCATGCGTATGACTTCCTCTGTGAGATCTCTCTTCACGTCTTTTGCCCATTTCATGATCGGATTGTTTGTTTCTCTGGTGTCGAGTTTAAGAAGTTCTTCGTAGATCCTGGAAACTAGCCCTTTATCTGATACGTCATTTGCAAATATCTTCTCCCACTGTGTAGGTTGTCTTTTAGTTTTGTTGATGGTATCCTTTGCTGTGCGAAAGCTTCTTGTCTTGATGAAGTCCCAATAGTTCCTTTTTGCTTTTGTTTCTTTGGCCTTCATGGATGTATCTTGGCAAGAAGTTACTGTGGCCGATTTCCAAAAAGGCGTTTGTTGCCTGTGTTCTCCTCTGGGATTTTGATGGACCCTTGTCTCCCATTTAGATCTTTCATCCATTTTGAGTTATCTCGAAATGTGTATGGTGCAAGAAGAGAGTGGTCTAGTTTCATTCATTCTTCTGCGTGTGGATGTGCAATTTTCCAGGCCACCATTTCCTGAAGAGACTGTGTTGCTTCCAGTGGATAGTCTTTCCTCCTTTATCGAATATTAGGTGACCATGAAGTTCAGGGGCCACTTCTGGGTTCTCTATTGTGTTCCACTGATCCATGTGTCTGTTTTTGTGCCAGTACCACACTGTCTCGATGACCGCAGCTTTGTAGTACAACCTGAAATCTGGCATTGTGGTGATGCCCCCAGATATGGTTTTCTTTTCTAAAATTCCCCTGGCTATTCGCGGTCTTTTCTGATTCCATACAGATCTTAAAATAACATGTTCTAACTCTCTCAAGGGAGTCCATGGTATTTTGATAGGGAGCGCATTAAACGTGTAAATGGCCCTGGGTAACATGGACACTTTCAAAAGGTTAATTCTGCCAATCCATGAGCATGGAATACGTTTCCATCTCTTTGTGTCTTCCTCGATAGCTCTCAGAAGTGCTCTATAGCTTTTAGGGTATAGCTCCTTTGCCTCTTCGGTTAGGTTTATTCCTAGGTATCTTACGCTTCTGGGTGCAGTTGTCAATGGGATTGGCGCCTTAATTTCCCTTTCTTCAGTCTCATTGTCAGTGTATGGAAATGCCACTGATTTCTGGCATTGACCTTGTATCCTGCCATGCTACCAAACTGCCGTATGAGTTCTAGCAATCTTGGGGTGGATGCTTCTGCGTTTTCTGCGTAGACTGTCATGTCATTCGGCGAAGAGGGAGAGTTTGACTGCTTCTTTGCCAATTTGATGGCCTTCAAGGTCTCTTCGTCGTCTGATTGCTGAGGCTAGAACTTCCAGGACTCTTGTGGAATAGCAGTGGTGAGTGTGGACCTCCCTGTCTTGTTCCTGATCTTAGGGGAAAGGCTCCCAGTGCTTCCGCATTGAGAATATTTGCTGTGGGCTTTTCGTACCAGGCTTTGAAGATGTTGTGGAATGATCCCTCTATCCCTACACTCTGAAGAGTTTTATCATGAATGGATGCTGTGTTTTCTTAAATGCTTTCTCTGCGTCTAACGAGAGGATCATGCGGTTCTTGTTTCGTCTGTTGCTGATATGATGAATCACATTGATTTTTTATTTTATATATATATATGTATATATATATATATTTTTTTTTCGTGTTGAACCAGCCTTGTGTCCCAGGGATGAATCCTATTTGCTCATGGTGAACAGTTAGTTTTCTTAATGTACTGTTGGATCCTATTGGCCAGTGTCTTGTTGAGAACTTTTGCATCCATGTTCATCAGGGATATTGGTCTCTAATTCTCCTTTTCGGTGGGGTCTTGGTCTGGTTTTAGAAATAAAGTGATGCTGGCCTCAAGAACGAATTTGGAAGTACTCCATCTCTTCCTGTCTTTCGAAACAGATGTAGTAGAATAGGTATGGTTTCTTCTTTAAAGGTTCGATAGAATTCCCCTGGGAAGCCATCTGGCCCTGGACTTGCGTGTCTTGGGAGGTTTCTGATGACTGTTTCAAATTCCTCCCTGGTTTTCGGCCCGTTCGGGTTTTCTATTTCTTCCCCTTTCCAATTTTGGTAGTCTGTGGCCTTCCAGGAATGCGTCCGCTTCCTCTAGATTGCCTAACTTATTGGCGTATAGCTCTTCCTACTATGTTTATCATTTTATTATTTATTTTTTTAATAATAAATTTATTTATTTATTGGTGTTCCATTTACCAACATACAGAATAACACATGCCAGTGCTCATCCCGTGAAGTGTCCCTGTCAGTGCCCGTCACCCACTCACCCCACCCCCGCCCTCCTCCCCTTCCACCACCCCTTGTTCGTTTCCCAGAGTTAGGAGTCTTTACGTTCTGTCTCCCGTTCTGATATTTCCCACACATTTCTCCTCCCTTCCCTTAGAATCCCTTTCACTATTATTTATATTCCCCAAACGAATGAGAACATACACTGTTTGTCCTTCTCCGATTGACTCACTTCACTCAGCGTAATACCCTCCACTTCCATCCACGTGGAAGCAAATGCTGGGTATCTGTCGTTTCTAATGCCTGAGTAATATTCCATTGCGTACGTGAACCTCATCTATCTTCTTTAGCCATTCATCTTTCGATGGAAACCGAGGCTCCTTCCACAGTTTGGCTATTGTGGACATTGCTGCTGGAAACATCGGGGTGCAGGTGTCCCGCCGTTTCAATGCATCTGAAACTCTGGGGTCAATCCCCAGCAGTGCAATTGCTGGGTCGTAGACCAGGTCTATCTGTAACTCTTCTAGGATCCTCCACACAGTTTTCCAGAGTGGCTGCACCAGTTCACATTCCCACCAACAGGGTAAGAGGGTTCCCTTTTCTCCGCATCCTCTCCAACATTTGTGGTCTCCTGCCTTGTTTATTTTCCACATTCTCACTGGTGTGAGGTGGTATGTCATTGAGGTTTTGATTTGTATTTCCCTGATGGCAAGTGATGCAGAGCATTTTCTCATGTGCATGTTGGCCATGCGTATGACTTCCTCTGTGAGATCTCTCTTCACGTCTTTTGCCCATTTCATGATCGGATTGTTTGTTTCTCTGGTGTCGAGTTTAAGAAGTTCTTCGTAGATCCTGGAAACTAGCCCTTTATCTGATACGTCATTTGCAAATATCTTCTCCCACTGTGTAGGTTGTCTTTTAGTTTTGTTGATGGTATCCTTTGCTGTGCGAAAGCTTCTTGTCTTGATGAAGTCCCAATAGTTCCTTTTTGCTTTTGTTTCTTTGGCCTTCATGGATGTATCTTGGCAAGAAGTTACTGTGGCCGATTTCCAAAAAGGCGTTTGTTGCCTGTGTTCTCCTCTGGGATTTTGATGGACCCTTGTCTCCCATTTAGATCTTTCATCCATTTTGAGTTATCTCGAAATGTGTATGGTGCAAGAAGAGAGTGGTCTAGTTTCATTCATTCTTCTGCGTGTGGATGTGCAATTTTCCAGGCCACCATTTCCTGAAGAGACTGTGTTGCTTCCAGTGGATAGTCTTTCCTCCTTTATCGAATATTAGGTGACCATGAAGTTCAGGGGCCACTTCTGGGTTCTCTATTGTGTTCCACTGATCCATGTGTCTGTTTTTGTGCCAGTACCACACTGTCTCGATGACCGCAGCTTTGTAGTACAACCTGAAATCTGGCATTGTGGTGATGCCCCCAGATATGGTTTTCTTTTCTAAAATTCCCCTGGCTATTCGCGGTCTTTTCTGATTCCATACAGATCTTAAAATAACATGTTCTAACTCTCTCAAGGGAGTCCATGGTATTTTGATAGGGAGCGCATTAAACGTGTAAATGGCCCTGGGTAACATGGACACTTTCAAAAGGTTAATTCTGCCAATCCATGAGCATGGAATACGTTTCCATCTCTTTGTGTCTTCCTCGATAGCTCTCAGAAGTGCTCTATAGCTTTTAGGGTATAGCTCCTTTGCCTCTTCGGTTAGGTTTATTCCTAGGTATCTTACGCTTCTGGGTGCAGTTGTCAATGGGATTGGCGCCTTAATTTCCCTTTCTTCAGTCTCATTGTCAGTGTATGGAAATGCCACTGATTTCTGGCATTGACCTTGTATCCTGCCATGCTACCAAACTGCCGTATGAGTTCTAGCAATCTTGGGGTGGATGCTTCTGGGTTTTCTGCGTAGACTGTCATGTCATTCGGCGAAGAGGGAGAGTTTGACTGCTTCTTTGCCAATTTGATGGCCTTCAAGGTCTCTTCGTCGTCTGATTGCTGAGGCTAGAACTTCCAGGACTCTTGTGGAATAGCAGTGGTGAGTGTGGACCTCCCTGTCTTGTTCCTGATCTTAGGGGAAAGGCTCCCAGTGCTTCCGCATTGAGAATATTTGCTGTGGGCTTTTCGTACCAGGCTTTGAAGATGTTGTGGAATGATCCCTCTATCCCTACACTCTGAAGAGTTTTATCATGAATGGATGCTGTGTTTTCTTAAATGCTTTCTCTGCGTCTAACGAGAGGATCATGCGGTTCTTGTTTCGTCTGTTGCTGATATGATGAATCACATTGATTTTTTATTTTATATATATTTTATATATATATATTTTATATATATTTATTTATATATATATATTTTATATATATATACATATATATATATTTTTTTTTCGTGTTGAACCAGCCTTGTGTCCCAGGGATGAATCCTATTTGCTCATGGTGAACAGTTAGTTTTCTTAATGTACTGTTGGATCCTATTGGCCAGTGTCTTGTTGAGAACTTTTGCATCCATGTTCATCAGGGATATTGGTCTCTAATTCTCCTTTTCGGTGGGGTCTTGGTCTGGTTTTAGAAATAAAGTGATGCTGGCCTCAAGAACGAATTTGGAAGTACTCCATCTCTTCCTGTCTTTCGAAACAGATGTAGTAGAATAGGTATGGTTTCTTCTTTAAAGGTTTGATAGAATTCCCCTGGGAAGCCATCTGGCCCTGGACTTGCGTGTCTTGGGAGGTTTCTGATGACTGTTTCAAATTCCTCCCTGGTTTTCGGCCCGTTCGGGTTTTCTATTTCTTCCCCTTTCCAATTTTGGTAGTCTGTGGCCTTCCAGGAATGCGTCCGCTTCCTCTAGATTGCCTAACTTATTGGCGTATAGCTCTTCCTACTATGTTTATCATTTTATTATTTATTTTTTTAATAATAAATTTATTTATTTATTGGTGTTCCATTTACCAACATACAGAATAACACATGCCAGTGCTCATCCCGTGAAGTGTCCCTGTCAGTGCCCGTCACCCACTCACCCCACCCCCGCCCTCCTCCCCTTCCACCACCCCTTGTTCGTTTCCCAGAGTTAGGAGTCTTTACGTTCTGTCTCCCGTTCTGATATTTCCCACACATTTCTCCTCCCTTCCCTTAGAATCCCTTTCACTATTATTTATATTCCCCAAACGAATGAGAACATACACTGTTTGTCCTTCTCCGATTGACTCACTTCACTCAGCGTAATACCCTCCACTTCCATCCACGTGGAAGCAAATGCTGGGTATCTGTCGTTTCTAATGCCTGAGTAATATTCCATTGCGTACGTGAACCTCATCTATCTTCTTTAGCCATTCATCTTTCGATGGAAACCGAGGCTCCTTCCACAGTTTGGCTATTGTGGACATTGCTGCTGGAAACATCGGGGTGCAGGTGTCCCGCCGTTTCAATGCATCTGAAACTCTGGGGTCAATCCCCAGCAGTGCAATTGCTGGGTCGTAGACCAGGTCTATCTGTAACTCTTCTAGGATCCTCCACACAGTTTTCCAGAGTGGCTGCACCAGTTCACATTCCCACCAACAGGGTAAGAGGGTTCCCTTTTCTCCGCATCCTCTCCAACATTTGTGGTCTCCTGCCTTGTTTATTTTCCACATTCTCACTGGTGTGAGGTGGTATGTCATTGAGGTTTTGATTTGTATTTCCCTGATGGCAAGTGATGCAGAGCATTTTCTCATGTGCATGTTGGCCATGCGTATGACTTCCTCTGTGAGATCTCTCTTCACGTCTTTTGCCCATTTCATGATCGGATTGTTTGTTTCTCTGGTGTCGAGTTTAAGAAGTTCTTCGTAGATCCTGGAAACTAGCCCTTTATCTGATACGTCATTTGCAAATATCTTCTCCCACTGTGTAGGTTGTCTTTTAGTTTTGTTGATGGTATCCTTTGCTGTGCGAAAGCTTCTTGTCTTGATGAAGTCCCAATAGTTCCTTTTTGCTTTTGTTTCTTTGGCCTTCATGGATGTATCTTGGCAAGAAGTTACTGTGGCCGATTTCCAAAAAGGCGTTTGTTGCCTGTGTTCTCCTCTGGGATTTTGATGGACCCTTGTCTCCCATTTAGATCTTTCATCCATTTTGAGTTATCTCGAAATGTGTATGGTGCAAGAAGAGAGTGGTCTAGTTTCATTCATTCTTCTGCGTGTGGATGTGCAATTTTCCAGGCCACCATTTCCTGAAGAGACTGTGTTGCTTCCAGTGGATAGTCTTTCCTCCTTTATCGAATATTAGGTGACCATGAAGTTCAGGGGCCACTTCTGGGTTCTCTATTGTGTTCCACTGATCCATGTGTCTGTTTTTGTGCCAGTACCACACTGTCTCGATGACCGCAGCTTTGTAGTACAACCTGAAATCTGGCATTGTGGTGATGCCCCCAGATATGGTTTTCTTTTCTAAAATTCCCCTGGCTATTCGCGGTCTTTTCTGATTCCATACAGATCTTAAAATAACATGTTCTAACTCTCTCAAGGGAGTCCATGGTATTTTGATAGGGAGCGCATTAAACGTGTAAATGGCCCTGGGTAACATGGACACTTTCAAAAGGTTAATTCTGCCAATCCATGAGCATGGAATACGTTTCCATCTCTTTGTGTCTTCCTCGATAGCTCTCAGAAGTGCTCTATAGCTTTTAGGGTATAGCTCCTTTGCCTCTTCGGTTAGGTTTATTCCTAGGTATCTTACGCTTCTGGGTGCAGTTGTCAATGGGATTGGCGCCTTAATTTCCCTTTCTTCAGTCTCATTGTCAGTGTATGGAAATGCCACTGATTTCTGGCATTGACCTTGTATCCTGCCATGCTACCAAACTGCCGTATGAGTTCTAGCAATCTTGGGGTGGATGCTTCTGGGTTTTCTGCGTAGACTGTCATGTCATTCGGCGAAGAGGGAGAGTTTGACTGCTTCTTTGCCAATTTGATGGCCTTCAAGGTCTCTTCGTCGTCTGATTGCTGAGGCTAGAACTTCCAGGACTCTTGTGGAATAGCAGTGGTGAGTGTGGACCTCCCTGTCTTGTTCCTGATCTTAGGGGAAAGGCTCCCAGTGCTTCCGCATTGAGAATATTTGCTGTGGGCTTTTCGTACCAGGCTTTGAAGATGTTGTGGAATGATCCCTCTATCCCTACACTCTGAAGAGTTTTATCATGAATGGATGCTGTGTTTTCTTAAATGCTTTCTCTGCGTCTAACGAGAGGATCATGCGGTTCTTGTTTCGTCTGTTGCTGATATGATGAATCACATTGATTTTTTATTTTATATATATATATATGTATATATATATATATATATATATACATATATATATATTTTTTTTTCGTGTTGAACCAGCCTTGTGTCCCAGGGATGAATCCTATTTGCTCATGGTGAACAGTTAGTTTTCTTAATGTACTGTTGGATCCTATTGGCCAGTGTCTTGTTGAGAACTTTTGCATCCATGTTCATCAGGGATATTGGTCTCTAATTCTCCTTTTCGGTGGGGTCTTGGTCTGGTTTTAGAAATAAAGTGATGCTGGCCTCAAGAACGAATTTGGAAGTACTCCATCTCTTCCTGTCTTTCGAAACAGATGTAGTAGAATAGGTATGGTTTCTTCTTTAAAGGTTCGATAGAATTCCCCTGGGAAGCCATCTGGCCCTGGACTTGCGTGTCTTGGGAGGTTTCTGATGACTGTTTCAAATTCCTCCCTGGTTTTCGGCCCGTTCGGGTTTTCTATTTCTTCCCCTTTCCAATTTTGGTAGTCTGTGGCCTTCCAGGAATGCGTCCGCTTCCTCTAGATTGCCTAACTTATTGGCGTATAGCTCTTCCTACTATGTTTATCATTTTATTATTTATTTTTTTAATAATAAATTTATTTATTTATTGGTGTTCCATTTACCAACATACAGAATAACACATGCCAGTGCTCATCCCGTGAAGTGTCCCTGTCAGTGCCCGTCACCCACTCACCCCACCCCCGCCCTCCTCCCCTTCCACCACCCCTTGTTCGTTTCCCAGAGTTAGGAGTCTTTACGTTCTGTCTCCCGTTCTGATATTTCCCACACATTTCTCCTCCCTTCCCTTAGAATCCCTTTCACTATTATTTATATTCCCCAAACGAATGAGAACATACACTGTTTGTCCTTCTCCGATTGACTCACTTCACTCAGCGTAATACCCTCCACTTCCATCCACGTGGAAGCAAATGCTGGGTATCTGTCGTTTCTAATGCCTGAGTAATATTCCATTGCGTACGTGAACCTCATCTATCTTCTTTAGCCATTCATCTTTCGATGGAAACCGAGGCTCCTTCCACAGTTTGGCTATTGTGGACATTGCTGCTGGAAACATCGGGGTGCAGGTGTCCCGCCGTTTCAATGCATCTGAAACTCTGGGGTCAATCCCCAGCAGTGCAATTGCTGGGTCGTAGACCAGGTCTATCTGTAACTCTTCTAGGATCCTCCACACAGTTTTCCAGAGTGGCTGCACCAGTTCACATTCCCACCAACAGGGTAAGAGGGTTCCCTTTTCTCCGCATCCTCTCCAACATTTGTGGTCTCCTGCCTTGTTTATTTTCCACATTCTCACTGGTGTGAGGTGGTATGTCATTGAGGTTTTGATTTGTATTTCCCTGATGGCAAGTGATGCAGAGCATTTTCTCATGTGCATGTTGGCCATGCGTATGACTTCCTCTGTGAGATCTCTCTTCACGTCTTTTGCCCATTTCATGATCGGATTGTTTGTTTCTCTGGTGTCGAGTTTAAGAAGTTCTTCGTAGATCCTGGAAACTAGCCCTTTATCTGATACGTCATTTGCAAATATCTTCTCCCACTGTGTAGGTTGTCTTTTAGTTTTGTTGATGGTATCCTTTGCTGTGCGAAAGCTTCTTGTCTTGATGAAGTCCCAATAGTTCCTTTTTGCTTTTGTTTCTTTGGCCTTCATGGATGTATCTTGGCAAGAAGTTACTGTGGCCGATTTCCAAAAAGGCGTTTGTTGCCTGTGTTCTCCTCTGGGATTTTGATGGACCCTTGTCTCCCATTTAGATCTTTCATCCATTTTGAGTTATCTCGAAATGTGTATGGTGCAAGAAGAGAGTGGTCTAGTTTCATTCATTCTTCTGCCTGTGGATGTGCAATTTTCCAGGCCACCATTTCCTGAAGAGACTGTGTTGCTTCCAGTGGATAGTCTTTCCTCCTTTATCGAATATTAGGTGACCATGAAGTTCAGGGGCCACTTCTGGGTTCTCTATTGTGTTCCACTGATCCATGTGTCTGTTTTTGTGCCAGTACCACACTGTCTCGATGACCGCAGCTTTGTAGTACAACCTGAAATCTGGCATTGTGGTGATGCCCCCAGATATGGTTTTCTTTTCTAAAATTCCCCTGGCTATTCGCGGTCTTTTCTGATTCCATACAGATCTTAAAATAACATGTTCTAACTCTCTCAAGGGAGTCCATGGTATTTTGATAGGGAGCGCATTAAACGTGTAAATGGCCCTGGGTAACATGGACACTTTCAAAAGGTTAATTCTGCCAATCCATGAGCATGGAATACGTTTCCATCTCTTTGTGTCTTCCTCGATAGCTCTCAGAAGTGCTCTATAGCTTTTAGGGTATAGCTCCTTTGCCTCTTCGGTTAGGTTTATTCCTAGGTATCTTACGCTTCTGGGTGCAGTTGTCAATGGGATTGGCGCCTTAATTTCCCTTTCTTCAGTCTCATTGTCAGTGTATGGAAATGCCACTGATTTCTGGCATTGACCTTGTATCCTGCCATGCTACCAAACTGCCGTATGAGTTCTAGCAATCTTGGGGTGGATGCTTCTGGGTTTTCTGCGTAGACTGTCATGTCATTCGGCGAAGAGGGAGAGTTTGACTGCTTCTTTGCCAATTTGATGGCCTTCAAGGTCTCTTCGTCGTCTGATTGCTGAGGCTAGAACTTCCAGGACTCTTGTGGAATAGCAGTGGTGAGTGTGGACCTCGCTGTCTTGTTCCTGATCTTAGGGGAAAGGCTCCCAGTGCTTCCGCATTGAGAATATTTGCTGTGGGCTTTTCGTACCAGGCTTTGAAGATGTTGTGGAATGATCCCTCTATCCCTACACTCTGAAGAGTTTTATCATGAATGGATGCTGTGTTTTCTTAAATGCTTTCTCTGCGTCTAACGAGAGGATCATGCGGTTCTTGTTTCGTCTGTTGCTGATATGATGAATCACATTGATTTTTTATTTTATATATATATATGTATATATATATATATATATATATATACATATATATATTTTTTTTTTTCGTGTTGAACCAGCCTTGTGTCCCAGGGATGAATCCTATTTGCTCATGGTGAACAGTTAGTTTTCTTAATGTACTGTTGGATCCTATTGGCCAGTGTCTTGTTGAGAACTTTTGCATCCATGTTCATCAGGGATATTGGTCTCTAATTCTCCTTTTCGGTGGGGTCTTGGTCTGGTTTTAGAAATAAAGTGATGCTGGCCTCAAGAACGAATTTGGAAGTACTCCATCTCTTCCTGTCTTTCGAAACAGATGTAGTAGAATAGGTATGGTTTCTTCTTTAAAGGTTCGATAGAATTCCCCTGGGAAGCCATCTGGCCCTGGACTTGCGTGTCTTGGGAGGTTTCTGATGACTGTTTCAAATTCCTCCCTGGTTTTCGGCCCGTTCGGGTTTTCTATTTCTTCCCCTTTCCAATTTTGGTAGTCTGTGGCCTTCCAGGAATGCGTCCGCTTCCTCTAGATTGCCTAACTTATTGGCGTATAGCTCTTCCTACTATGTTTATCATTTTATTATTTATTTTTTTAATAATAAATTTATTTATTTATTGGTGTTCCATTTACCAACATACAGAATAACACATGCCAGTGCTCATCCCGTGAAGTGTCCCTGTCAGTGCCCGTCACCCACTCACCCCACCCCCGCCCTCCTCCCCTTCCACCACCCCTTGTTCGTTTCCCAGAGTTAGGAGTCTTTACGTTCTGTCTCCCGTTCTGATATTTCCCACACATTTCTCCTCCCTTCCCTTAGAATCCCTTTCACTATTATTTATATTCCCCAAACGAATGAGAACATACACTGTTTGTCCTTCTCCGATTGACTCACTTCACTCAGCGTAATACCCTCCACTTCCATCCACGTGGAAGCAAATGCTGGGTATCTGTCGTTTCTAATGCCTGAGTAATATTCCATTGCGTACGTGAACCTCATCTATCTTCTTTAGCCATTCATCTTTCGATGGAAACCGAGGCTCCTTCCACAGTTTGGCTATTGTGGACATTGCTGCTGGAAACATCGGGGTGCAGGTGTCCCGCCGTTTCAATGCATCTGAAACTCTGGGGTCAATCCCCAGCAGTGCAATTGCTGGGTCGTAGACCAGGTCTATCTGTAACTCTTCTAGGATCCTCCACACAGTTTTCCAGAGTGGCTGCACCAGTTCACATTCCCACCAACAGGGTAAGAGGGTTCCCTTTTCTCCGCATCCTCTCCAACATTTGTGGTCTCCTGCCTTGTTTATTTTCCACATTCTCACTGGTGTGAGGTGGTATGTCATTGAGGTTTTGATTTGTATTTCCCTGATGGCAAGTGATGCAGAGCATTTTCTCATGTGCATGTTGGCCATGCGTATGACTTCCTCTGTGAGATCTCTCTTCACGTCTTTTGCCCATTTCATGATCGGATTGTTTGTTTCTCTGGTGTCGAGTTTAAGAAGTTCTTCGTAGATCCTGGAAACTAGCCCTTTATCTGATACGTCATTTGCAAATATCTTCTCCCACTGTGTAGGTTGTCTTTTAGTTTTGTTGATGGTATCCTTTGCTGTGCGAAAGCTTCTTGTCTTGATGAAGTCCCAATAGTTCCTTTTTGCTTTTGTTTCTTTGGCCTTCATGGATGTATCTTGGCAAGAAGTTACTGTGGCCGATTTCCAAAAAGGCGTTTGTTGCCTGTGTTCTCCTCTGGGATTTTGATGGACCCTTGTCTCCCATTTAGATCTTTCATCCATTTTGAGTTATCTCGAAATGTGTATGGTGCAAGAAGAGAGTGGTCTAGTTTCATTCATTCTTCTGCGTGTGGATGTGCAATTTTCCAGGCCACCATTTCCTGAAGAGACTGTGTTGCTTCCAGTGGATAGTCTTTCCTCCTTTATCGAATATTAGGTGACCATGAAGTTCAGGGGCCACTTCTGGGTTCTCTATTGTGTTCCACTGATCCATGTGTCTGTTTTTGTGCCAGTACCACACTGTCTCGATGACCGCAGCTTTGTAGTACAACCTGAAATCTGGCATTGTGGTGATGCCCCCAGATATGGTTTTCTTTTCTAAAATTCCCCTGGCTATTCGCGGTCTTTTCTGATTCCATACAGATCTTAAAATAACATGTTCTAACTCTCTCAAGGGAGTCCATGGTATTTTGATAGGGAGCGCATTAAACGTGTAAATGGCCCTGGGTAACATGGACACTTTCAAAAGGTTAATTCTGCCAATCCATGAGCATGGAATACGTTTCCATCTCTTTGTGTCTTCCTCGATAGCTCTCAGAAGTGCTCTATAGCTTTTAGGGTATAGCTCCTTTGCCTCTTCGGTTAGGTTTATTCCTAGGTATCTTACGCTTCTGGGTGCAGTTGTCAATGGGATTGGCGCCTTAATTTCCCTTTCTTCAGTCTCATTGTCAGTGTATGGAAATGCCACTGATTTCTGGCATTGACCTTGTACCCTGCCATGCTACCAAACTGCCGTATGAGTTCTAGCAATCTTGGGGTGGATGCTTCTGCGTTTTCTGCGTAGACTGTCATGTCATTCGGCGAAGAGGGAGAGTTTGACTGCTTCTTTGCCAATTTGATGGCCTTCAAGGTCTCTTCGTCGTCTGATTGCTGAGGCTAGAACTTCCAGGACTCTTGTGGAATAGCAGTGGTGAGTGTGGACCTCCCTGTCTTGTTCCTGATCTTAGGGGAAAGGCTCCCAGTGCTTCCGCATTGAGAATATTTGCTGTGGGCTTTTCGTACCAGGCTTTGAAGATGTTGTGGAATGATCCCTCTATCCCTACACTCTGAAGAGTTTTATCATGAATGGATGCTGTGTTTTCTTAAATGCTTTCTCTGCGTCTAACGAGAGGATCATGCGGTTCTTGTTTCGTCTGTTGCTGATATGATGAATCACATTGATTTTTTATTTTATATATATATATGTGTATATATATATATATATATATATATATATATACATATATATATTTTTTTTTTCGTGTTGAACCAGCCTTGTGTCCCAGGGATGAATCCTATTTGCTCATGGTGAACAGTTAGTTTTCTTAATGTACTGTTGGATCCTATTGGCCAGTGTCTTGTTGAGAACTTTTGCATCCATGTTCATCAGGGATATTGGTCTCTAATTCTCCTTTTCGGTGGGGTCTTGGTCTGGTTTTAGAAATAAAGTGATGCTGGCCTCAAGAACGAATTTGGAAGTACTCCATCTCTTCCTGTCTTTCGAAACAGATGTAGTAGAATAGGTATGGTTTCTTCTTTAAAGGTTCGATAGAATTCCCCTGGGAAGCCATCTGGCCCTGGACTTGCGTGTCTTGGGAGGTTTCTGATGACTGCTTCAAATTCCTCCCTGGTTTTCGGCCCGTTCGGGTTTTCTATTTCTTCCCCTTTCCAATTTTGGTAGTCTGTGGCCTTCCAGGAATGCGTCCGCTTCCTCTAGATTGCCTAACTTATTGGCGTATAGCTCTTCCTACTATGTTTATCATTTTATTATTTATTTTTTTAATAATAAATTTATTTATTTATTGGTGTTCCATTTACCAACATACAGAATAACACATGCCAGTGCTCATCCCGTGAAGTGTCCCTGTCAGTGCCCGTCACCCACTCACCCCACCCCCGCCCTCCTCCCCTTCCACCACCCCTTGTTCGTTTCCCAGAGTTAGGAGTCTTTACGTTCTGTCTCCCGTTCTGATATTTCCCACACATTTCTCCTCCCTTCCCTTAGAATCCCTTTCACTATTATTTATATTCCCCAAACGAATGAGAACATACACTGTTTGTCCTTCTCCGATTGACTCACTTCACTCAGCGTAATACCCTCCACTTCCATCCACGTGGAAGCAAATGCTGGGTATCTGTCGTTTCTAATGCCTGAGTAATATTCCATTGCGTACGTGAACCTCATCTATCTTCTTTAGCCATTCATCTTTCGATGGAAACCGAGGCTCCTTCCACAGTTTGGCTATTGTGGACATTGCTGCTGGAAACATCGGGGTGCAGGTGTCCCGCCGTTTCAATGCATCTGAAACTCTGGGGTCAATCCCCAGCAGTGCAATTGCTGGGTCGTAGACCAGGTCTATCTGTAACTCTTCTAGGATCCTCCACACAGTTTTCCAGAGTGGCTGCACCAGTTCACATTCCCACCAACAGGGTAAGAGGGTTCCCTTTTCTCCGCATCCTCTCCAACATTTGTGGTCTCCTGCCTTGTTTATTTTCCACATTCTCACTGGTGTGAGGTGGTATGTCATTGAGGTTTTGATTTGTATTTCCCTGATGGCAAGTGATGCAGAGCATTTTCTCATGTGCATGTTGGCCATGCGTATGACTTCCTCTGTGAGATCTCTCTTCACGTCTTTTGCCCATTTCATGATCGGATTGTTTGTTTCTCTGGTGTCGAGTTTAAGAAGTTCTTCGTAGATCCTGGAAACTAGCCCTTTATCTGATACGTCATTTGCAAATATCTTCTCCCACTGTGTAGGTTGTCTTTTAGTTTTGTTGATGGTATCCTTTGCTGTGCGAAAGCTTCTTGTCTTGATGAAGTCCCAATAGTTCCTTTTTGCTTTTGTTTCTTTGGCCTTCATGGATGTATCTTGGCAAGAAGTTACTGTGGCCGATTTCCAAAAAGGCGTTTGTTGCCTGTGTTCTCCTCTGGGATTTTGATGGACCCTTGTCTCCCATTTAGATCTTTCATCCATTTTGAGTTATCTCGAAATGTGTATGGTGCAAGAAGAGAGTGGTCTAGTTTCATTCATTCTTCTGCGTGTGGATGTGCAATTTTCCAGGCCACCATTTCCTGAAGAGACTGTGTTGCTTCCAGTGGATAGTCTTTCCTCCTTTATCGAATATTAGGTGACCATGAAGTTCAGGGGCCACTTCTGGGTTCTCTATTGTGTTCCACTGATCCATGTGTCTGTTTTTGTGCCAGTACCACACTGTCTCGATGACCGCAGCTTTGTAGTACAACCTGAAATCTGGCATTGTGGTGATGCCCCCAGATATGGTTTTCTTTTCTAAAATTCCCCTGGCTATTCGCGGTCTTTTCTGATTCCATACAGATCTTAAAATAACATGTTCTAACTCTCTCAAGGGAGTCCATGGTATTTTGATAGGGAGCGCATTAAACGTGTAAATGGCCCTGGGTAACATGGACACTTTCAAAAGGTTAATTCTGCCAATCCATGAGCATGGAATACGTTTCCATCTCTTTGTGTCTTCCTCGATAGCTCTCAGAAGTGCTCTATAGCTTTTAGGGTATAGCTCCTTTGCCTCTTCGGTTAGGTTTATTCCTAGGTATCTTACGCTTCTGGGTGCAGTTGTCAATGGGATTGGCGCCTTAATTTCCCTTTCTTCAGTCTCATTGTCAGTGTATGGAAATGCCACTGATTTCTGGCATTGACCTTGTATCCTGCCATGCTACCAAACTGCCGTATGAGTTCTAGCAATCTTGGGGTGGATGCTTCTGCGTTTTCTGCGTAGACTGTCATGTCATTCGGCGAAGAGGGAGAGTTTGACTGCTTCTTTGCCAATTTGATGGCCTTCAAGGTCTCTTCGTCGTCTGATTGCTGAGGCTAGAACTTCCAGGACTCTTGTGGAATAGCAGTGGTGAGTGTGGACCTCCCTGTCTTGTTCCTGATCTTAGGGGAAAGGCTCCCAGTGCTTCCGCATTGAGAATATTTGCTGTGGGCTTTTCGTACCAGGCTTTGAAGATGTTGTGGAATGATCCCTCTATCCCTACACTCTGAAGAGTTTTATCATGAATGGATGCTGTGTTTTCTTAAATGCTTTCTCTGCGTCTAACGAGAGGATCATGCGGTTCTTGTTTCGTCTGTTGCTGATATGATGAATCACATTGATTTTTTATTTTATATATATATATGTGTATATATATATATATATATATATATACATATATATATTTTTTTTTTCGTGTTGAACCAGCCTTGTGTCCCAGGGATGAATCCTATTTGCTCATGGTGAACAGTTAGTTTTCTTAATGTACTGTTGGATCCTATTGGCCAGTGTCTTGTTGAGAACTTTTGCATCCATGTTCATCAGGGATATTGGTCTCTAATTCTCCTTTTCGGTGGGGTCTTGGTCTGGTTTTAGAAATAAAGTGATGCTGGCCTCAAGAACGAATTTGGAAGTACTCCATCTCTTCCTGTCTTTCGAAACAGATGTAGTAGAATAGGTATGGTTTCTTCTTTAAAGGTTCGATAGAATTCCCCTGGGAAGCCATCTGGCCCTGGACTTGCGTGTCTTGGGAGGTTTCTGATGACTGCTTCAAATTCCTCCCTGGTTTTCGGCCCGTTCGGGTTTTCTATTTCTTCCCCTTTCCAATTTTGGTAGTCTGTGGCCTTCCAGGAATGCGTCCGCTTCCTCTAGATTGCCTAACTTATTGGCGTATAGCTCTTCCTACTATGTTTATCATTTTATTATTTATTTTTTTAATAATAAATTTATTTATTTATTGGTGTTCCATTTACCAACATACAGAATAACACATGCCAGTGCTCATCCCGTGAAGTGTCCCTGTCAGTGCCCGTCACCCACTCACCCCACCCCCGCCCTCCTCCCCTTCCACCACCCCTTGTTCGTTTCCCAGAGTTAGGAGTCTTTACGTTCTGTCTCCCGTTCTGATATTTCCCACACATTTCTCCTCCCTTCCCTTAGAATCCCTTTCACTATTATTTATATTCCCCAAACGAATGAGAACATACACTGTTTGTCCTTCTCCGATTGACTCACTTCACTCAGCGTAATACCCTCCACTTCCATCCACGTGGAAGCAAATGCTGGGTATCTGTCGTTTCTAATGCCTGAGTAATATTCCATTGCGTACGTGAACCTCATCTATCTTCTTTAGCCATTCATCTTTCGATGGAAACCGAGGCTCCTTCCACAGTTTGGCTATTGTGGACATTGCTGCTGGAAACATCGGGGTGCAGGTGTCCCGCCGTTTCAATGCATCTGAAACTCTGGGGTCAATCCCCAGCAGTGCAATTGCTGGGTCGTAGACCAGGTCTATCTGTAACTCTTCTAGGATCCTCCACACAGTTTTCCAGAGTGGCTGCACCAGTTCACATTCCCACCAACAGGGTAAGAGGGTTCCCTTTTCTCCGCATCCTCTCCAACATTTGTGGTCTCCTGCCTTGTTTATTTTCCACATTCTCACTGGTGTGAGGTGGTATGTCATTGAGGTTTTGATTTGTATTTCCCTGATGGCAAGTGATGCAGAGCATTTTCTCATGTGCATGTTGGCCATGCGTATGACTTCCTCTGTGAGATCTCTCTTCACGTCTTTTGCCCATTTCATGATCGGATTGTTTGTTTCTCTGGTGTCGAGTTTAAGAAGTTCTTCGTAGATCCTGGAAACTAGCCCTTTATCTGATACGTCATTTGCAAATATCTTCTCCCACTGTGTAGGTTGTCTTTTAGTTTTGTTGATGGTATCCTTTGCTGTGCGAAAGCTTCTTGTCTTGATGAAGTCCCAATAGTTCCTTTTTGCTTTTGTTTCTTTGGCCTTCATGGATGTATCTTGGCAAGAAGTTACTGTGGCCGATTTCCAAAAAGGCGTTTGTTGCCTGTGTTCTCCTCTGGGATTTTGATGGACCCTTGTCTCCCATTTAGATCTTTCATCCATTTTGAGTTATCTCGAAATGTGTATGGTGCAAGAAGAGAGTGGTCTAGTTTCATTCATTCTTCTGCGTGTGGATGTGCAATTTTCCAGGCCACCATTTCCTGAAGAGACTGTGTTGCTTCCAGTGGATAGTCTTTCCTCCTTTATCGAATATTAGGTGACCATGAAGTTCAGGGGCCACTTCTGGGTTCTCTATTGTGTTCCACTGATCCATGTGTCTGTTTTTGTGCCAGTACCACACTGTCTCGATGACCGCAGCTTTGTAGTACAACCTGAAATCTGGCATTGTGGTGATGCCCCCAGATATGGTTTTCTTTTCTAAAATTCCCCTGGCTATTCGCGGTCTTTTCTGATTCCATACAGATCTTAAAATAACATGTTCTAACTCTCTCAAGGGAGTCCATGGTATTTTGATAGGGAGCGCATTAAACGTGTAAATGGCCCTGGGTAACATGGACACTTTCAAAAGGTTAATTCTGCCAATCCATGAGCATGGAATACGTTTCCATCTCTTTGTGTCTTCCTCGATAGCTCTCAGAAGTGCTCTATAGCTTTTAGGGTATAGCTCCTTTGCCTCTTCGGTTAGGTTTATTCCTAGGTATCTTACGCTTCTGGGTGCAGTTGTCAATGGGATTGGCGCCTTAATTTCCCTTTCTTCAGTCTCATTGTCAGTGTATGGAAATGCCACTGATTTCTGGCATTGACCTTGTACCCTGCCATGCTACCAAACTGCCGTATGAGTTCTAGCAATCTTGGGGTGGATGCTTCTGCGTTTTCTGCGTAGACTGTCATGTCATTCGGCGAAGAGGGAGAGTTTGACTGCTTCTTTGCCAATTTGATGGCCTTCAAGGTCTCTTCGTCGTCTGATTGCTGAGGCTAGAACTTCCAGGACTCTTGTGGAATAGCAGTGGTGAGTGTGGACCTCCCTGTCTTGTTCCTGATCTTAGGGGAAAGGCTCCCAGTGCTTCCGCATTGAGAATATTTGCTGTGGGCTTTTCGTACCAGGCTTTGAAGATGTTGTGGAATGATCCCTCTATCCCTACACTCTGAAGAGTTTTATCATGAATGGATGCTGTGTTTTCTTAAATGCTTTCTCTGCGTCTAACGAGAGGATCATGCGGTTCTTGTTTCGTCTGTTGCTGATATGATGAATCACATTGATTTTTTATTTTATATATATATATGTGTATATATATATATATATATATATATATACATATATATATTTTTTTTTTCGTGTTGAACCAGCCTTGTGTCCCAGGGATGAATCCTATTTGCTCATGGTGAACAGTTAGTTTTCTTAATGTACTGTTGGATCCTATTGGCCAGTGTCTTGTTGAGAACTTTTGCATCCATGTTCATCAGGGATATTGGTCTCTAATTCTCCTTTTCGGTGGGGTCTTGGTCTGGTTTTAGAAATAAAGTGATGCTGGCCTCAAGAACGAATTTGGAAGTACTCCATCTCTTCCTGTCTTTCGAAACAGATGTAGTAGAATAGGTATGGTTTCTTCTTTAAAGGTTCGATAGAATTCCCCTGGGAAGCCATCTGGCCCTGGACTTGCGTGTCTTGGGAGGTTTCTGATGACTGCTTCAAATTCCTCCCTGGTTTTCGGCCCGTTCGGGTTTTCTATTTCTTCCCCTTTCCAATTTTGGTAGTCTGTGGCCTTCCAGGAATGCGTCCGCTTCCTCTAGATTGCCTAACTTATTGGCGTATAGCTCTTCCTACTATGTTTATCATTTTATTATTTATTTTTTTAATAATAAATTTATTTATTTATTGGTGTTCCATTTACCAACATACAGAATAACACATGCCAGTGCTCATCCCGTGAAGTGTCCCTGTCAGTGCCCGTCACCCACTCACCCCACCCCCGCCCTCCTCCCCTTCCACCACCCCTTGTTCGTTTCCCAGAGTTAGGAGTCTTTACGTTCTGTCTCCCGTTCTGATATTTCCCACACATTTCTCCTCCCTTCCCTTAGAATCCCTTTCACTATTATTTATATTCCCCAAACGAATGAGAACATACACTGTTTGTCCTTCTCCGATTGACTCACTTCACTCAGCGTAATACCCTCCACTTCCATCCACGTGGAAGCAAATGCTGGGTATCTGTCGTTTCTAATGCCTGAGTAATATTCCATTGCGTACGTGAACCTCATCTATCTTCTTTAGCCATTCATCTTTCGATGGAAACCGAGGCTCCTTCCACAGTTTGGCTATTGTGGACATTGCTGCTGGAAACATCGGGGTGCAGGTGTCCCGCCGTTTCAATGCATCTGAAACTCTGGGGTCAATCCCCAGCAGTGCAATTGCTGGGTCGTAGACCAGGTCTATCTGTAACTCTTCTAGGATCCTCCACACAGTTTTCCAGAGTGGCTGCACCAGTTCACATTCCCACCAACAGGGTAAGAGGGTTCCCTTTTCTCCGCATCCTCTCCAACATTTGTGGTCTCCTGCCTTGTTTATTTTCCACATTCTCACTGGTGTGAGGTGGTATGTCATTGAGGTTTTGATTTGTATTTCCCTGATGGCAAGTGATGCAGAGCATTTTCTCATGTGCATGTTGGCCATGCGTATGACTTCCTCTGTGAGATCTCTCTTCACGTCTTTTGCCCATTTCATGATCGGATTGTTTGTTTCTCTGGTGTCGAGTTTAAGAAGTTCTTCGTAGATCCTGGAAACTAGCCCTTTATCTGATACGTCATTTGCAAATATCTTCTCCCACTGTGTAGGTTGTCTTTTAGTTTTGTTGATGGTATCCTTTGCTGTGCGAAAGCTTCTTGTCTTGATGAAGTCCCAATAGTTCCTTTTTGCTTTTGTTTCTTTGGCCTTCATGGATGTATCTTGGCAAGAAGTTACTGTGGCCGATTTCCAAAAAGGCGTTTGTTGCCTGTGTTCTCCTCTGGGATTTTGATGGACCCTTGTCTCCCATTTAGATCTTTCATCCATTTTGAGTTATCTCGAAATGTGTATGGTGCAAGAAGAGAGTGGTCTAGTTTCATTCATTCTTCTGCGTGTGGATGTGCAATTTTCCAGGCCACCATTTCCTGAAGAGACTGTGTTGCTTCCAGTGGATAGTCTTTCCTCCTTTATCGAATATTAGGTGACCATGAAGTTCAGGGGCCACTTCTGGGTTCTCTATTGTGTTCCACTGATCCATGTGTCTGTTTTTGTGCCAGTACCACACTGTCTCGATGACCGCAGCTTTGTAGTACAACCTGAAATCTGGCATTGTGGTGATGCCCCCAGATATGGTTTTCTTTTCTAAAATTCCCCTGGCTATTCGCGGTCTTTTCTGATTCCATACAGATCTTAAAATAACATGTTCTAACTCTCTCAAGGGAGTCCATGGTATTTTGATAGGGAGCGCATTAAACGTGTAAATGGCCCTGGGTAACATGGACACTTTCAAAAGGTTAATTCTGCCAATCCATGAGCATGGAATACGTTTCCATCTCTTTGTGTCTTCCTCGATAGCTCTCAGAAGTGCTCTATAGCTTTTAGGGTATAGCTCCTTTGCCTCTTCGGTTAGGTTTATTCCTAGGTATCTTACGCTTCTGGGTGCAGTTGTCAATGGGATTGGCGCCTTAATTTCCCTTTCTTCAGTCTCATTGTCAGTGTATGGAAATGCCACTGATTTCTGGCATTGACCTTGTACCCTGCCATGCTACCAAACTGCCGTATGAGTTCTAGCAATCTTGGGGTGGATGCTTCTGCGTTTTCTGCGTAGACTGTCATGTCATTCGGCGAAGAGGGAGAGTTTGACTGCTTCTTTGCCAATTTGATGGCCTTCAAGGTCTCTTCGTCGTCTGATTGCTGAGGCTAGAACTTCCAGGACTCTTGTGGAATAGCAGTGGTGAGTGTGGACCTCCCTGTCTTGTTCCTGATCTTAGGGGAAAGGCTCCCAGTGCTTCCGCATTGAGAATATTTGCTGTGGGCTTTTCGTACCAGGCTTTGAAGATGTTGTGGAATGATCCCTCTATCCCTACACTCTGAAGAGTTTTATCATGAATGGATGCTGTGTTTTCTTAAATGCTTTCTCTGCGTCTAACGAGAGGATCATGCGGTTCTTGTTTCGTCTGTTGCTGATATGATGAATCACATTGATTTTTTATTTTATATATATATATGTGTATATATATATATATATATATATACATATATATATTTTTTTTTTCGTGTTGAACCAGCCTTGTGTCCCAGGGATGAATCCTATTTGCTCATGGTGAACAGTTAGTTTTCTTAATGTACTGTTGGATCCTATTGGCCAGTGTCTTGTTGAGAACTTTTGCATCCATGTTCATCAGGGATATTGGTCTCTAATTCTCCTTTTCGGTGGGGTCTTGGTCTGGTTTTAGAAATAAAGTGATGCTGGCCTCAAGAACGAATTTGGAAGTACTCCATCTCTTCCTGTCTTTCGAAACAGATGTAGTAGAATAGGTATGGTTTCTTCTTTAAAGGTTCGATAGAATTCCCCTGGGAAGCCATCTGGCCCTGGACTTGCGTGTCTTGGGAGGTTTCTGATGACTGCTTCAAATTCCTCCCTGGTTTTCGGCCCGTTCGGGTTTTCTATTTCTTCCCCTTTCCAATTTTGGTAGTCTGTGGCCTTCCAGGAATGCGTCCGCTTCCTCTAGATTGCCTAACTTATTGGCGTATAGCTCTTCCTACTATGTTTATCATTTTATTATTTATTTTTTTAATAATAAATTTATTTATTTATTGGTGTTCCATTTACCAACATACAGAATAACACATGCCAGTGCTCATCCCGTGAAGTGTCCCTGTCAGTGCCCGTCACCCACTCACCCCACCCCCGCCCTCCTCCCCTTCCACCACCCCTTGTTCGTTTCCCAGAGTTAGGAGTCTTTACGTTCTGTCTCCCGTTCTGATATTTCCCACACATTTCTCCTCCCTTCCCTTAGAATCCCTTTCACTATTATTTATATTCCCCAAACGAATGAGAACATACACTGTTTGTCCTTCTCCGATTGACTCACTTCACTCAGCGTAATACCCTCCACTTCCATCCACGTGGAAGCAAATGCTGGGTATCTGTCGTTTCTAATGCCTGAGTAATATTCCATTGTGTACGTGAACCTCATCTATCTTCTTTAGCCATTCATCTTTCGATGGAAACCGAGGCTCCTTCCACAGTTTGGCTATTGTGGACATTGCTGCTGGAAACATCGGGGTGCAGGTGTCCCGCCGTTTCAATGCATCTGAAACTCTGGGGTCAATCCCCAGCAGTGGAATTGCTGGGTCCTAGACCAGGTCTATCTGTAACTCTTCTAGGATCCTCCACACAGTTTTCCAGAGTGGCTGCACCAGTTCACATTCCCACCAACAGGGTAAGAGGGTTCCCTTTTCTCCGCATCCTCTCCAACATTTGTGGTCTCCTGCCTTGTTTATTTTCCACATTCTCACTGGTGTGAGGTGGTATGTCATTGAGGTTTTGATTTGTATTTCCCTGATGGCAAGTGATGCAGAGCATTTTCTCATGTGCATGTTGGCCATGCGTATGACTTCCTCTGTGAGATCTCTCTTCACGTCTTTTGCCCATTTCATGATCGGATTGTTTGTTTCTCTGGTGTCGAGTTTAAGAAGTTCTTCGTAGATCCTGGAAACTAGCCCTTTATCTGATACGTCATTTGCAAATATCTTCTCCCACTGTGTAGGTTGTCTTTTAGTTTTGTTGATGGTATCCTTTGCTGTGCGAAAGCTTCTTGTCTTGATGAAGTCCCAATAGTTCCTTTTTGCTTTTGTTTCTTTGGCCTTCATGGATGTATCTTGGCAAGAAGTTACTGTGGCCGATTTCCAAAAAGGCGTTTGTTGCCTGTGTTCTCCTCTGGGATTTTGATGGACCCTTGTCTCCCATTTAGATCTTTCATCCATTTTGAGTTATCTCGAAATGTGTATGGTGCAAAAGAGAGTGGTCTAGTTTCATTCATTCTTCTGCCTGTGGATGTGCAATTTTCCAGGCCACCATTTCCTGAAGAGACTGTGTTGCTTCCAGTGGATAGTCTTTCCTCCTTTATCGAATATTAGGTGACCATGAAGTTCAGGGGCCACTTCTAGGTTCTCTATTGTGTTCCACTGATCCATGTGTCTGTTTTTGTGCCAGTACCACACTGTCTCGATGACCGCAGCTTTGTAGTACAACCTGAAATCTGGCATTGTGGTGATGCCCCCAGATATGGTTTTCTTTTCTAAAATTCCCCTGGCTATTCGCGGTCTTTTCTGATTCCATACAGATCTTAAAATAACTTGTTCTAACTCTCTCAAGGGAGTCCATGGTATTTTGATAGGGAGCGCATTAAACGTGTAAATGGCCCTGGGTAACATGGACACTTTCAAAAGGTTAATTCTGCCAATCCATGAGCATGGAATACGTTTCCATCTCTTTGTGTCTTCCTCGATAGCTCTCAGAAGTGCTCTATAGCTTTTAGGGTATAGCTCCTTTGCCTCTTCGGTTAGGTTTATTCCTAGGTATCTTACGCTTCTGGGTGCAGTTGTCAATGGGATTGGCGCCTTAATTTCCCTTTCTTCAGTCTCATTGTCAGTGTATGGAAATGCCACTGATTTCTGGCATTGACCTTGTATCCTGCCATGCTACCAAACTGCCGTATGAGTTCTAGCAATCTTGGGGTGGATGCTTCTGCGTTTTCTGCGTAGACTGTCATGTCATTCGGCGAAGAGGGAGAGTTTGACTGCTTCTTTGCCAATTTGATGGCCTTCAAGGTCTCTTCGTCGTCTGATTGCTGAGGCTAGAACTTCCAGGACTCTTGTGGAATAGCAGTGGTGAGTGTGGACCTCCCTGTCTTGTTCCTGATCTTAGGGGAAAGGCTCCCAGTGCTTCCGCATTGAGAATATTTGCTGTGGGCTTTTCGTACCAGGCTTTGAAGATGTTGTGGAATGATCCCTCTATCCCTACACTCTGAAGAGTTTTATCATGAATGGATGCTGTGTTTTCTTAAATGCTTTCTCTGCGTCTAACGAGAGGATCATGCGGTTCTTGTTTCGTCTGTTGCTGATATGATGAATCACATTGATTTTTTATTCTATATATATATATATGTATATATATATATATATACATATATATATATTTTTTTTTTTTCGTGTTGAACCAGCCTTGTGTCCCAGGGATGAATCCTATTTGCTCATGGTGAACAGTTAGTTTTCTTAATGTACTGTTGGATCCTATTGGCCAGTGTCTTGTTGAGAACTTTTGCATTCATGTTCATCAGGGATATTGGTCTCTAATTCTCCTTTTCGGTGGGGTCTTGGTCTGGTTTTAGAAATAAAGTGATGCTGGCCTCAAGAACGAATTTGGAAGTACTCCATCTCTTCCTGTCTTTCGAAACAGATGTAGTAGAATAGGTATGGTTTCTTCTTTAAAGGTTTGATAGAATTCCCCTGGGAAGCCATCTGGCCCTGGACTTGCGTGTCTTGGGAGGTTTCTGATGACTGCTTCAAATTCCTCCCTGGTTTTCGGCCCGTTCGGGTTTTCTATTTCTTCCCCTTTCCAATTTTGGTAGTCTGTGGCCTTCCAGGAATGCGTCCGCTTCCTCTAGATTGCCTAACTTATTGGCGTATAGCTCTTCCTACTATGTTTACCATTTTATTATTTATTTTTTTAATAATAAATTTATTTATTTATTGGTGTTCCATTTACCAACATACAGAATAACACATGCCAGTGCTCATCCCGTGAAGTGTCCCTGTCAGTGCCCGTCACCCACTCACCCCACCCCCGCCCTCCTCCCCTTCCACCACCCCTTGTTCGTTTCCCAGAGTTAGGAGTCTTTACGTTCTGTCTCCCGTTCTGATATTTCCCACACATTTCTCCTCCCTTCCCTTAGAATCCCTTTCACTATTATTTATATTCCCCAAACGAATGAGAACATACACTGTTTGTCCTTCTCCGATTGACTCACTTCACTCAGCGTAATACCCTCCACTTCCATCCACGTGGAAGCAAATGCTGGGTATCTGTCGTTTCTAATGCCTGAGTAATATTCCATTGTGTACGTGAACCTCATCTATCTTCTTTAGCCATTCATCTTTCGATGGAAACCGAGGCTCCTTCCACAGTTTGGCTATTGTGGACATTGCTGCTGGAAACATCGGGGTGCAGGTGTCCCGCCGTTTCAATGCATCTGAAACTCTGGGGTCAATCCCCAGCAGTGGAATTGCTGGGTCCTAGACCAGGTCTATCTGTAACTCTTCTAGGATCCTCCACACAGTTTTCCAGAGTGGCTGCACCAGTTCACATTCCCACCAACAGGGTAAGAGGGTTCCCTTTTCTCCGCATCCTCTCCAACATTTGTGGTCTCCTGCCTTGTTTATTTTCCACATTCTCACTGGTGTGAGGTGGTATGTCATTGAGGTTTTGATTTGTATTTCCCTGATGGCAAGTGATGCAGAGCATTTTCTCATGTGCATGTTGCCATGCGTATGACTTCCTCTGTGAGATCTCTCTTCACGTCTTTTGCCCATTTCATGATCGGATTGTTTGTTTCTCTGGTGTCGAGTTTAAGAAGTTCTTCGTAGATCCTGGAAACTAGCCCTTTATCTGATACGTCATTTGCAAATATCTTCTCCCACTGTGTAGGTTGTCTTTTAGTTTTGTTGATGGTATCCTTTGCTCTGCGAAAGCTTCTTGTCTTGATGAAGTCCCAATAGTTCCTTTTTGCTTTTGTTTCTTTGGCCTTCATGGATGTATCTTGGCAAGAAGTTACTGTGGCCGATTTCCAAAAAGGCGTTTGTTGCCTGTGTTCTCCTCTGGGATTTTGATGGACCCTTGTCTCCCATTTAGATCTTTCATCCATTTTGAGTTATCTCGAAATGTGTATGGTGCAAAAGAGAGTGGTCTAGTTTCATTCATTCTTCTGCCTGTGGATGTGCAATTTTCCAGGCCACCATTTCCTGAAGAGACTGTGTTGCTTCCAGTGGATAGTCTTTCCTCCTTTATCGAATATTAGGTGACCATGAAGTTCAGGGGCCACTTCTGGGTTCTCTATTGTGTTCCACTGATCCATGTGTCTGTTTTTGTGCCAGTACCACACTGTCTCGATGACCGCAGCTTTGTAGTACAACCTGAAATCTGGCATTGTGGTGATGCCCCCAGATATGGTTTTCTTTTCTAAAATTCCCCTGGCTATTCGCGGTCTTTTCTGATTCCATACAGATCTTAAAATAACTTGTTCTAACTCTCTCAAGGGAGTCCATGGTATTTTGATAGGGAGCGCATTAAACGTGTAAATGGCCCTGGGTAACATGGACACTTTCAAAAGGTTAATTCTGCCAATCCATGAGCATGGAATACGTTTCCATCTCTTTGTGTCTTCCTCGATAGCTCTCAGAAGTGCTCTATAGCTTTTAGGGTATAGCTCCTTTGCCTCTTCGGTTAGGTTTATTCCTAGGTATCTTACGCTTCTGGGTGCAGTTGTCAATGGGATTGGCGCCTTAATTTCCCTTTCTTCAGTCTCATTGTCAGTGTATGGAAATGCCACTGATTTCTGGCATTGACCTTGTATCCTGCCATGCTACCAAACTGCCGTATGAGTTCTAGCAATCTTGGGGTGGATGCTTCTGCGTTTTCTGCGTAGACTGTCATGTCATTCGGCGAAGAGGGAGAGTTTGACTGCTTCTTTGCCAATTTGATGGCCTTCAAGGTCTCTTCGTCGTCTGATTGCTGAGGCTAGAACTTCCAGGACTCTTGTGGAATAGCAGTGGTGAGTGTGGACCTCCCTGTCTTGTTCCTGATCTTAGGGGAAAGGCTCCCAGTGCTTCCGCATTGAGAATATTTGCTGTGGGCTTTTCGTACCAGGCTTTGAAGATGTTGTGGAATGATCCCTCTATCCCTACACTCTGAAGAGTTTTATCATGAATGGATGCTGTGTTTTCTTAAATGCTTTCTCTGCGTCTAACGAGAGGATCATGCGGTTCTTGTTTCGTCTGTTGCTGATATGATGAATCACATTGATTTTTTATTCTATATATATATATGTATATATATATATATATATACATATATATATATTTTTTTTTTTTTTCGTGTTGAACCAGCCTTGTGTCCCAGGGATGAATCCTATTTGCTCATGGTGAACAGTTAGTTTTCTTAATGTACTGTTGGATCCTATTGGCCAGTGTCTTGTTGAGAACTTTTGCATTCATGTTCATCAGGGATATTGGTCTCTAATTCTCCTTTTCGGTGGGGTCTTGGTCTGGTTTTAGAAATAAAGTGATGCTGGCCTCAAGAACGAATTTGGAAGTACTCCATCTCTTCCTGTCTTTCGAAACAGATGTAGTAGAATAGGTATGGTTTCTTCTTTAAAGGTTCGATAGAATTCCCCTGGGAAGCCATCTGGCCCTGGACTTGCGTGTCTTGGGAGGTTTCTGATGACTGCTTCAAATTCCTCCCTGGTTTTCGGCCCGTTCGGGTTTTCTATTTCTTCCCCTTTCCAATTTTGGTAGTCTGTGGCCTTCCAGGAATGCGTCCGCTTCCTCTAGATTGCCTAACTTATTGGCGTATAGCTCTTCCTACTATGTTTATCATTTTATTATTTATTTTTTTAATAATAAATTTATTTATTTATTGGTGTTCCATTTACCAACATACAGAATAACACATGCCAGTGCTCATCCCGTGAAGTGTCCCTGTCAGTGCCCGTCACCCACTCACCCCACCCCCGCCCTCCTCCCCTTCCACCACCCCTTGTTCGTTTCCCAGAGTTAGGAGTCTTTACGTTCTGTCTCCCGTTCTGATATTTCCCACACATTTCTCCTCCCTTCCCTTAGAATCCCTTTCACTATTATTTATATTCCCCAAACGAATGAGAACATACACTGTTTGTCCTTCTCCGATTGACTCACTTCACTCAGCGTAATACCCTCCACTTCCATCCACGTGGAAGCAAATGCTGGGTATCTGTCGTTTCTAATGCCTGAGTAATATTCCATTGTGTACGTGAACCTCATCTATCTTCTTTAGCCATTCATCTTTCGATGGAAACCGAGGCTCCTTCCACAGTTTGGCTATTGTGGACATTGCTGCTGGAAACATCGGGGTGCAGGTGTCCCGCCGTTTCAATGCATCTGAAACTCTGGGGTCAATCCCCAGCAGTGGAATTGCTGGGTCCTAGACCAGGTCTATCTGTAACTCTTCTAGGATCCTCCACACAGTTTTCCAGAGTGGCTGCACCAGTTCACATTCCCACCAACAGGGTAAGAGGGTTCCCTTTTCTCCGCATCCTCTCCAACATTTGTGGTCTCCTGCCTTGTTTATTTTCCACATTCTCACTGGTGTGAGGTGGTATGTCATTGAGGTTTTGATTTGTATTTCCCTGATGGCAAGTGATGCAGAGCATTTTCTCATGTGCATGTTGGCCATGCGTATGACTTCCTCTGTGAGATCTCTCTTCACGTCTTTTGCCCATTTCATGATCGGATTGTTTGTTTCTCTGGTGTCGAGTTTAAGAAGTTCTTCGTAGATCCTGGAAACTAGCCCTTTATCTGATACGTCATTTGCAAATATCTTCTCCCACTGTGTAGGTTGTCTTTTAGTTTTGTTGATGGTATCCTTTGCTGTGCGAAAGCTTCTTGTCTTGATGAAGTCCCAATAGTTCCTTTTTGCTTTTGTTTCTTTGGCCTTCATGGATGTATCTTGGCAAGAAGTTACTGTGGCCGATTTCCAAAAAGGCGTTTGTTGCCTGTGTTCTCCTCTGGGATTTTGATGGACCCTTGTCTCCCATTTAGATCTTTCATCCATTTTGAGTTATCTCGAAATGTGTATGGTGCAAAAGAGAGTGGTCTAGTTTCATTCATTCTTCTGCCTGTGGATGTGCAATTTTCCAGGCCACCATTTCCTGAAGAGACTGTGTTGCTTCCAGTGGATAGTCTTTCCTCCTTTATCGAATATTAGGTGACCATGAAGTTCAGGGGCCACTTCTGGGTTCTCTATTGTGTTCCACTGATCCATGTGTCTGTTTTTGTGCCAGTACCACACTGTCTCGATGACCGCAGCTTTGTAGTACAACCTGAAATCTGGCATTGTGGTGATGCCCCCAGATATGGTTTTCTTTTCTAAAATTCCCCTGGCTATTCGCGGTCTTTTCTGATTCCATACAGATCTTAAAATAACTTGTTCTAACTCTCTCAAGGGAGTCCATGGTATTTTGATAGGGAGCGCATTAAACGTGTAAATGGCCCTGGGTAACATGGACACTTTCAAAAGGTTAATTCTGCCAATCCATGAGCATGGAATACGTTTCCATCTCTTTGTGTCTTCCTCGATAGCTCTCAGAAGTGCTCTATAGCTTTTAGGGTATAGCTCCTTTGCCTCTTCGGTTAGGTTTATTCCTAGGTATCTTACGCTTCTGGGTGCAGTTGTCAATGGGATTGGCGCCTTAATTTCCCTTTCTTCAGTCTCATTGTCAGTGTATGGAAATGCCACTGATTTCTGGCATTGACCTTGTATCCTGCCATGCTACCAAACTGCCGTATGAGTTCTAGCAATCTTGGGGTGGATGCTTCTGGGTTTTCTGCGTAGACTGTCATGTCATTCGGCGAAGAGGGAGAGTTTGACTGCTTCTTTGCCAATTTGATGGCCTTCAAGGTCTCTTCGTCGTCTGATTGCTGAGGCTAGAACTTCCAGGACTCTTGTGGAATAGCAGTGGTGAGTGTGGACCTCCCTGTCTTGTTCCTGATCTTAGGGGAAAGGCTCCCAGTGCTTCCGCATTGAGAATATTTGCTGTGGGCTTTTCGTACCAGGCTTTGAAGATGTTGTGGAATGATCCCTCTATCCCTACACTCTGAAGAGTTTTATCATGAATGGATGCTGTGTTTTCTTAAATGCTTTCTCTGCGTCTAACGAGAGGATCATGCGGTTCTTGTTTCGTCTGTTGCTGATATGATGAATCACATTGATTTTTTATTATATATATATATATATATGTATATATATATATATATACATATATATATATATTTTTTTTTTTTTCGTGTTGAACCAGCCTTGTGTCCCAGGGATGAATCCTATTTGCTCATGGTGAACAGTTAGTTTTCTTAATGTACTGTTGGATCCTATTGGCCAGTGTCTTGTTGAGAACTTTTGCATTCATGTTCATCAGGGATATTGGTCTCTAATTCTCCTTTTCGGTGGGGTCTTGGTCTGGTTTTAGAAATAAAGTGATGCTGGCCTCAAGAACGAATTTGGAAGTACTCCATCTCTTCCTGTCTTTCGAAACAGATGTAGTAGAATAGGTATGGTTTCTTCTTTAAAGGTTCGATAGAATTCCCCTGGGAAGCCATCTGGCCCTGGACTTGCGTGTCTTGGGAGGTTTCTGATGACTGCTTCAAATTCCTCCCTGGTTTTCGGCCCGTTCGGGTTTTCTATTTCTTCCCCTTTCCAATTTTGGTAGTCTGTGGCCTTCCAGGAATGCGTCCGCTTCCTCTAGATTGCCTAACTTATTGGCGTATAGCTCTTCCTACTATGTTTATCATTTTATTATTTATTTTTTTAATAATAAATTTATTTATTTATTGGTGTTCCATTTACCAACATACAGAATAACACATGCCAGTGCTCATCCCGTGAAGTGTCCCTGTCAGTGCCCGTCACCCACTCACCCCACCCCCGCCCTCCTCCCCTTCCACCACCCCTTGTTCGTTTCCCAGAGTTAGGAGTCTTTACGTTCTGTCTCCCGTTCTGATATTTCCCACACATTTCTCCTCCCTTCCCTTAGAATCCCTTTCACTATTATTTATATTCCCCAAACGAATGAGAACATACACTGTTTGTCCTTCTCCGATTGACTCACTTCACTCAGCGTAATACCCTCCACTTCCATCCACGTGGAAGCAAATGCTGGGTATCTGTCGTTTCTAATGCCTGAGTAACATTCCATTGTGTACGTGAACCTCATCTATCTTCTTTAGCCATTCATCTTTCGATGGAAACCGAGGCTCCTTCCACAGTTTGGCTATTGTGGACATTGCTGCTGGAAACATCGGGGTGCAGGTGTCCCGCCGTTTCAATGCATCTGAAACTCTGGGGTCAATCCCCAGCAGTGCAATTGCTGGGTCGTAGACCAGGTCTATCTGTAACTCTTCTAGGATCCTCCACACAGTTTTCCAGAGTGGCTGCACCAGTTCACATTCCCACCAACAGGGTAAGAGGGTTCCCTTTTCTCCGCATCCTCTCCAACATTTGTGGTCTCCTGCCTTGTTTATTTTCCACATTCTCACTGGTGTGAGGTGGTATGTCATTGAGGTTTTGATTTGTATTTCCCTGATGGCAAGTGATGCAGAGCATTTTCTCATGTGCATGTTGGCCATGCGTATGACTTCCTCTGTGAGATCTCTCTTCACGTCTTTTGCCCATTTCATGATCGGATTGTTTGTTTCTCTGGTGTCGAGTTTAAGAAGTTCTTCGTAGATCCTGGAAACTAGCCCTTTATCTGATACGTCATTTGCAAATATCTTCTCCCACTGTGTAGGTTGTCTTTTAGTTTTGTTGATGGTATCCTTTGCTCTGCGAAAGCTTCTTGTCTTGATCAAGTCCCAATAGTTCCTTTTTGCTTTTGTTTCTTTGGCCTTCATGGATGTATCTTGGCAAGAAGTTACTGTGGCCGATTTCCAAAAAGGCGTTTGTTGCCTGTGTTCTCCTCTGGGATTTTGATGGACCCTTGTCTCCCATTTAGATCTTTCATCCATTTTGAGTTATCTCGAAATGTGTATGGTGCAAAAGAGAGTGGTCTAGTTTCATTCATTCTTCTGCCTGTGGATGTGCAATTTTCCAGGCCACCATTTCCTGAAGAGACTGTGTTGCTTCCAGTGGATAGTCTTTCCTCCTTTATCGAATATTAGGTGACCATGAAGTTCAGGGGCCACTTCTGGGTTCTCTATTGTGTTCCACTGATCCATGTGTCTGTTTTTGTGCCAGTACCACACTGTCTCGATGACCGCAGCTTTGTAGTACAACCTGAAATCTGGCATTGTGGTGATGCCCCCAGATATGGTTTTCTTTTCTAAAATTCCCCTGGCTATTCGCGGTCTTTTCTGATTCCATACAGATCTTAAAATAACTTGTTCTAACTCTCTCAAGGGAGTCCATGGTATTTTGATAGGGAGCGCATTAAACGTGTAAATGGCCCTGGGTAACATGGACACTTTCAAAAGGTTAATTCTGCCAATCCATGAGCATGGAATACGTTTCCATCTCTTTGTGTCTTCCTCGATAGCTCTCAGAAGTGCTCTATAGCTTTTAGGGTATAGCTCCTTTGCCTCTTCGGTTAGGTTTATTCCTAGGTATCTTACGCTTCTGGGTGCAGTTGTCAATGGGATTGGCGCCTTAATTTCCCTTTCTTCAGTCTCATTGTCAGTGTATGGAAATGCCACTGATTTCTGGCATTGACCTTGTATCCTGCCATGCTACCAAACTGCCGTATGAGTTCTAGCAATCTTGGGGTGGATGCTTCTGGGTTTTCTGCGTAGACTGTCATGTCATTCGGCGAAGAGGGAGAGTTTGACTGCTTCTTTGCCAATTTGATGGCCTTCAAGGTCTCTTCGTCGTCTGATTGCTGAGGCTAGAACTTCCAGGACTCTTGTGGAATAGCAGTGGTGAGTGTGGACCTCCCTGTCTTGTTCCTGATCTTAGGGGAAAGGCTCCCAGTGCTTCCGCATTGAGAATATTTGCTGTGGGCTTTTCGTACCAGGCTTTGAAGATGTTGTGGAATGATCCCTCTATCCCTACACTCTGAAGAGTTTTATCATGAATGGATGCTGTGTTTTCTTAAATGCTTTCTCTGCGTCTAACGAGAGGATCATGCGGTTCTTGTTTCGTCTGTTGCTGATATGATGAATCACATTGATTTTTTATTCTATATATATATATATGTATATATATATATATATACATATATATATATTTTTTTTTTTTCGTGTTGAACCAGCCTTGTGTCCCAGGGATGAATCCTATTTGCTCATGGTGAACAGTTAGTTTTCTTAATGTACTGTTGGATCCTATTGGCCAGTGTCTTGTTGAGAACTTTTGCATTCATGTTCATCAGGGATATTGGTCTCTAATTCTCCTTTTCGGTGGGGTCTTGGTCTGGTTTTAGAAATAAAGTGATGCTGGCCTCAAGAACGAATTTGGAAGTACTCCATCTCTTCCTGTCTTTCGAAACAGATGTAGTAGAATAGGTATGGTTTCTTCTTTAAAGGTTTGATAGAATTCCCCTGGGAAGCCATCTGGCCCTGGACTTGCGTGTCTTGGGAGGTTTCTGATGACTGCTTCAAATTCCTCCCTGGTTTTCGGCCCGTTCGGGTTTTCTATTTCTTCCCCTTTCCAATTTTGGTAGTCTGTGGCCTTCCAGGAATGCGTCCGCTTCCTCTAGATTGCCTAACTTATTGGCGTATAGCTCTTCCTACTATGTTTACCATTTTATTATTTATTTTTTTAATAATAAATTTATTTATTTATTGGTGTTCCATTTACCAACATACAGAATAACACATGCCAGTGCTCATCCCGTGAAGTGTCCCTGTCAGTGCCCGTCACCCACTCACCCCACCCCCGCCCTCCTCCCCTTCCACCACCCCTTGTTCGTTTCCCAGAGTTAGGAGTCTTTACGTTCTGTCTCCCGTTCTGATATTTCCCACACATTTCTCCTCCCTTCCCTTAGAATCCCTTTCACTATTATTTATATTCCCCAAACGAATGAGAACATACACTGTTTGTCCTTCTCCGATTGACTCACTTCACTCAGCGTAATACCCTCCACTTCCATCCACGTGGAAGCAAATGCTGGGTATCTGTCGTTTCTAATGCCTGAGTAATATTCCATTGTGTACGTGAACCTCATCTATCTTCTTTAGCCATTCATCTTTCGATGGAAACCGAGGCTCCTTCCACAGTTTGGCTATTGTGGACATTGCTGCTGGAAACATCGGGGTGCAGGTGTCCCGCCGTTTCAATGCATCTGAAACTCTGGGGTCAATCCCCAGCAGTGGAATTGCTGGGTCCTAGACCAGGTCTATCTGTAACTCTTCTAGGATCCTCCACACAGTTTTCCAGAGTGGCTGCACCAGTTCACATTCCCACCAACAGGGTAAGAGGGTTCCCTTTTCTCCGCATCCTCTCCAACATTTGTGGTCTCCTGCCTTGTTTATTTTCCACATTCTCACTGGTGTGAGGTGGTATGTCATTGAGGTTTTGATTTGTATTTCCCTGATGGCAAGTGATGCAGAGCATTTTCTCATGTGCATGTTGCCATGCGTATGACTTCCTCTGTGAGATCTCTCTTCACGTCTTTTGCCCATTTCATGATCGGATTGTTTGTTTCTCTGGTGTCGAGTTTAAGAAGTTCTTCGTAGATCCTGGAAACTAGCCCTTTATCTGATACGTCATTTGCAAATATCTTCTCCCACTGTGTAGGTTGTCTTTTAGTTTTGTTGATGGTATCCTTTGCTCTGCGAAAGCTTCTTGTCTTGATGAAGTCCCAATAGTTCCTTTTTGCTTTTGTTTCTTTGGCCTTCATGGATGTATCTTGGCAAGAAGTTACTGTGGCCGATTTCCAAAAAGGCGTTTGTTGCCTGTGTTCTCCTCTGGGATTTTGATGGACCCTTGTCTCCCATTTAGATCTTTCATCCATTTTGAGTTATCTCGAAATGTGTATGGTGCAAAAGAGAGTGGTCTAGTTTCATTCATTCTTCTGCCTGTGGATGTGCAATTTTCCAGGCCACCATTTCCTGAAGAGACTGTGTTGCTTCCAGTGGATAGTCTTTCCTCCTTTATCGAATATTAGGTGACCATGAAGTTCAGGGGCCACTTCTGGGTTCTCTATTGTGTTCCACTGATCCATGTGTCTGTTTTTGTGCCAGTACCACACTGTCTCGATGACCGCAGCTTTGTAGTACAACCTGAAATCTGGCATTGTGGTGATGCCCCCAGATATGGTTTTCTTTTCTAAAATTCCCCTGGCTATTCGCGGTCTTTTCTGATTCCATACAGATCTTAAAATAACTTGTTCTAACTCTCTCAAGGGAGTCCATGGTATTTTGATAGGGAGCGCATTAAACGTGTAAATGGCCCTGGGTAACATGGACACTTTCAAAAGGTTAATTCTGCCAATCCATGAGCATGGAATACGTTTCCATCTCTTTGTGTCTTCCTCGATAGCTCTCAGAAGTGCTCTATAGCTTTTAGGGTATAGCTCCTTTGCCTCTTCGGTTAGGTTTATTCCTAGGTATCTTACGCTTCTGGGTGCAGTTGTCAATGGGATTGGCGCCTTAATTTCCCTTTCTTCAGTCTCATTGTCAGTGTATGGAAATGCCACTGATTTCTGGCATTGACCTTGTATCCTGCCATGCTACCAAACTGCCGTATGAGTTCTAGCAATCTTGGGGTGGATGCTTCTGCGTTTTCTGCGTAGACTGTCATGTCATTCGGCGAAGAGGGAGAGTTTGACTGCTTCTTTGCCAATTTGATGGCCTTCAAGGTCTCTTCGTCGTCTGATTGCTGAGGCTAGAACTTCCAGGACTCTTGTGGAATAGCAGTGGTGAGTGTGGACCTCCCTGTCTTGTTCCTGATCTTAGGGGAAAGGCTCCCAGTGCTTCCGCATTGAGAATATTTGCTGTGGGCTTTTCGTACCAGGCTTTGAAGATGTTGTGGAATGATCCCTCTATCCCTACACTCTGAAGAGTTTTATCATGAATGGATGCTGTGTTTTCTTAAATGCTTTCTCTGCGTCTAACGAGAGGATCATGCGGTTCTTGTTTCGTCTGTTGCTGATATGATGAATCACATTGATTTTTTATTCTATATATATATATGTATATATATATATATATATACATATATATATATTTTTTTTTTTTTTCGTGTTGAACCAGCCTTGTGTCCCAGGGATGAATCCTATTTGCTCATGGTGAACAGTTAGTTTTCTTAATGTACTGTTGGATCCTATTGGCCAGTGTCTTGTTGAGAACTTTTGCATTCATGTTCATCAGGGATATTGGTCTCTAATTCTCCTTTTCGGTGGGGTCTTGGTCTGGTTTTAGAAATAAAGTGATGCTGGCCTCAAGAACGAATTTGGAAGTACTCCATCTCTTCCTGTCTTTCGAAACAGATGTAGTAGAATAGGTATGGTTTCTTCTTTAAAGGTTCGATAGAATTCCCCTGGGAAGCCATCTGGCCCTGGACTTGCGTGTCTTGGGAGGTTTCTGATGACTGCTTCAAATTCCTCCCTGGTTTTCGGCCCGTTCGGGTTTTCTATTTCTTCCCCTTTCCAATTTTGGTAGTCTGTGGCCTTCCAGGAATGCGTCCGCTTCCTCTAGATTGCCTAACTTATTGGCGTATAGCTCTTCCTACTATGTTTATCATTTTATTATTTATTTTTTTAATAATAAATTTATTTATTTATTGGTGTTCCATTTACCAACATACAGAATAACACATGCCAGTGCTCATCCCGTGAAGTGTCCCTGTCAGTGCCCGTCACCCACTCACCCCACCCCCGCCCTCCTCCCCTTCCACCACCCCTTGTTCGTTTCCCAGAGTTAGGAGTCTTTACGTTCTGTCTCCCGTTCTGATATTTCCCACACATTTCTCCTCCCTTCCCTTAGAATCCCTTTCACTATTATTTATATTCCCCAAACGAATGAGAACATACACTGTTTGTCCTTCTCCGATTGACTCACTTCACTCAGCGTAATACCCTCCACTTCCATCCACGTGGAAGCAAATGCTGGGTATCTGTCGTTTCTAATGCCTGAGTAATATTCCATTGTGTACGTGAACCTCATCTATCTTCTTTAGCCATTCATCTTTCGATGGAAACCGAGGCTCCTTCCACAGTTTGGCTATTGTGGACATTGCTGCTGGAAACATCGGGGTGCAGGTGTCCCGCCGTTTCAATGCATCTGAAACTCTGGGGTCAATCCCCAGCAGTGGAATTGCTGGGTCCTAGACCAGGTCTATCTGTAACTCTTCTAGGATCCTCCACACAGTTTTCCAGAGTGGCTGCACCAGTTCACATTCCCACCAACAGGGTAAGAGGGTTCCCTTTTCTCCGCATCCTCTCCAACATTTGTGGTCTCCTGCCTTGTTTATTTTCCACATTCTCACTGGTGTGAGGTGGTATGTCATTGAGGTTTTGATTTGTATTTCCCTGATGGCAAGTGATGCAGAGCATTTTCTCATGTGCATGTTGGCCATGCGTATGACTTCCTCTGTGAGATCTCTCTTCACGTCTTTTGCCCATTTCATGATCGGATTGTTTGTTTCTCTGGTGTCGAGTTTAAGAAGTTCTTCGTAGATCCTGGAAACTAGCCCTTTATCTGATACGTCATTTGCAAATATCTTCTCCCACTGTGTAGGTTGTCTTTTAGTTTTGTTGATGGTATCCTTTGCTGTGCGAAAGCTTCTTGTCTTGATGAAGTCCCAATAGTTCCTTTTTGCTTTTGTTTCTTTGGCCTTCATGGATGTATCTTGGCAAGAAGTTACTGTGGCCGATTTCCAAAAAGGCGTTTGTTGCCTGTGTTCTCCTCTGGGATTTTGATGGACCCTTGTCTCCCATTTAGATCTTTCATCCATTTTGAGTTATCTCGAAATGTGTATGGTGCAAAAGAGAGTGGTCTAGTTTCATTCATTCTTCTGCCTGTGGATGTGCAATTTTCCAGGCCACCATTTCCTGAAGAGACTGTGTTGCTTCCAGTGGATAGTCTTTCCTCCTTTATCGAATATTAGGTGACCATGAAGTTCAGGGGCCACTTCTGGGTTCTCTATTGTGTTCCACTGATCCATGTGTCTGTTTTTGTGCCAGTACCACACTGTCTCGATGACCGCAGCTTTGTAGTACAACCTGAAATCTGGCATTGTGGTGATGCCCCCAGATATGGTTTTCTTTTCTAAAATTCCCCTGGCTATTCGCGGTCTTTTCTGATTCCATACAGATCTTAAAATAACTTGTTCTAACTCTCTCAAGGGAGTCCATGGTATTTTGATAGGGAGCGCATTAAACGTGTAAATGGCCCTGGGTAACATGGACACTTTCAAAAGGTTAATTCTGCCAATCCATGAGCATGGAATACGTTTCCATCTCTTTGTGTCTTCCTCGATAGCTCTCAGAAGTGCTCTATAGCTTTTAGGGTATAGCTCCTTTGCCTCTTCGGTTAGGTTTATTCCTAGGTATCTTACGCTTCTGGGTGCAGTTGTCAATGGGATTGGCGCCTTAATTTCCCTTTCTTCAGTCTCATTGTCAGTGTATGGAAATGCCACTGATTTCTGGCATTGACCTTGTATCCTGCCATGCTACCAAACTGCCGTATGAGTTCTAGCAATCTTGGGGTGGATGCTTCTGGGTTTTCTGCGTAGACTGTCATGTCATTCGGCGAAGAGGGAGAGTTTGACTGCTTCTTTGCCAATTTGATGGCCTTCAAGGTCTCTTCGTCGTCTGATTGCTGAGGCTAGAACTTCCAGGACTCTTGTGGAATAGCAGTGGTGAGTGTGGACCTCCCTGTCTTGTTCCTGATCTTAGGGGAAAGGCTCCCAGTGCTTCCGCATTGAGAATATTTGCTGTGGGCTTTTCGTACCAGGCTTTGAAGATGTTGTGGAATGATCCCTCTATCCCTACACTCTGAAGAGTTTTATCATGAATGGATGCTGTGTTTTCTTAAATGCTTTCTCTGCGTCTAACGAGAGGATCATGCGGTTCTTGTTTCGTCTGTTGCTGATATGATGAATCACATTGATTTTTTATTATATATATATATATATATGTATATATATATATATATACATATATATATATATTTTTTTTTTTTTCGTGTTGAACCAGCCTTGTGTCCCAGGGATGAATCCTATTTGCTCATGGTGAACAGTTAGTTTTCTTAATGTACTGTTGGATCCTATTGGCCAGTGTCTTGTTGAGAACTTTTGCATTCATGTTCATCAGGGATATTGGTCTCTAATTCTCCTTTTCGGTGGGGTCTTGGTCTGGTTTTAGAAATAAAGTGATGCTGGCCTCAAGAACGAATTTGGAAGTACTCCATCTCTTCCTGTCTTTCGAAACAGATGTAGTAGAATAGGTATGGTTTCTTCTTTAAAGGTTCGATAGAATTCCCCTGGGAAGCCATCTGGCCCTGGACTTGCGTGTCTTGGGAGGTTTCTGATGACTGCTTCAAATTCCTCCCTGGTTTTCGGCCCGTTCGGGTTTTCTATTTCTTCCCCTTTCCAATTTTGGTAGTCTGTGGCCTTCCAGGAATGCGTCCGCTTCCTCTAGATTGCCTAACTTATTGGCGTATAGCTCTTCCTACTATGTTTATCATTTTATTATTTATTTTTTTAATAATAAATTTATTTATTTATTGGTGTTCCATTTACCAACATACAGAATAACACATGCCAGTGCTCATCCCGTGAAGTGTCCCTGTCAGTGCCCGTCACCCACTCACCCCACCCCCGCCCTCCTCCCCTTCCACCACCCCTTGTTCGTTTCCCAGAGTTAGGAGTCTTTACGTTCTGTCTCCCGTTCTGATATTTCCCACACATTTCTCCTCCCTTCCCTTAGAATCCCTTTCACTATTATTTATATTCCCCAAACGAATGAGAACATACACTGTTTGTCCTTCTCCGATTGACTCACTTCACTCAGCGTAATACCCTCCACTTCCATCCACGTGGAAGCAAATGCTGGGTATCTGTCGTTTCTAATGCCTGAGTAACATTCCATTGTGTACGTGAACCTCATCTATCTTCTTTAGCCATTCATCTTTCGATGGAAACCGAGGCTCCTTCCACAGTTTGGCTATTGTGGACATTGCTGCTGGAAACATCGGGGTGCAGGTGTCCCGCCGTTTCAATGCATCTGAAACTCTGGGGTCAATCCCCAGCAGTGCAATTGCTGGGTCGTAGACCAGGTCTATCTGTAACTCTTCTAGGATCCTCCACACAGTTTTCCAGAGTGGCTGCACCAGTTCACATTCCCACCAACAGGGTAAGAGGGTTCCCTTTTCTCCGCATCCTCTCCAACATTTGTGGTCTCCTGCCTTGTTTATTTTCCACATTCTCACTGGTGTGAGGTGGTATGTCATTGAGGTTTTGATTTGTATTTCCCTGATGGCAAGTGATGCAGAGCATTTTCTCATGTGCATGTTGGCCATGCGTATGACTTCCTCTGTGAGATCTCTCTTCACGTCTTTTGCCCATTTCATGATCGGATTGTTTGTTTCTCTGGTGTCGAGTTTAAGAAGTTCTTCGTAGATCCTGGAAACTAGCCCTTTATCTGATACGTCATTTGCAAATATCTTCTCCCACTGTGTAGGTTGTCTTTTAGTTTTGTTGATGGTATCCTTTGCTCTGCGAAAGCTTCTTGTCTTGATCAAGTCCCAATAGTTCCTTTTTGCTTTTGTTTCTTTGGCCTTCATGGATGTATCTTGGCAAGAAGTTACTGTGGCCGATTTCCAAAAAGGCGTTTGTTGCCTGTGTTCTCCTCTGGGATTTTGATGGACCCTTGTCTCCCATTTAGATCTTTCATCCATTTTGAGTTATCTCGAAATGTGTATGGTGCAAAAGAGAGTGGTCTAGTTTCATTCATTCTTCTGCCTGTGGATGTGCAATTTTCCAGGCCACCATTTCCTGAAGAGACTGTGTTGCTTCCAGTGGATAGTCTTTCCTCCTTTATCGAATATTAGGTGACCATGAAGTTCAGGGGCCACTTCTGGGTTCTCTATTGTGTTCCACTGATCCATGTGTCTGTTTTTGTGCCAGTACCACACTGTCTCGATGACCGCAGCTTTGTAGTACAACCTGAAATCTGGCATTGTGGTGATGCCCCCAGATATGGTTTTCTTTTCTAAAATTCCCCTGGCTATTCGCGGTCTTTTCTGATTCCATACAGATCTTAAAATAACTTGTTCTAACTCTCTCAAGGGAGTCCATGGTATTTTGATAGGGAGCGCATTAAACGTGTAAATGGCCCTGGGTAACATGGACACTTTCAAAAGGTTAATTCTGCCAATCCATGAGCATGGAATACGTTTCCATCTCTTTGTGTCTTCCTCGATAGCTCTCAGAAGTGCTCTATAGCTTTTAGGGTATAGCTCCTTTGCCTCTTCGGTTAGGTTTATTCCTAGGTATCTTACGCTTCTGGGTGCAGTTGTCAATGGGATTGGCGCCTTAATTTCCCTTTCTTCAGTCTCATTGTCAGTGTATGGAAATGCCACTGATTTCTGGCATTGACCTTGTATCCTGCCATGCTACCAAACTGCCGTATGAGTTCTAGCAATCTTGGGGTGGATGCTTCTGCGTTTTCTGCGTAGACTGTCATGTCATTCGGCGAAGAGGGAGAGTTTGACTGCTTCTTTGCCAATTTGATGGCCTTCAAGGTCTCTTCGTCGTCTGATTGCTGAGGCTAGAACTTCCAGGACTCTTGTGGAATAGCAGTGGTGAGTGTGGACCTCCCTGTCTTGTTCCTGATCTTAGGGGAAAGGCTCCCAGTGCTTCCGCATTGAGAATATTTGCTGTGGGCTTTTCGTACCAGGCTTTGAAGATGTTGTGGAATGATCCCTCTATCCCTACACTCTGAAGAGTTTTATCATGAATGGATGCTGTGTTTTCTTAAATGCTTTCTCTGCGTCTAACGAGAGGATCATGCGGTTCTTGTTTCGTCTGTTGCTGACATGATGAATCACATTGATTTTTTATTTTATATATATATATATGTATATATATATATATACATATATATATATATATTTTTTTTTCGTGTTGAACCAGCCTTGTGTCCCAGGGATGAATCCTATTTGCTCATGGTGAACAGTTAGTTTTCTTAATGTACTGTTGGATCCTATTGGCCAGTGTCTTGTTGAGAACTTTTGCATCCATGTTCATCAGGGATATTGGTCTCTAATTCTCCTTTTCGGTGGGGTCTTGGTCTGGTTTTAGAAATAAAGTGATGCTGGCCTCAAGAACGAATTTGGAAGTACTCCATCTCTTCCTGTCTTTCGAAACAGATGTAGTAGAATAGGTATGGTTTCTTCTTTAAAGGTTTGATAGAATTCCCCTGGGAAGCCATCTGGCCCTGGACTTGCGTGTCTTGGGAGGTTTCTGATGACTGCTTCAAATTCCTCCCTGGTTTTCGGCCCGTTCGGGTTTTCTATTTCTTCCCCTTTCCAATTTTGGTAGTCTGTGGCCTTCCAGGAATGCGTCCGCTTCCTCTAGATTGCCTAACTTATTGGCGTATAGCTCTTCCTACTATGTTTATCATTTTATTATTTATTTTTTTAATAATAAATTTATTTATTTATTGGTGTTCCATTTACCAACATACAGAATAACACATGCCAGTGCTTATCCCGTGAAGTGTCCCTGTCAGTGCCCGTCACCCACTCACCCCACCCCCGCCCTCCTCCCCTTCCACCACCCCTTGTTCGTTTCCCAGAGTTAGGAGTCTTTACGTTCTGTCTCCCGTTCTGATATTTCCCACACATTTCTCCTCCCTTCCCTTAGAATCCCTTTCACTATTATTTATATTCCCCAAACGAATGAGAACATACACTGTTTGTCCTTCTCCGATTGACTCACTTCACTCAGCGTAATACCCTCCACTTCCATCCACGTGGAAGCAAATGCTGGGTATCTGTCGTTTCTAATGCCTGAGTAATATTCCATTGTGTACGTGAACCTCATCTATCTTCTTTACCCATTCATCTTTCGATGGAAACCGAGGCTCCTTCCACAGTTTGGCTATTGTGGACATTGCTGCTGGAAACATCGGGGTGCAGGTGTCCCGCCGTTTCAATGCATCTGAAACTCTGGGGTCAATCCCCAGCAGTGCAATTGCTGGGTCGTAGACCAGGTCTATCTGTAACTCTTCTAGGATCCTCCACACAGTTTTCCAGAGTGGCTGCACCAGTTCACATTCCCACCAACAGGGTAAGAGGGTTCCCTTTTCTCCGCATCCTCTCCAACATTTGTGGTCTCCTGCCTTGTTTATTTTCCACATTCTCACTGGTGTGAGGTGGTATGTCATTGAGGTTTTGATTTGTATTTCCCTGATGGCAAGTGATGCAGAGCATTTTCTCATGTGCATGTTGGCCATGCGTATGACTTCCTCTGTGAGATCTCTCTTCACGTCTTTTGCCCATTTCATGATCGGATTGTTTGTTTCTCTGGTGTCGAGTTTAAGAAGTTCTTCGTAGATCCTGGAAACTAGCCCTTTATCTGATACGTCATTTGCAAATATCTTCTCCCACTGTGTAGGTTGTCTTTTAGTTTTGTTGATGGTATCCTTTGCTGTGCGAAAGCTTCTTGTCTTGATCAAGTCCCAATAGTTCCTTTTTGCTTTTGTTTCTTTGGCCTTCATGGATGTATCTTGGCAAGAAGTTACTGTGGCCGATTTCCAAAAAGGCGTTTGTTGCCTGTGTTCTCCTCTGGGATTTTGATGGACCCTTGTCTCCCATTTAGATCTTTCATCCATTTTGAGTTATCTCGAAATGTGTATGGTGCAAAAGAGAGTGGTCTAGTTTCATTCATTCTTCTGCCTGTGGATGTGCAATTTTCCAGGCCACCATTTCCTGAAGAGACTGTGTTGCTTCCAGTGGATAGTCTTTCCTCCTTTATCGAATATTAGGTGACCATGAAGTTCAGGGGCCACTTCTGGGTTCTCTATTGTGTTCCACTGATCCATGTGTCTGTTTTTGTGCCAGTACCACACTGTCTCGATGACCGCAGCTTTGTAGTACAACCTGAAATCTGGCATTGTGGTGATGCCCCCAGATATGGTTTTCTTTTCTAAAATTCCCCTGGCTATTCGCGGTCTTTTCTGATTCCATACAGATCTTAAAATAACTTGTTCTAACTCTCTCAAGGGAGTCCATGGTATTTTGATAGGGAGCGCATTAAACGTGTAAATGGCCCTGGGTAACATGGACACTTTCAAAAGGTTAATTCTGCCAATCCATGAGCATGGAATACGTTTCCATCTCTTTGTGTCTTCCTCGATAGCTCTCAGAAGTGCTCTATAGCTTTTAGGGTATAGCTCCTTTGCCTCTTCGGTTAGGTTTATTCCTAGGTATCTTACGCTTCTGGGTGCAGTTGTCAATGGGATTGGCGCCTTAATTTCCCTTTCTTCAGTCTCATTGTCAGTGTATGGAAATGCCACTGATTTCTGGCATTGACCTTGTATCCTGCCATGCTACCAAACTGCCGTATGAGTTCTAGCAATCTTGGGGTGGATGCTTCTGCGTTTTCTGCGTAGACTGTCATGTCATTCGGCGAAGAGGGAGAGTTTGACTGCTTCTTTGCCAATTTGATGGCCTTCAAGGTCTCTTCGTCGTCTGATTGCTGAGGCTAGAACTTCCAGGACTCTTGTGGAATAGCAGTGGTGAGTGTGGACCTCCCTGTCTTGTTCCTGATCTTAGGGGAAAGGCTCCCAGTGCTTCCGCATTGAGAATATTTGCTGTGGGCTTTTCGTACCAGGCTTTGAAGATGTTGTGGAATGATCCCTCTATCCCTACACTCTGAAGAGTTTTATCATGAATGGATGCTGTGTTTTCTTAAATGCTTTCTCTGCGTCTAACGAGAGGATCATGCGGTTCTTGTTTCGTCTGTTGCTGACATGATGAATCACATTGATTTTTTATTTTATATATATATATATGTATATATATATATATACATATATATATATATATTTTTTTTTCGTGTTGAACCAGCCTTGTGTCCCAGGGATGAATCCTATTTGCTCATGGTGAACAGTTAGTTTTCTTAATGTACTGTTGGATCCTATTGGCCAGTGTCTTGTTGAGAACTTTTGCATCCATGTTCATCAGGGATATTGGTCTCTAATTCTCCTTTTCGGTGGGGTCTTGGTCTGGTTTTAGAAATAAAGTGATGCTGGCCTCAAGAACGAATTTGGAAGTACTCCATCTCTTCCTGTCTTTCGAAACAGATGTAGTAGAATAGGTATGGTTTCTTCTTTAAAGGTTTGATAGAATTCCCCTGGGAAGCCATCTGGCCCTGGACTTGCGTGTCTTGGGAGGTTTCTGATGACTGCTTCAAATTCCTCCCTGGTTTTCGGCCCGTTCGGGTTTTCTATTTCTTCCCCTTTCCAATTTTGGTAGTCTGTGGCCTTCCAGGAATGCGTCCGCTTCCTCTAGATTGCCTAACTTATTGGCGTATAGCTCTTCCTACTATGTTTATCATTTTATTATTTATTTTTTTAATAATAAATTTATTTATTTATTGGTGTTCCATTTACCAACATACAGAATAACACATGCCAGTGCTCATCCCGTGAAGTGTCCCTGTCAGTGCCCGTCACCCACTCACCCCACCCCCGCCCTCCTCCCCTTCCACCACCCCTTGTTCGTTTCCCAGAGTTAGGAGTCTTTACGTTCTGTCTCCCGTTCTGATATTTCCCACACATTTCTCCTCCCTTCCCTTAGAATCCCTTTCACTATTATTTATATTCCCCAAACGAATGAGAACATACACTGTTTGTCCTTCTCCGATTGACTCACTTCACTCAGCGTAATACCCTCCACTTCCATCCACGTGGAAGCAAATGCTGGGTATCTGTCGTTTCTAATGCCTGAGTAATATTCCATTGTGTACGTGAACCTCATCTATCTTCTTTAGCCATTCATCTTTCGATGGAAACCGAGGCTCCTTCCACAGTTTGGCTATTGTGGACATTGCTGCTGGAAACATCGGGGTGCAGGTGTCCCGCCGTTTCAATGCATCTGAAACTCTGGGGTCAATCCCCAGCAGTGGAATTGCTGGGTCCTAGACCAGGTCTATCTGTAACTCTTCTAGGATCCTCCACACAGTTTTCCAGAGTGGCTGCACCAGTTCACATTCCCACCAACAGGGTAAGAGGGTTCCCTTTTCTCCGCATCCTCTCCAACATTTGTGGTCTCCTGCCTTGTTTATTTTCCACATTCTCACTGGTGTGAGGTGGTATGTCATTGAGGTTTTGATTTGTATTTCCCTGATGGCAAGTGATGCAGAGCATTTTCTCATGTGCATGTTGGCCATGCGTATGACTTCCTCTGTGAGATCTCTCTTCACGTCTTTTGCCCATTTCATGATCGGATTGTTTGTTTCTCTGGTGTCGAGTTTAAGAAGTTCTTCGTAGATCCTGGAAACTAGCCCTTTATCTGATACGTCATTTGCAAATATCTTCTCCCACTGTGTAGGTTGTCTTTTAGTTTTGTTGATGGTATCCTTTGCTGTGCGAAAGCTTCTTGTCTTGATGAAGTCCCAATAGTTCCTTTTTGCTTTTGTTTCTTTGGCCTTCATGGATGTATCTTGGCAAGAAGTTACTGTGGCCGATTTCCAAAAAGGCGTTTGTTGCCTGTGTTCTCCTCTGGGATTTTGATGGACCCTTGTCTCCCATTTAGATCTTTCATCCATTTTGAGTTATCTCGAAATGTGTATGGTGCAAAAGAGAGTGGTCTAGTTTCATTCATTCTTCTGCCTGTGGATGTGCAATTTTCCAGGCCACCATTTCCTGAAGAGACTGTGTTGCTTCCAGTGGATAGTCTTTCCTCCTTTATCGAATATTAGGTGACCATGAAGTTCAGGGGCCACTTCTGGGTTCTCTATTGTGTTCCACTGATCCATGTGTCTGTTTTTGTGCCAGTACCACACTGTCTCGATGACCGCAGCTTTGTAGTACAACCTGAAATCTGGCATTGTGGTGATGCCCCCAGATATGGTTTTCTTTTCTAAAATTCCCCTGGCTATTCGCGGTCTTTTCTGATTCCATACAGATCTTAAAATAACTTGTTCTAACTCTCTCAAGGGAGTCCATGGTATTTTGATAGGGAGCGCATTAAACGTGTAAATGGCCCTGGGTAACATGGACACTTTCAAAAGGTTAATTCTGCCAATCCATGAGCATGGAATACGTTTCCATCTCTTTGTGTCTTCCTCGATAGCTCTCAGAAGTGCTCTATAGCTTTTAGGGTATAGCTCCTTTGCCTCTTCGGTTAGGTTTATTCCTAGGTATCTTACGCTTCTGGGTGCAGTTGTCAATGGGATTGGCGCCTTAATTTCCCTTTCTTCAGTCTCATTGTCAGTGTATGGAAATGCCACTGATTTCTGGCATTGACCTTGTATCCTGCCATGCTACCAAACTGCCGTATGAGTTCTAGCAATCTTGGGGTGGATGCTTCTGGGTTTTCTGCGTAGACTGTCATGTCATTCGGCGAAGAGGGAGAGTTTGACTGCTTCTTTGCCAATTTGATGGCCTTCAAGGTCTCTTCGTCGTCTGATTGCTGAGGCTAGAACTTCCAGGACTCTTGTGGAATAGCAGTGGTGAGTGTGGACCTCCCTGTCTTGTTCCTGATCTTAGGGGAAAGGCTCCCAGTGCTTCCGCATTGAGAATATTTGCTGTGGGCTTTTCGTACCAGGCTTTGAAGATGTTGTGGAATGATCCCTCTATCCCTACACTCTGAAGAGTTTTATCATGAATGGATGCTGTGTTTTCTTAAATGCTTTCTCTGCGTCTAACGAGAGGATCATGCGGTTCTTGTTTCGTCTGTTGCTGACATGATGAATCACATTGATTTTTTATTTTATATATATATATATGTATATATATATATATACATATATATATATATATTTTTTTTTCGTGTTGAACCAGCCTTGTGTCCCAGGGATGAATCCTATTTGCTCATGGTGAACAGTTAGTTTTTTTAATGTACTGTTGGATCCTATTGGCCAGTGTCTTGTTGAGAACTTTTGCATCCATGTTCATCAGGGATATTGGTCTCTAATTCTCCTTTTCGGTGGGGTCTTGGTCTGGTTTTAGAAATAAAGTGATGCTGGCCTCAAGAACGAATTTGGAAGTACTCCATCTCTTCCTGTCTTTCGAAACAGATGTAGTAGAATAGGTATGGTTTCTTCTTTAAAGGTTTGATAGAATTCCCCTGGGAAGCCATCTGGCCCTGGACTTGCGTGTCTTGGGAGGTTTCTGATGACTGCTTCAAATTCCTCCCTGGTTTTCGGCCCGTTCGGGTTTTCTATTTCTTCCCCTTTCCAATTTTGGTAGTCTGTGGCCTTCCAGGAATGCGTCCGCTTCCTCTAGATTGCCTAACTTATTGGCGTATAGCTCTTCCTACTATGTTTATCATTTTATTATTTATTTTTTTAATAATAAATTTATTTATTTATTGGTGTTCCATTTACCAACATACAGAATAACACATGCCAGTGCTCATCCCGTGAAGTGTCCCTGTCAGTGCCCGTCACCCACTCACCCCACCCCCGCCCTCCTCCCCTTCCACCACCCCTTGTTCGTTTCCCAGAGTTAGGAGTCTTTACGTTCTGTCTCCCGTTCTGATATTTCCCACACATTTCTCCTCCCTTCCCTTAGAATCCCTTTCACTATTATTTATATTCCCCAAACGAATGAGAACATACACTGTTTGTCCTTCTCCGATTGACTCACTTCACTCAGCGTAATACCCTCCACTTCCATCCACGTGGAAGCAAATGCTGGGTATCTGTCGTTTCTAATGCCTGAGTAATATTCCATTGCGTACGTGAACCTCATCTATCTTCTTTAGCCATTCATCTTTCGATGGAAACCGAGGCTCCTTCCACAGTTTGGCTATTGTGGACATTGCTGCTGGAAACATCGGGGTGCAGGTGTCCCGCCGTTTCAATGCATCTGAAACTCTGGGGTCAATCCCCAGCAGTGCAATTGCTGGGTCGTAGACCAGGTCTATCTGTAACTCTTCTAGGATCCTCCACACAGTTTTCCAGAGTGGCTGCACCAGTTCACATTCCCACCAACAGGGTAAGAGGGTTCCCTTTTCTCCGCATCCTCTCCAACATTTGTGGTCTCCTGCCTTGTTTATTTTCCACATTCTCACTGGTGTGAGGTGGTATGTCATTGAGGTTTTGATTTGTATTTCCCTGATGGCAAGTGATGCAGAGCATTTTCTCATGTGCATGTTGGCCATGCGTATGACTTCCTCTGTGAGATCTCTCTTCACGTCTTTTGCCCATTTCATGATCGGATTGTTTGTTTCTCTGGTGTCGAGTTTAAGAAGTTCTTCGTAGATCCTGGAAACTAGCCCTTTATCTGATACGTCATTTGCAAATATCTTCTCCCACTGTGTAGGTTGTCTTTTAGTTTTGTTGATGGTATCCTTTGCTGTGCGAAAGCTTCTTGTCTTGATGAAGTCCCAATAGTTCCTTTTTGCTTTTGTTTCTTTGGCCTTCATGGATGTATCTTGGCAAGAAGTTACTGTGGCCGATTTCCAAAAAGGCGTTTGTTGCCTGTGTTCTCCTCTGGGATTTTGATGGACCCTTGTCTCCCATTTAGATCTTTCATCCATTTTGAGTTATCTCGAAATGTGTATGGTGCAAGAAGAGAGTGGTCTAGTTTCATTCATTCTTCTGCCTGTGGATGTGCAATTTTCCAGGCCACCATTTCCTGAAGAGACTGTGTTGCTTCCAGTGGATAGTCTTTCCTCCTTTATCGAATATTAGGTGACCATGAAGTTCAGGGGCCACTTCTGGGTTCTCTATTGTGTTCCACTGATCCATGTGTCTGTTTTTGTGCCAGTACCACACTGTCTCGATGACCGCAGCTTTGTAGTACAACCTGAAATCTGGCATTGTGGTGATGCCCCCAGATATGGTTTTCTTTTCTAAAATTCCCCTGGCTATTCGCGGTCTTTTCTGATTCCATACAGATCTTAAAATAACTTGTTCTAACTCTCTCAAGGGAGTCCATGGTATTTTGATAGGGAGCGCATTAAACGTGTAAATGGCCCTGGGTAACATGGACACTTTCAAAAGGTTAATTCTGCCAATCCATGAGCATGGAATACGTTTCCATCTCTTTGTGTCTTCCTCGATAGCTCTCAGAAGTGCTCTATAGCTTTTAGGGTATAGCTCCTTTGCCTCTTCGGTTAGGTTTATTCCTAGGTATCTTACGCTTCTGGGTGCAGTTGTCAATGGGATTGGCGCCTTAATTTCCCTTTCTTCAGTCTCATTGTCAGTGTATGGAAATGCCACTGATTTCTGGCATTGACCTTGTATCCTGCCATGCTACCAAACTGCCGTATGAGTTCTAGCAATCTTGGGGTGGATGCTTCTGCGTTTTCTGCGTAGACTGTCATGTCATTCGGCGAAGAGGGAGAGTTTGACTGCTTCTTTGCCAATTTGATGGCCTTCAAGGTCTCTTCGACGTCTGATTGCTGAGGCTAGAACTTCCAGGACTCTTGTGGAATAGCAGTGGTGAGTGTGGACCTCCCTGTCTTGTTCCTGATCTTAGGGGAAAGGCTCCCAGTGCTTCCGCATTGAGAATATTTGCTGTGGGCTTTTCGTACCAGGCTTTGAAGATGTTGTGGAATGATCCCTCTATCCCTACACTCTGAAGAGTTTTATCATGAATGGATTCTGTGTTTTCTTAAATGCTTTCTCTGCGTCTAACGAGAGGATCATGCGGTTCTTGTTTCGTCTGTTGCTGATATGATGAATCACATTGATTTTTTATTTTATATATATATATTTTTTTTCGTGTTGAACCAGCCTTGTGTCCCAGGGATGAATCCTATTTGCTCATGGTGAACAGTTAGTTTTCTTAATGTACTGTTGGATCCTATTGGCCAGTGTCTTGTTGAGAACTTTTGCATCCATGTTCATCAGGGATATTGGTCTCTAATTCTCCTTTTCGGTGGGGTCTTGGTCTGGTTTTAGAAATAAAGTGATGCTGGCCTCAAGAACGAATTTGGAAGTACTCCATCTCTTCCTGTCTTTCGAAACAGATGTAGTAGAATAGGTATGGTTTCTTCTTTAAAGGTTTGATAGAATTCCCCTGGGAAGCCATCTGGCCCTGGACTTGCGTGTCTTGGGAGGTTTCTGATGACTGCTTCAAATTCCTCCCTGGTTTTCGGCCCGTTCGGGTTTTCTATTTCTTCCCCTTTCCAATTTTGGTAGTCTGTGGCCTTCCAGGAATGCGTCCGCTTCCTCTAGATTGCCTAACTTATTGGCGTATAGCTCTTCCTACTATGTTTATCATTTTATTATTTATTTTTTTAATAATAAATTTATTTATTTATTGGTGTTCCATTTACCAACATACAGAATAACACATGCCAGTGCTCATCCCGTGAAGTGTCCCTGTCAGTGCCCGTCACCCACTCACCCCACCCCCGCCCTCCTCCCCTTCCACCACCCCTTGTTCGTTTCCCAGAGTTAGGAGTCTTTACGTTCTGTCTCCCGTTCTGATATTTCCCACACATTTCTCCTCCCTTCCCTTAGAATCCCTTTCACTATTATTTATATTCCCCAAACGAATGAGAACATACACTGTTTGTCCTTCTCCGATTGACTCACTTCACTCAGCGTAATACCCTCCACTTCCATCCACGTGGAAGCAAATGCTGGGTATCTGTCGTTTCTAATGCCTGAGTAATATTCCATTGTGTACGTGAACCTCATCTATCTTCTTTAGCCATTCATCTTTCGATGGAAACCGAGGCTCCTTCCACAGTTTGGCTATTGTGGACATTGCTGCTGGAAACATCGGGGTGCAGGTGTCCCGCCGTTTCAATGCATCTGAAACTCTGGGGTCAATCCCCAGCAGTGCAATTGCTGGGTCGTAGACCAGGTCTATCTGTAACTCTTCTAGGATCCTCCACACAGTTTTCCAGAGTGGCTGCACCAGTTCACATTCCCACCAACAGGGTAAGAGGGTTCCCTTTTCTCCGCATCCTCTCCAACATTTGTGGTCTCCTGCCTTGTTTATTTTCCACATTCTCACTGGTGTGAGGTGGTATGTCATTGAGGTTTTGATTTGTATTTCCCTGATGGCAAGTGATGCAGAGCATTTTCTCATGTGCATGTTGGCCATGCGTATGACTTCCTCTGTGAGATCTCTCTTCACGTCTTTTGCCCATTTCATGATCGGATTGTTTGTTTCTCTGGTGTCGAGTTTAAGAAGTTCTTCGTAGATCCTGGAAACTAGCCCTTTATCTGATACGTCATTTGCAAATATCTTCTCCCACTGTGTAGGTTGTCTTTTAGTTTTGTTGATGGTATCCTTTGCTGTGCGAAAGCTTCTTGTCTTGATGAAGTCCCAATAGTTCCTTTTTGCTTTTGTTTCTTTGGCCTTCATGGATGTATCTTGGCAAGAAGTTACTGTGGCCGATTTCCAAAAAGGCGTTTGTTGCCTGTGTTCTCCTCTGGGATTTTGATGGACCCTTGTCTCCCATTTAGATCTTTCATCCATTTTGAGTTATCTCGAAATGTGTATGGTGCAAAAGAGAGTGGTCTAGTTTCATTCATTCTTCTGCCTGTGGATGTGCAATTTTCCAGGCCACCATTTCCTGAAGAGACTGTGTTGCTTCCAGTGGATAGTCTTTCCTCCTTTATCGAATATTAGGTGACCATGAAGTTCAGGGGCCACTTCTGGGTTCTCTATTGTGTTCCACTGATCCATGTGTCTGTTTTTGTGCCAGTACCACACTGTCTCGATGACCGCAGCTTTGTAGTACAACCTGAAATCTGGCATTGTGGTGATGCCCCCAGATATGGTTTTCTTTTCTAAAATTCCCCTGGCTATTCGCGGTCTTTTCTGATTCCATACAGATCTTAAAATAACTTGTTCTAACTCTCTCAAGGGAGTCCATGGTATTTTGATAGGGAGCGCATTAAACGTGTAAATGGCCCTGGGTAACATGGACACTTTCAAAAGGTTAATTCTGCCAATCCATGAGCATGGAATACGTTTCCATCTCTTTGTGTCTTCCTCGATAGCTCTCAGAAGTGCTCTATAGCTTTTAGGGTATAGCTCCTTTGCCTCTTCGGTTAGGTTTATTCCTAGGTATCTTACGCTTCTGGGTGCAGTTGTCAATGGGATTGGCGCCTTAATTTCCCTTTCTTCAGTCTCATTGTCAGTGTATGGAAATGCCACTGATTTCTGGCATTGACCTTGTATCCTGCCATGCTACCAAACTGCCGTATGAGTTCTAGCAATCTTGGGGTGGATGCTTCTGCGTTTTCTGCGTAGACTGTCATGTCATTCGGCGAAGAGGGAGAGTTTGACTGCTTCTTTGCCAATTTGATGGCCTTCAAGGTCTCTTCGTCGTCTGATTGCTGAGGCTAGAACTTCCAGGACTCTTGTGGAATAGCAGTGGTGAGTGTGGACCTCCCTGTCTTGTTCCTGATCTTAGGGGAAAGGCTCCCAGTGCTTCCGCATTGAGAATATTTGCTGTGGGCTTTTCGTACCAGGCTTTGAAGATGTTGTGGAATGATCCCTCTATCCCTACACTCTGAAGAGTTTTATCATGAATGGATGCTGTGTTTTCTTAAATGCTTTCTCTGCGTCTAACGAGAGGATCATGCGGTTCTTGTTTCGTCTGTTGCTGACATGATGAATCACATTGATTTTTTATTTTATATATATATATATGTATATATATATATATACATATATATATATATTTTTTTTTTTCGTGTTGAACCAGCCTTGTGTCCCAGGGATGAATCCTATTTGCTCATGGTGAACAGTTAGTTTTTTTAATGTACTGTTGGATCCTATTGGCCAGTGTCTTGTTGAGAACTTTTGCATCCATGTTCATCAGGGATATTGGTCTCTAATTCTCCTTTTCGGTGGGGTCTTGGTCTGGTTTTAGAAATAAAGTGATGCTGGCCTCAAGAACGAATTTGGAAGTACTCCATCTCTTCCTGTCTTTCGAAACAGATGTAGTAGAATAGGTATGGTTTCTTCTTTAAAGGTTTGATAGAATTCCCCTGGGAAGCCATCTGGCCCTGGACTTGCGTGTCTTGGGAGGTTTCTGATGACTGCTTCAAATTCCTCCCTGGTTTTCGGCCCGTTCGGGTTTTCTATTTCTTCCCCTTTCCAATTTTGGTAGTCTGTGGCCTTCCAGGAATGCGTCCGCTTCCTCTAGATTGCCTAACTTATTGGCGTATAGCTCTTCCTACTATGTTTATCATTTTATTATTTATTTTTTTAATAATAAATTTATTTATTTATTGGTGTTCCATTTACCAACATACAGAATAACACATGCCAGTGCTCATCCCGTGAAGTGTCCCTGTCAGTGCCCGTCACCCACTCACCCCACCCCCGCCCTCCTCCCCTTCCACCACCCCTTGTTCGTTTCCCAGAGTTAGGAGTCTTTACGTTCTGTCTCCCGTTCTGATATTTCCCACACATTTCTCCTCCCTTCCCTTAGAATCCCTTTCACTATTATTTATATTCCCCAAACGAATGAGAACATACACTGTTTGTCCTTCTCCGATTGACTCACTTCACTCAGCGTAATACCCTCCACTTCCATCCACGTGGAAGCAAATGCTGGGTATCTGTCGTTTCTAATGCCTGAGTAATATTCCATTGCGTACGTGAACCTCATCTATCTTCTTTAGCCATTCATCTTTCGATGGAAACCGAGGCTCCTTCCACAGTTTGGCTATTGTGGACATTGCTGCTGGAAACATCGGGGTGCAGGTGTCCCGCCGTTTCAATGCATCTGAAACTCTGGGGTCAATCCCCAGCAGTGCAATTGCTGGGTCGTAGACCAGGTCTATCTGTAACTCTTCTAGGATCCTCCACACAGTTTTCCAGAGTGGCTGCACCAGTTCACATTCCCACCAACAGGGTAAGAGGGTTCCCTTTTCTCCGCATCCTCTCCAACATTTGTGGTCTCCTGCCTTGTTTATTTTCCACATTCTCACTGGTGTGAGGTGGTATGTCATTGAGGTTTTGATTTGTATTTCCCTGATGGCAAGTGATGCAGAGCATTTTCTCATGTGCATGTTGGCCATGCGTATGACTTCCTCTGTGAGATCTCTCTTCACGTCTTTTGCCCATTTCATGATCGGATTGTTTGTTTCTCTGGTGTCGAGTTTAAGAAGTTCTTCGTAGATCCTGGAAACTAGCCCTTTATCTGATACGTCATTTGCAAATATCTTCTCCCACTGTGTAGGTTGTCTTTTAGTTTTGTTGATGGTATCCTTTGCTGTGCGAAAGCTTCTTGTCTTGATGAAGTCCCAATAGTTCCTTTTTGCTTTTGTTTCTTTGGCCTTCATGGATGTATCTTGGCAAGAAGTTACTGTGGCCGATTTCCAAAAAGGCGTTTGTTGCCTGTGTTCTCCTCTGGGATTTTGATGGACCCTTGTCTCCCATTTAGATCTTTCATCCATTTTGAGTTATCTCGAAATGTGTATGGTGCAAGAAGAGAGTGGTCTAGTTTCATTCATTCTTCTGCCTGTGGATGTGCAATTTTCCAGGCCACCATTTCCTGAAGAGACTGTGTTGCTTCCAGTGGATAGTCTTTCCTCCTTTATCGAATATTAGGTGACCATGATGTTCAGGGGCCACTTCTGGGTTCTCTATTGTGTTCCACTGATCCATGTGTCTGTTTTTGTGCCAGTACCACACTGTCTCGATGACCGCAGCTTTGTAGTACCACCTGAAATCTGGCATTGTGGTGATGCCCCCAGATATGGTTTTCTTTTCTAAAATTCCCCTGGCTATTCGCGGTCTTTTCTGATTCCATACAGATCTTAAAATAACTTGTTCTAACTCTCTCAAGGGAGTCCATGGTATTTTGATAGGGAGCGCATTAAACGTGTAAATGGCCCTGGGTAACATGGACACTTTCAAAAGGTTAATTCTGCCAATCCATGAGCATGGAATACGTTTCCATCTCTTTGTGTCTTCCTCGATAGCTCTCAGAAGTGCTCTATAGCTTTTAGGGTATAGCTCCTTTGCCTCTTCGGTTAGGTTTATTCCTAGGTATCTTACGCTTCTGGGTGCAGTTGTCAATGGGATTGGCGCCTTAATTTCCCTTTCTTCAGTCTCATTGTCAGTGTATGGAAATGCCACTGATTTCTGGCATTGACCTTGTATCCTGCCATGCTACCAAACTGCCGTATGAGTTCTAGCAATCTTGGGGTGGATGCTTCTGCGTTTTCTGCGTAGACTGTCATGTCATTCGGCGAAGAGGGAGAGTTTGACTGCTTCTTTGCCAATTTGATGGCCTTCAAGGTCTCTTCGACGTCTGATTGCTGAGGCTAGAACTTCCAGGACTCTTGTGGAATAGCAGTGGTGAGTGTGGACCTCCCTGTCTTGTTCCTGATCTTAGGGGAAAGGCTCCCAGTGCTTCCGCATTGAGAATATTTGCTGTGGGCTTTTCGTACCAGGCTTTGAAGATGTTGTGGAATGATCCCTCTATCCCTACACTCTGAAGAGTTTTATCATGAATGGATTCTGTGTTTTCTTAAATGCTTTCTCTGCGTCTAACGAGAGGATCATGCGGTTCTTGTTTCGTCTGTTGCTGATATGATGAATCACATTGATTTTTTATTTTATATATATATATTTTTTTTCGTGTTGAACCAGCCTTGTGTCCCAGGGATGAATCCTATTTGCTCATGGTGAACAGTTAGTTTTCTTAATGTACTGTTGGATCCTATTGGCCAGTGTCTTGTTGAGAACTTTTGCATCCATGTTCATCAGGGATATTGGTCTCTAATTCTCCTTTTCGGTGGGGTCTTGGTCTGGTTTTAGAAATAAAGTGATGCTGGCCTCAAGAACGAATTTGGAAGTACTCCATCTCTTCCTGTCTTTCGAAACAGATGTAGTAGAATAGGTATGGTTTCTTCTTTAAAGGTTTGATAGAATTCCCCTGGGAAGCCATCTGGCCCTGGACTTGCGTGTCTTGGGAGGTTTCTGATGACTGCTTCAAATTCCTCCCTGGTTTTCGGCCCGTTCGGGTTTTCTATTTCTTCCCCTTTCCAATTTTGGTAGTCTGTGGCCTTCCAGGAATGCGTCCGCTTCCTCTAGATTGCCTAACTTATTGGCGTATAGCTCTTCCTACTATGTTTATCATTTTATTATTTATTTTTTTAATAATAAATTTATTTATTTATTGGTGTTCCATTTACCAACATACAGAATAACACATGCCAGTGCTCATCCCGTGAAGTGTCCCTGTCAGTGCCCGTCACCCACTCACCCCACCCCCGCCCTCCTCCCCTTCCACCACCCCTTGTTCGTTTCCCAGAGTTAGGAGTCTTTACGTTCTGTCTCCCGTTCTGATATTTCCCACACATTTCTCCTCCCTTCCCTTAGAATCCCTTTCACTATTATTTATATTCCCCAAACGAATGAGAACATACACTGTTTGTCCTTCTCCGATTGACTCACTTCACTCAGCGTAATACCCTCCACTTCCATCCACGTGGAAGCAAATGCTGGGTATCTGTCGTTTCTAATGCCTGAGTAATATTCCATTGTGTACGTGAACCTCATCTATCTTCTTTAGCCATTCATCTTTCGATGGAAACCGAGGCTCCTTCCACAGTTTGGCTATTGTGGACATTGCTGCTGGAAACATCGGGGTGCAGGTGTCCCGCCGTTTCAATGCATCTGAAACTCTGGGGTCAATCCCCAGCAGTGGAATTGCTGGGTCCTAGACCAGGTCTATCTGTAACTCTTCTAGGATCCTCCACACAGTTTTCCAGAGTGGCTGCACCAGTTCACATTCCCACCAACAGGGTAAGAGGGTTCCCTTTTCTCCGCATCCTCTCCAACATTTGTGGTCTCCTGCCTTGTTTATTTTCCACATTCTCACTGGTGTGAGGTGGTATGTCATTGAGGTTTTGATTTGTATTTCCCTGATGGCAAGTGATGCAGAGCATTTTCTCATGTGCATGTTGGCCATGCGTATGACTTCCTCTGTGAGATCTCTCTTCACGTCTTTTGCCCATTTCATGATCGGATTGTTTGTTTCTCTGGTGTCGAGTTTAAGAAGTTCTTCGTAGATCCTGGAAACTAGCCCTTTATCTGATACGTCATTTGCAAATATCTTCTCCCACTGTGTAGGTTGTCTTTTAGTTTTGTTGATGGTATCCTTTGCTGTGCGAAAGCTTCTTGTCTTGATGAAGTCCCAATAGTTCCTTTTTGCTTTTGTTTCTTTGGCCTTCATGGATGTATCTTGGCAAGAAGTTACTGTGGCCGATTTCCAAAAAGGCGTTTGTTGCCTGTGTTCTCCTCTGGGATTTTGATGGACCCTTGTCTCCCATTTAGATCTTTCATCCATTTTGAGTTATCTCGAAATGTGTATGGTGCAAAAGAGAGTGGTCTAGTTTCATTCATTCTTCTGCCTGTGGATGTGCAATTTTCCAGGCCACCATTTCCTGAAGAGACTGTGTTGCTTCCAGTGGATAGTCTTTCCTCCTTTATCGAATATTAGGTGACCATGAAGTTCAGGGGCCACTTCTGGGTTCTCTATTGTGTTCCACTGATCCATGTGTCTGTTTTTGTGCCAGTACCACACTGTCTCGATGACCGCAGCTTTGTAGTACAACCTGAAATCTGGCATTGTGGTGATGCCCCCAGATATGGTTTTCTTTTCTAAAATTCCCCTGGCTATTCGCGGTCTTTTCTGATTCCATACAGATCTTAAAATAACTTGTTCTAACTCTCTCAAGGGAGTCCATGGTATTTTGATAGGGAGCGCATTAAACGTGTAAATGGCCCTGGGTAACATGGACACTTTCAAAAGGTTAATTCTGCCAATCCATGAGCATGGAATACGTTTCCATCTCTTTGTGTCTTCCTCGATAGCTCTCAGAAGTGCTCTATAGCTTTTAGGGTATAGCTCCTTTGCCTCTTCGGTTAGGTTTATTCCTAGGTATCTTACGCTTCTGGGTGCAGTTGTCAATGGGATTGGCGCCTTAATTTCCCTTTCTTCAGTCTCATTGTCAGTGTATGGAAATGCCACTGATTTCTGGCATTGACCTTGTATCCTGCCATGCTACCAAACTGCCGTATGAGTTCTAGCAATCTTGGGGTGGATGCTTCTGCGTTTTCTGCGTAGACTGTCATGTCATTCGGCGAAGAGGGAGAGTTTGACTGCTTCTTTGCCAATTTGATGGCCTTCAAGGTCTCTTCGTCGTCTGATTGCTGAGGCTAGAACTTCCAGGACTCTTGTGGAATAGCAGTGGTGAGTGTGGACCTCCCTGTCTTGTTCCTGATCTTAGGGGAAAGGCTCCCAGTGCTTCCGCATTGAGAATATTTGCTGTGGGCTTTTCGTACCAGGCTTTGAAGATGTTGTGGAATGATCCCTCTATCCCTACACTCTGAAGAGTTTTATCATGAATGGATGCTGTGTTTTCTTAAATGCTTTCTCTGCGTCTAACGAGAGGATCATGCGGTTCTTGTTTCGTCTGTTGCTGACATGATGAATCACATTGATTTTTTATTTTATATATATATATATGTATATATATATATATACATATATATATATATATTTTTTTTTCGTGTTGAACCAGCCTTGTGTCCCAGGGATGAATCCTATTTGCTCATGGTGAACAGTTAGTTTTTTTAATGTACTGTTGGATCCTATTGGCCAGTGTCTTGTTGAGAACTTTTGCATCCATGTTCATCAGGGATATTGGTCTCTAATTCTCCTTTTCGGTGGGGTCTTGGTCTGGTTTTAGAAATAAAGTGATGCTGGCCTCAAGAACGAATTTGGAAGTACTCCATCTCTTCCTGTCTTTCGAAACAGATGTAGTAGAATAGGTATGGTTTCTTCTTTAAAGGTTTGATAGAATTCCCCTGGGAAGCCATCTGGCCCTGGACTTGCGTGTCTTGGGAGGTTTCTGATGACTGCTTCAAATTCCTCCCTGGTTTTCGGCCCGTTCGGGTTTTCTATTTCTTCCCCTTTCCAATTTTGGTAGTCTGTGGCCTTCCAGGAATGCGTCCGCTTCCTCTAGATTGCCTAACTTATTGGCGTATAGCTCTTCCTACTATGTTTATCATTTTATTATTTATTTTTTTAATAATAAATTTATTTATTTATTGGTGTTCCATTTACCAACATACAGAATAACACATGCCAGTGCTCATCCCGTGAAGTGTCCCTGTCAGTGCCCGTCACCCACTCACCCCACCCCCGCCCTCCTCCCCTTCCACCACCCCTTGTTCGTTTCCCAGAGTTAGGAGTCTTTACGTTCTGTCTCCCGTTCTGATATTTCCCACACATTTCTCCTCCCTTCCCTTAGAATCCCTTTCACTATTATTTATATTCCCCAAACGAATGAGAACATACACTGTTTGTCCTTCTCCGATTGACTCACTTCACTCAGCGTAATACCCTCCACTTCCATCCACGTGGAAGCAAATGCTGGGTATCTGTCGTTTCTAATGCCTGAGTAATATTCCATTGTGTACGTGAACCTCATCTATCTTCTTTAGCCATTCATCTTTCGATGGAAACCGAGGCTCCTTCCACAGTTTGGCTATTGTGGACATTGCTGCTGGAAACATCGGGGTGCAGGTGTCCCGCCGTTTCAATGCATCTGAAACTCTGGGGTCAATCCCCAGCAGTGCAATTGCTGGGTCGTAGACCAGGTCTATCTGTAACTCTTCTAGGATCCTCCACACAGTTTTCCAGAGTGGCTGCACCAGTTCACATTCCCACCAACAGGGTAAGAGGGTTCCCTTTTCTCCGCATCCTCTCCAACATTTGTGGTCTCCTGCCTTGTTTATTTTCCACATTCTCACTGGTGTGAGGTGGTATGTCATTGAGGTTTTGATTTGTATTTCCCTGATGGCAAGTGATGCAGAGCATTTTCTCATGTGCATGTTGGCCATGCGTATGACTTCCTCTGTGAGATCTCTCTTCACGTCTTTTGCCCATTTCATGATCGGATTGTTTGTTTCTCTGGTGTCGAGTTTAAGAAGTTCTTCGTAGATCCTGGAAACTAGCCCTTTATCTGATACGTCATTTGCAAATATCTTCTCCCACTGTGTAGGTTGTCTTTTAGTTTTGTTGATGGTATCCTTTGCTGTGCGAAAGCTTCTTGTCTTGATGAAGTCCCAATAGTTCCTTTTTGCTTTTGTTTCTTTGGCCTTCATGGATGTATCTTGGCAAGAAGTTACTGTGGCCGATTTCCAAAAAGGCGTTTGTTGCCTGTGTTCTCCTCTGGGATTTTGATGGACCCTTGTCTCCCATTTAGATCTTTCATCCATTTTGAGTTATCTCGAAATGTGTATGGTGCAAGAAGAGAGTGGTCTAGTTTCATTCATTCTTCTGCCTGTGGATGTGCAATTTTCCAGGCCACCATTTCCTGAAGAGACTGTGTTGCTTCCAGTGGATAGTCTTTCCTCCTTTATCGAATATTAGGTGACCATGATGTTCAGGGGCCACTTCTGGGTTCTCTATTGTGTTCCACTGATCCATGTGTCTGTTTTTGTGCCAGTACCACACTGTCTCGATGACCGCAGCTTTGTAGTACCACCTGAAATCTGGCATTGTGGTGATGCCCCCAGATATGGTTTTCTTTTCTAAAATTCCCCTGGCTATTCGCGGTCTTTTCTGATTCCATACAGATCTTAAAATAACTTGTTCTAACTCTCTCAAGGGAGTCCATGGTATTTTGATAGGGAGCGCATTAAACGTGTAAATGGCCCTGGGTAACATGGACACTTTCAAAAGGTTAATTCTGCCAATCCATGAGCATGGAATACGTTTCCATCTCTTTGTGTCTTCCTCGATAGCTCTCAGAAGTGCTCTATAGCTTTTAGGGTATAGCTCCTTTGCCTCTTCGGTTAGGTTTATTCCTAGGTATCTTACGCTTCTGGGTGCAGTTGTCAATGGGATTGGCGCCTTAATTTCCCTTTCTTCAGTCTCATTGTCAGTGTATGGAAATGCCACTGATTTCTGGCATTGACCTTGTATCCTGCCATGCTACCAAACTGCCGTATGAGTTCTAGCAATCTTGGGGTGGATGCTTCTGCGTTTTCTGCGTAGACTGTCATGTCATTCGGCGAAGAGGGAGAGTTTGACTGCTTCTTTGCCAATTTGATGGCCTTCAAGGTCTCTTCGACGTCTGATTGCTGAGGCTAGAACTTCCAGGACTCTTGTGGAATAGCAGTGGTGAGTGTGGACCTCCCTGTCTTGTTCCTGATCTTAGGGGAAAGGCTCCCAGTGCTTCCGCATTGAGAATATTTGCTGTGGGCTTTTCGTACCAGGCTTTGAAGATGTTGTGGAATGATCCCTCTATCCCTACACTCTGAAGAGTTTTATCATGAATGGATTCTGTGTTTTCTTAAATGCTTTCTCTGCGTCTAACGAGAGGATCATGCGGTTCTTGTTTCGTCTGTTGCTGATATGATGAATCACATTGATTTTTTATTTTATATATATATATTTTTTTTCGTGTTGAACCAGCCTTGTGTCCCAGGGATGAATCCTATTTGCTCATGGTGAACAGTTAGTTTTCTTAATGTACTGTTGGATCCTATTGGCCAGTGTCTTGTTGAGAACTTTTGCATCCATGTTCATCAGGGATATTGGTCTCTAATTCTCCTTTTCGGTGGGGTCTTGGTCTGGTTTTAGAAATAAAGTGATGCTGGCCTCAAGAACGAATTTGGAAGTACTCCATCTCTTCCTGTCTTTCGAAACAGATGTAGTAGAATAGGTATGGTTTCTTCTTTAAAGGTTTGATAGAATTCCCCTGGGAAGCCATCTGGCCCTGGACTTGCGTGTCTTGGGAGGTTTCTGATGACTGCTTCAAATTCCTCCCTGGTTTTCGGCCCGTTCGGGTTTTCTATTTCTTCCCCTTTCCAATTTTGGTAGTCTGTGGCCTTCCAGGAATGCGTCCGCTTCCTCTAGATTGCCTAACTTATTGGCGTATAGCTCTTCCTACTATGTTTATCATTTTATTATTTATTTTTTTAATAATAAATTTATTTATTTATTGGTGTTCCATTTACCAACATACAGAATAACACATGCCAGTGCTCATCCCGTGAAGTGTCCCTGTCAGTGCCCGTCACCCCACCCCCGCCCTCCTCCCCTTCCACCACCCCTTGTTCGTTTCCCAGAGTTAGGAGTCTTTACGTTCTGTCTCCCGTTCTGATATTTCCCACACATTTCTCCTCCCTTCCCTTAGAATCCCTTTCACTATTATTTATATTCCCCAAACGAATGAGAACATACACTGTTTGTCCTTCTCCGATTGACTCACTTCACTCAGCGTAATACCCTCCACTTCCATCCACGTGGAAGCAAATGCTGGGTATCTGTCGTTTCTAATGCCTGAGTAATATTCCATTGTGTACGTGAACCTCATCTATCTTCTTTAGCCATTCATCTTTCGATGGAAACTGAGGCTCCTTCCACAGTTTGGCTATTGTGGACATTGCTGCTGAAAACATCGGGGTGCAGGTGTCCCGCCGTTTCAATGCATCTGAAACTCTGGGGTCAATCCCCAGCAGTGGAATTGCTGGGTCCTAGACCAGGTCTATCTGTAACTCTTCTAGGATCCTCCACACAGTTTTCCAGAGTGGCTGCACCAGTTCACATTCCCACCAACAGGGTAAGAGGGTTCCCTTTTCTCCGCATCCTCTCCAACATTTGTGGTCTCCTGCCTTGTTTATTTTCCACATTCTCACTGGTGTGAGGTGGTATGTCATTGAGGTTTTGATTTGTATTTCCCTGATGGCAAGTGATGCAGAGCATTTTCTCATGTGCATGTTGGCCATGCGTATGACTTCCTCTGTGAGATCTCTCTTCACGTCTTTTGCCCATTTCATGATCGGATTGTTTGTTTCTCTGGTGTCGAGTTTAAGAAGTTCTTCGTAGATCCTGGAAACTAGCCCTTTATCTGATACGTCATTTGCAAATATCTTCTCCCACTGTGTAGGTTGTCTTTTAGTTTTGTTGATGGTATCCTTTGCTGTGCGAAAGCTTCTTGTCTTGATGAAGTCCCAATAGTTCCTTTTTGCTTTTGTTTCTTTGGCCTTCATGGATGTATCTTGGCAAGAAGTTACTGTGGCCGATTTCCAAAAAGGCGTTTGTTGCCTGTGTTCTCCTCTGGGATTTTGATGGACCCTTGTCTCCCATTTAGATCTTTCATCCATTTTGAGTTATCTCGAAATGTGTATGGTGCAAGAAGAGAGTGGTCTAGTTTCATTCATTCTTCTGCCTGTGGATGTGCAATTTTCCAGGCCACCATTTCCTGAAGAGACTGTGTTGCTTCCAGTGGATAGTCTTTCCTCCTTTATCGAATATTAGGTGACCATGATGTTCAGGGGCCACTTCTGGGTTCTCTATTGTGTTCCACTGATCCATGTGTCTGTTTTTGTGCCAGTACCACACTGTCTCGATGACCGCAGCTTTGTAGTACCACCTGAAATCTGGCATTGTGGTGATGCCCCCAGATATGGTTTTCTTTTCTAAAATTCCCCTGGCTATTCGCGGTCTTTTCTGATTCCATACAGATCTTAAAATAACTTGTTCTAACTCTCTCAAGGGAGTCCATGGTATTTTGATAGGGAGCGCATTAAACGTGTAAATGGCCCTGGGTAACATGGACACTTTCAAAAGGTTAATTCTGCCAATCCATGAGCATGGAATACGTTTCCATCTCTTTGTGTCTTCCTCGATAGCTCTCAGAAGTGCTCTATAGCTTTTAGGGTATAGCTCCTTTGCCTCTTCGGTTAGGTTTATTCCTAGGTATCTTACGCTTCTGGGTGCAGTTGTCAATGGGATTGGCGCCTTAATTTCCCTTTCTTCAGTCTCATTGTCAGTGTATGGAAATGCCACTGATTTCTGGCATTGACCTTGTATCCTGCCATGCTACCAAACTGCCGTATGAGTTCTAGCAATCTTGGGGTGGATGCTTCTGCGTTTTCTGCGTAGACTGTCATGTCATTCGGCGAAGAGGGAGAGTTTGACTGCTTCTTTGCCAATTTGATGGCCTTCAAGGTCTCTTCGACGTCTGATTGCTGAGGCTAGAACTTCCAGGACTCTTGTGGAATAGCAGTGGTGAGTGTGGACCTCCCTGTCTTGTTCCTGATCTTAGGGGAAAGGCTCCCAGTGCTTCCGCATTGAGAATATTTGCTGTGGGCTTTTCGTACCAGGCTTTGAAGATGTTGTGGAATGATCCCTCTATCCCTACACTCTGAAGAGTTTTATCATGAATGGATGCTGTGTTTTCTTAAATGCTTTCTCTGCGTCTAACGAGAGGATCATGCGGTTCTTGTTTCGTCTGTTGCTGATATGATGAATCACATTGATTTTTTATTTTATATATATATATATGTATATATATATACATATATATTTTTTTTTTTTTCGTGTTGAACCAGCCTTGTGTCCCAGGGATGAATCCTATTTGCTCATGGTGAACAGTTAGTTTTCTTAATGTACTGTTGGATCCTATTGGCCAGTGTCTTGTTGAGAACTTTTGCATCCATGTTCATCAGGGATATTGGTCTCTAATTCTCCTTTTCGGTGGGGTCTTGGTCTGGTTTTAGAAATAAAGTGATGCTGGCCTCAAGAACGAATTTGGAAGTACTCCATCTCTTCCTGTCTTTCGAAACAGATGTAGTAGAATAGGTATGGTTTCTTCTTTAAAGGTTTGATAGAATTCCCCTGGGAAGCCATCTGGCCCTGGACTTGCGTGTCTTGGGAGGTTTCTGATGACTGCTTCAAATTCCTCCCTGGTTTTCGGCCCGTTCGGGTTTTCTATTTCTTCCCCTTTCCAATTTTGGTAGTCTGTGGCCTTCCAGGAATGCGTCCGCTTCCTCTAGATTGCCTAACTTATTGGCGTATAGCTCTTCCTACTATGTTTATCATTTTATTATTTATTTTTTTAATAATAAATTTATTTATTTATTGGTGTTCCATTTACCAACATACAGAATAACACATGCCAGTGCTCATCCCGTGAAGTGTCCCTGTCAGTGCCCGTCACCCACTCACCCCACCCCCGCCCTCCTCCCATTCCACCACCCCTTGTTCGTTTCCCAGAGTTAGGAGTCTTTACGTTCTGTCTCCCGTTCTGATATTTCCCACACATTTCTCCTCCCTTCCCTTAGAATCCCTTTCACTATTATTTATATTCCCCAAACGAATGAGAACATACACTGTTTGTCCTTCTCCGATTGACTCACTTCACTCAGCGTAATACCCTCCACTTCCATCCACGTGGAAGCAAATGCTGGGTATCTGTCGTTTCTAATGCCTGAGTAATATTCCATTGTGTACGTGAACCTCATCTATCTTCTTTAGCCATTCATCTTTCGATGGAAACTGAGGCTCCTTCCACAGTTTGGCTATTGTGGACATTGCTGCTGGAAACATCGGGGTGCAGGTGTCCCGCCGTTTCAATGCATCTGAAACTCTGGGGTCAATCCCCAGCAGTGGAATTGCTGGGTCCTAGACCAGGTCTATCTGTAACTCTTCTAGGATCCTCCACACAGTTTTCCAGAGTGGCTGCACCAGTTCACATTCCCACCAACAGGGTAAGAGGGTTCCCTTTTCTCCGCATCCTCTCCAACATTTGTGGTCTCCTGCCTTGTTTATTTTCCACATTCTCACTGGTGTGAGGTGGTATGTCATTGAGGTTTTGATTTGTATTTCCCTGATGGCAAGTGATGCAGAGCATTTTCTCATGTGCATGTTGGCCATGCGTATGTCTTCCTCTGTGAGATCTCTCTTCACGTCTTTTGCCCATTTCATGATCGGATTGTTTGTTTCTCTGGTGTCGAGTTTAAGAAGTTCTTCGTAGATCCTGGAAACTAGCCCTTTATCTGATACGTCATTTGCAAATATCTTCTCCCACTGTGTAGGTTGTCTTTTAGTTTTGTTGATGGTATCCTTTGCTGTGCGAAAGCTTCTTGTCTTGATGAAGTCCCAATAGTTCCTTTTTGCTTTTGTTTCTTTGGCCTTCATGGATGTATCTTGGCAAGAAGTTACTGTGGCCGATTTCCAAAAAGGCGTTTGTTGCCTGTGTTCTCCTCTGGGATTTTGATGGACCCTTGTCTCCCATTTAGATCTTTCATCCATTTTGAGTTATCTCGAAATGTGTATGGTGCAAGAAGAGAGTGGTCTAGTTTCATTCATTCTTCTGCCTGTGGATGTGCAATTTTCCAGGCCACCATTTCCTGAAGAGACTGTGTTGCTTCCAGTGGATAGTCTTTCCTCCTTTATCGAATATTAGGTGACCATGATGTTCAGGGGCCACTTCTGGGTTCTCTATTGTGTTCCACTGATCCATGTGTCTGTTTTTGTGCCAGTACCACACTGTCTCGATGACCGCAGCTTTGTAGTACAACCTGAAATCTGGCATTGTGGTGATGCCCCCAGATATGGTTTTCTTTTCTAAAATTCCCCTGGCTATTCGCGGTCTTTTCTGATTCCATACAGATCTTAAAATAACTTGTTCTAACTCTCTCAAGGGAGTCCATGGTATTTTGATAGGGAGCGCATTAAACGTGTAAATGGCCCTGGGTAACATGGACACTTTCAAAAGGTTAATTCTGCCAATCCATGAGCATGGAATACGTTTCCATCTCTTTGTGTCTTCCTCGATAGCTCTCAGAAGTGCTCTATAGCTTTTAGGGTATAGCTCCTTTGCCTCTTCGGTTAGGTTTATTCCTAGGTATCTTACGCTTCTGGGTGCAGTTGTCAATGGGATTGGCGCCTTAATTTCCCTTTCTTCAGTCTCATTGTCAGTGTATGGAAATGCCACTGATTTCTGGCATTGACCTTGTATCCTGCCATGCTACCAAACTGCCGTATGAGTTCTAGCAATCTTGGGGTGGATGCTTCTGCGTTTTCTGCGTAGACTGTCATGTCATTCGGCGAAGAGGGAGAGTTTGACTGCTTCTTTGCCAATTTGATGGCCTTCAAGGTCTCTTCGACGTCTGATTGCTGAGGCTAGAACTTCCAGGACTCTTGTGGAATAGCAGTGGTGAGTGTGGACCTCCCTGTCTTGTTCCTGATCTTAGGGGAAAGGCTCCCAGTGCTTCCGCATTGAGAATATTTGCTGTGGGCTTTTCGTACCAGGCTTTGAAGATGTTGTGGAATGATCCCTCTATCCCTACACTCTGAAGAGTTTTATCATGAATGGATGCTGTGTTTTCTTAAATGCTTTCTCTGCGTCTAACGAGAGGATCATGCGGTTCTTGTTTCGTCTGTTGCTGATATGATGAATCACATTGATTTTTTATTTTATATATATATATATGTATATATATATACATATATATTTTTTTTTTTTTCGTGTTGAACCAGCCTTGTGTCCCAGGGATGAATCCTATTTGCTCATGGTGAACAGTTAGTTTTCTTAATGTACTGTTGGATCCTATTGGCCAGTGTCTTGTTGAGAACTTTTGCATCCATGTTCATCAGGGATATTGGTCTCTAATTCTCCTTTTCGGTGGGGTCTTGGTCTGGTTTTAGAAATAAAGTGATGCTGGCCTCAAGAACGAATTTGGAAGTACTCCATCTCTTCCTGTCTTTCGAAACAGATGTAGTAGAATAGGTATGGTTTCTTCTTTAAAGGTTTGATAGAATTCCCCTGGGAAGCCATCTGGCCCTGGACTTGCGTGTCTTGGGAGGTTTCTGATGACTGCTTCAAATTCCTCCCTGGTTTTCGGCCCGTTCGGGTTTTCTATTTCTTCCCCTTTCCAATTTTGGTAGTCTGTGGCCTTCCAGGAATGCGTCCGCTTCCTCTAGATTGCCTAACTTATTGGCGTATAGCTCTTCCTACTATGTTTATCATTTTATTATTTATTTTTTTAATAATAAATTTATTTATTTATTGGTGTTCCATTTACCAACATACAGAATAACACATGCCAGTGCTCATCCCGTGAAGTGTCCCTGTCAGTGCCCGTCACCCCACCCCCGCCCTCCTCCCCTTCCACCACCCCTTGTTCGTTTCCCAGAGTTAGGAGTCTTTACGTTCTGTCTCCCGTTCTGATATTTCCCACACATTTCTCCTCCCTTCCCTTAGAATCCCTTTCACTATTATTTATATTCCCCAAACGAATGAGAACATACACTGTTTGTCCTTCTCCGATTGACTCACTTCACTCAGCGTAATACCCTCCACTTCCATCCACGTGGAAGCAAATGCTGGGTATCTGTCGTTTCTAATGCCTGAGTAATATTCCATTGTGTACGTGAACCTCATCTATCTTCTTTAGCCATTCATCTTTCGATGGAAACCGAGGCTCCTTCCACAGTTTGGCTATTGTGGACATTGCTGCTGGAAACATCGGGGTGCAGGTGTCCCGCCGTTTCAATGCATCTGAAACTCTGGGGTCAATCCCCAGCAGTGCAATTGCTGGGTCGTAGACCAGGTCTATCTGTAACTCTTCTAGGATCCTCCACACAGTTTTCCAGAGTGGCTGCACCAGTTCACATTCCCACCAACAGGGTAAGAGGGTTCCCTTTTCTCCGCATCCTCTCCAACATTTGTGGTCTCCTGCCTTGTTTATTTTCCACATTCTCACTGGTGTGAGGTGGTATGTCATTGAGGTTTTGATTTGTATTTCCCTGATGGCAAGTGATGCAGAGCATTTTCTCATGTGCATGTTGGCCATGCGTATGACTTCCTCTGTGAGATCTCTCTTCACGTCTTTTGCCCATTTCATGATCGGATTGTTTGTTTCTCTGGTGTCGAGTTTAAGAAGTTCTTCGTAGATCCTGGAAACTAGCCCTTTATCTGATACGTCATTTGCAAATATCTTCTCCCACTGTGTAGGTTGTCTTTTAGTTTTGTTGATGGTATCCTTTGCTGTGCGAAAGCTTCTTGTCTTGATGAAGTCCCAATAGTTCCTTTTTGCTTTTGTTTCTTTGGCCTTCATGGATGTATCTTGGCAAGAAGTTACTGTGGCCGATTTCCAAAAAGGCGTTTGTTGCCTGTGTTCTCCTCTGGGATTTTGATGGACCCTTGTCTCCCATTTAGATCTTTCATCCATTTTGAGTTATCTCGAAATGTGTATGGTGCAAGAAGAGAGTGGTCTAGTTTCATTCATTCTTCTGCGTGTGGATGTGCAATTTTCCAGGCCACCATTTCCTGAAGAGACTGTGTTGCTTCCAGTGGATAGTCTTTCCTCCTTTATCGAATATTAGGTGACCATGAAGTTCAGGGGCCACTTCTGGGTTCTCTATTGTGTTCCACTGATCCATGTGTCTGTTTTTGTGCCAGTACCACACTGTCTCGATGACCGCAGCTTTGTAGTACAACCTGAAATCTGGCATTGTGGTGATGCCCCCAGATATGGTTTTCTTTTCTAAAATTCCCCTGGCTATTCGCGGTCTTTTCTGATTCCATACAGATCTTAAAATAACTTGTTCTAACTCTCTCAAGGGAGTCCATGGTATTTTGATAGGGAGCGCATTAAACGTGTAAATGGCCCTGGGTAACATGGACACTTTCAAAAGGTTAATTCTGCCAATCCATGAGCATGGAATACGTTTCCATCTCTTTGTGTCTTCCTCGATAGCTCTCAGAAGTGCTCTATAGCTTTTAGGGTATAGCTCCTTTGCCTCTTCGGTTAGGTTTATTCCTAGGTATCTTACGCTTCTGGGTGCAGTTGTCAATGGGATTGGCGCCTTAATTTCCCTTTCTTCAGTCTCATTGTCAGTGTATGGAAATGCCACTGATTTCTGGCATTGACCTTGTATCCTGCCATGCTACCAAACTGCCGTATGAGTTCTAGCAATCTTGGGGTGGATGCTTCTGCGTTTTCTGCGTAGACTGTCATGTCATTCGGCGAAGAGGGAGAGTTTGACTGCTTCTTTGCCAATTTGATGGCCTTCAAGGTCTCTTAGACGTCTGATTGTTGAGGCTAGAACTTCCAGGACTCTTGTGGAATAGCAGTGGTGAGTGTGGACCTCCCTGTCTTGTTCCTGATCTTAGGGGAAAGGCTCCCAGTGCTTCCGCATTGAGAATATTTGCTGTGGGCTTTTCGTACCAGGCTTTGAAGATGTTGTGGAATGATCCCTCTATCCCTACACTCTGAAGAGTTTTATCATGAATGGATGCTGTGTTTTCTTAAATGCTTTCTCTGCGTCTAACGAGAGGATCATGCGGTTCTTGTTTCGTCTGTTGCTGATATGATGAATCACATTGATTTTTTATTTTATATATATATATATGTATATATATATATATATATACATATATATTTTTTTTTTTTCGTGTTGAACCAGCCTTGTGTCCCAGGGATGAATCCTATTTGCTCATGGTGAACAGTTAGTTTTCTTAATGTACTGTTGGATCCTATTGGCCAGTGTCTTGTTGAGAACTTTTGCATCCATGTTCATCAGGGATATTGGTCTCTAATTCTCCTTTTCGGTGGGGTCTTGGTCTGGTTTTAGAAATAAAGTGATGCTGGCCTCAAGAACGAATTTGGAAGTACTCCATCTCTTCCTGTCTTTCGAAACAGATGTAGTAGAATAGGTATGGTTTCTTCTTTAAAGGTTTGATAGAATTCCCCTGGGAAGCCATCTGGCCCTGGACTTGCGTGTCTTGGGAGGTTTCTGATGACTGCTTCAAATTCCTCCCTGGTTTTCGGCCCGTTCGGGTTTTCTATTTCTTCCCCTTTCCAATTTTGGTAGTCTGTGGCCTTCCAGGAATGCGTCCGCTTCCTCTAGATTGCCTAACTTATTGGCGTATAGCTCTTCCTACTATGTTTATCATTTTATTATTTATTTTTTTAATAATAAATTTATTTATTTATTGGTGTTCCATTTACCAACATACAGAATAACACATGCCAGTGCTCATCCCGTGAAGTGTCCCTGTCAGTGCCCGTCACCCCACCCCCGCCCTCCTCCCCTTCCACCACCCCTTGTTCGTTTCCCAGAGTTAGGAGTCTTTACGTTCTGTCTCCCGTTCTGATATTTCCCACACATTTCTCCTCCCTTCCCTTAGAATCCCTTTCACTATTATTTATATTCCCCAAACGAATGAGAACATACACTGTTTGTCCTTCTCCGATTGACTCACTTCACTCAGCGTAATACCCTCCACTTCCATCCACGTGGAAGCAAATGCTGGGTATCTGTTGTTTCTAATGCCTGAGTAATATTCCATTGTGTACGTGAACCTCATCTATCTTCTTTAGCCATTCATCTTTCGATGGAAACTGAGGCTCCTTCCACAGTTTGGCTATTGTGGACATTGCTGCTGGAAACATCGGGGTGCAGGTGTCCCGCCGTTTCAATGCATCTGAAACTCTGGGGTCAATCCCCAGCAGTGGAATTGCTGGGTCCTAGACCAGGTCTATCTGTAACTCTTCTAGGATCCTCCACACAGTTTTCCAGAGTGGCTGCACCAGTTCACATTCCCACCAACAGGGTAAGAGGGTTCCCTTTTCTCCGCATCCTCTCCAACATTTGTGGTCTCCTGCCTTGTTTATTTTCCACATTCTCACTGGTGTGAGGTGGTATGTCATTGAGGTTTTGATTTGTATTTCCCTGATGGCAAGTGATGCAGAGCATTTTCTCATGTGCATGTTGGCCATGCGTATGACTTCCTCTGTGAGATCTCTCTTCACGTCTTTTGCCCATTTCATGATCGGATTGTTTGTTTCTCTGGTGTCGAGTTTAAGAAGTTCTTCGTAGATCCTGGAAACTAGCCCTTTATCTGATACGTCATTTGCAAATATCTTCTCCCACTGTGTAGGTTGTCTTTTAGTTTTGTTGATGGTATCCTTTGCTCTGCGAAAGCTTCTTGTCTTGATGAAGTCCCAATAGTTCCTTTTTGCTTTTGTTTCTTTGGCCTTCATGGATGTATCTTGGCAAGAAGTTACTGTGGCCGATTTCCAAAAAGGCGTTTGTTGCCTGTGTTCTCCTCTGGGATTTTGATGGACCCTTGTCTCCCATTTAGATCTTTCATCCATTTTGAGTTATCTCGAAATGTGTATGGTGCAAGAAGAGAGTGGTCTAGTTTCATTCATTCTTCTGCCTGTGGATGTGCAATTTTCCAGGCCACCATTTCCTGAAGAGACTGTGTTGCTTCCAGTGGATAGTCTTTCCTCCTTTATCGAATATTAGGTGACCATGAAGTTCAGGGGCCACTTCTGGGTTCTCTATTGTGTTCCACTGATCCATGTGTCTGTTTTTGTGCCAGTACCACACTGTCTCGATGACCGCAGCTTTGTAGTACAACCTGAAATCTGGCATTGTGGTGATGCCCCCAGATATGGTTTTCTTTTCTAAAATTCCCCTGGCTATTCGCGGTCTTTTCTGATTCCATACAGATCTTAAAATAACATGTTCTAACTCTCTCAAGGGAGTCCATGGTATTTTGATAGGGAGCGCATTAAACGTGTAAATGGCCCTGGGTAACATGGACACTTTCAAAAGGTTAATTCTGCCAATCCATGAGCATGGAATACGTTTCCATCTCTTTGTGTCTTCCTCGATAGCTCTCAGAAGTGCTCTATAGCTTTTAGGGTATAGCTCCTTTGCCTCTTCGGTTAGGTTTATTCCTAGGTATCTTACGCTTCTGGGTGCAGTTGTCAATGGGATTGGCGCCTTAATTTCCCTTTCTTCAGTCTCATTGTCAGTGTATGGAAATGCCACTGATTTCTGGCATTGACCTTGTATCCTGCCATGCTACCAAACTGCCGTATGAGTTCTAGCAATCTTGGGGTGGATGCTTCTGGGTTTTCTGCGTAGACTGTCATGTCATTCGGCGAAGAGGGAGAGTTTGACTGCTTCTTTGCCAATTTGATGGCCTTCAAGGTCTCTTCGTCGTCTGATTGCTGAGGCTAGAACTTCCAGGACTCTTGTGGAATAGCAGTGGTGAGTGTGGACCTCCCTGTCTTGTTCCTGATCTTAGGGGAAAGGCTCCCAGTGCTTCCGCATTGAGAATATTTGCTGTGGGCTTTTCGTACCAGGCTTTGAAGATGTTGTGGAATGATCCCTCTATCCCTACACTCTGAAGAGTTTTATCATGAATGGATGCTGTGTTTTCTTAAATGCTTTCTCTGCGTCTAACGAGAGGATCATGCGGTTCTTGTTTCGTCTGTTGCTGATATGATGAATCACATTGATTTTTTATTTTATATATATATATGTGTATATATATATATATATATATATACATATATATATATTTTTTTTTCGTGTTGAACCAGCCTTGTGTCCCAGGGATGAATCCTATTTGCTCATGGTGAACAGTTAGTTTTCTTAATGTACTGTTGGATCCTATTGGCCAGTGTCTTGTTGAGAACTTTTGCATCCATGTTCATCAGGGATATTGGTCTCTAATTCTCCTTTTCGGTGGGGTCTTGGTCTGGTTTTAGAAATAAAGTGATGCTGGCCTCAAGAACGAATTTGGAAGTACTCCATCTCTTCCTGTCTTTCGAAACAGATGTAGTAGAATAGGTATGGTTTCTTCTTTAAAGGTTCGATAGAATTCCCCTGGGAAGCCATCTGGCCCTGGACTTGCGTGTCTTGGGAGGTTTCTGATGACTGCTTCAAATTCCTCCCTGGTTTTCGGCCCGTTCGGGTTTTCTATTTCTTCCCCTTTCCAATTTTGGTAGTCTGTGGCCTTCCAGGAATGCGTCCGCTTCCTCTAGATTGCCTAACTTATTGGCGTATAGCTCTTCCTACTATGTTTATCATTTTATTATTTGTTTTTTTAATAATAAATTTATTTATTTATTGGTGTTCCATTTACCAACATACAGAATAACACATGCCAGTGCTCATCCCGTGAAGTGTCCCTGTCAGTGCCCGTCACCCACTCACCCCACCCCCGCCCTCCTCCCCTTCCACCACCCCTTGTTCGTTTCCCAGAGTTAGGAGTCTTTACGTTCTGTCTCCCGTTCTGATATTTCCCACACATTTCTCCTCCCTTCCCTTAGAATCCCTTTCACTATTATTTATATTCCCCAAACGAATGAGAACATACACTGTTTGTCCTTCTCCGATTGACTCACTTCACTCAGCGTAATACCCTCCACTTCCATCCACGTGGAAGCAAATGCTGGGTATCTGTCGTTTCTAATGCCTGAGTAATATTCCATTGCGTACGTGAACCTCATCTATCTTCTTTAGCCATTCATCTTTCGATGGAAACCGAGGCTCCTTCCACAGTTTGGCTATTGTGGACATTGCTGCTGGAAACATCGGGGTGCAGGTGTCCCGCCGTTTCAATGCATCTGAAACTCTGGGGTCAATCCCCAGCAGTGCAATTGCTGGGTCGTAGACCAGGTCTATCTGTAACTCTTCTAGGATCCTCCACACAGTTTTCCAGAGTGGCTGCACCAGTTCACATTCCCACCAACAGGGTAAGAGGGTTCCCTTTTCTCCGCATCCTCTCCAACATTTGTGGTCTCCTGCCTTGTTTATTTTCCACATTCTCACTGGTGTGAGGTGGTATGTCATTGAGGTTTTGATTTGTATTTCCCTGATGGCAAGTGATGCAGAGCATTTTCTCATGTGCATGTTGGCCATGCGTATGACTTCCTCTGTGAGATCTCTCTTCACGTCTTTTGCCCATTTCATGATCGGATTGTTTGTTTCTCTGGTGTCGAGTTTAAGAAGTTCTTCGTAGATCCTGGAAACTAGCCCTTTATCTGATACGTCATTTGCAAATATCTTCTCCCACTGTGTAGGTTGTCTTTTAGTTTTGTTGATGGTATCCTTTGCTGTGCGAAAGCTTCTTGTCTTGATGAAGTCCCAATAGTTCCTTTTTGCTTTTGTTTCTTTGGCCTTCATGGATGTATCTTGGCAAGAAGTTACTGTGGCCGATTTCCAAAAAGGCGTTTGTTGCCTGTGTTCTCCTCTGGGATTTTGATGGACCCTTGTCTCCCATTTAGATCTTTCATCCATTTTGAGTTATCTCGAAATGTGTATGGTGCAAGAAGAGAGTGGTCTAGTTTCATTCATTCTTCTGCGTGTGGATGTGCAATTTTCCAGGCCACCATTTCCTGAAGAGACTGTGTTGCTTCCAGTGGATAGTCTTTCCTCCTTTATCGAATATTAGGTGACCATGAAGTTCAGGGGCCACTTCTGGGTTCTCTATTGTGTTCCACTGATCCATGTGTCTGTTTTTGTGCCAGTACCACACTGTCTCGATGACCGCAGCTTTGTAGTACAACCTGAAATCTGGCATTGTGGTGATGCCCCCAGATATGGTTTTCTTTTCTAAAATTCCCCTGGCTATTCGCGGTCTTTTCTGATTCCATACAGATCTTAAAATAACATGTTCTAACTCTCTCAAGGGAGTCCATGGTATTTTGATAGGGAGCGCATTAAACGTGTAAATGGCCCTGGGTAACATGGACACTTTCAAAAGGTTAATTCTGCCAATCCATGAGCATGGAATACGTTTCCATCTCTTTGTGTCTTCCTCGATAGCTCTCAGAAGTGCTCTATAGCTTTTAGGGTATAGCTCCTTTGCCTCTTCGGTTAGGTTTATTCCTAGGTATCTTACGCTTCTGGGTGCAGTTGTCAATGGGATTGGCGCCTTAATTTCCCTTTCTTCAGTCTCATTGTCAGTGTATGGAAATGCCACTGATTTCTGGCATTGACCTTGTATCCTGCCATGCTACCAAACTGCCGTATGAGTTCTAGCAATCTTGGGGTGGATGCTTCTGCGTTTTCTGCGTAGACTGTCATGTCATTCGGCGAAGAGGGAGAGTTTGACTGCTTCTTTGCCAATTTGATGGCCTTCAAGGTCTCTTCGTCGTCTGATTGCTGAGGCTAGAACTTCCAGGACTCTTGTGGAATAGCAGTGGTGAGTGTGGACCTCCCTGTCTTGTTCCTGATCTTAGGGGAAAGGCTCCCAGTGCTTCCGCATTGAGAATATTTGCTGTGGGCTTTTCGTACCAGGCTTTGAAGATGTTGTGGAATGATCCCTCTATCCCTACACTCTGAAGAGTTTTATCATGAATGGATGCTGTGTTTTCTTAAATGCTTTCTCTGCGTCTAACGAGAGGATCATGCGGTTCTTGTTTCGTCTGTTGCTGATATGATGAATCACATTGATTTTTTATTTTATATATATATATGTGTATATATATATATATATATATATATATACATATATATATTTTTTTTTTCGTGTTGAACCAGCCTTGTGTCCCAGGGATGAATCCTATTTGCTCATGGTGAACAGTTAGTTTTCTTAATGTACTGTTGGATCCTATTGGCCAGTGTCTTGTTGAGAACTTTTGCATCCATGTTCATCAGGGATATTGGTCTCTAATTCTCCTTTTCGGTGGGGTCTTGGTCTGGTTTTAGAAATAAAGTGATGCTGGCCTCAAGAACGAATTTGGAAGTACTCCATCTCTTCCTGTCTTTCGAAACAGATGTAGTAGAATAGGTATGGTTTCTTCTTTAAAGGTTCGATAGAATTCCCCTGGGAAGCCATCTGGCCCTGGACTTGCGTGTCTTGGGAGGTTTCTGATGACTGCTTCAAATTCCTCCCTGGTTTTCGGCCCGTTCGGGTTTTCTATTTCTTCCCCTTTCCAATTTTGGTAGTCTGTGGCCTTCCAGGAATGCGTCCGCTTCCTCTAGATTGCCTAACTTATTGGCGTATAGCTCTTCCTACTATGTTTATCATTTTATTATTTATTTTTTTAATAATAAATTTATTTATTTATTGGTGTTCCATTTACCAACATACAGAATAACACATGCCAGTGCTCATCCCGTGAAGTGTCCCTGTCAGTGCCCGTCACCCACTCACCCCACCCCCGCCCTCCTCCCCTTCCACCACCCCTTGTTCGTTTCCCAGAGTTAGGAGTCTTTACGTTCTGTCTCCCGTTCTGATATTTCCCACACATTTCTCCTCCCTTCCCTTAGAATCCCTTTCACTATTATTTATATTCCCCAAACGAATGAGAACATACACTGTTTGTCCTTCTCCGATTGACTCACTTCACTCAGCGTAATACCCTCCACTTCCATCCACGTGGAAGCAAATGCTGGGTATCTGTCGTTTCTAATGCCTGAGTAATATTCCATTGCGTACGTGAAACCTCATCTATCTTCTTTAGCCATTCATCTTTCGATGGAAACCGAGGCTCCTTCCACAGTTTGGCTATTGTGGACATTGCTGCTGGAAACAACGGGGTGCAGGTGTCCCGCCGTTTCAATGCATCTGAAACTCTGGGGTCAATCCCCAGCAGTGCAATTGCTGGGTCGTAGACCAGGTCTATCTGTAACTCTTCTAGGATCCTCCACACAGTTTTCCAGAGTGGCTGCACCAGTTCACATTCCACCAACAGGGTAAGAGGGTTCCCTTTTCTCCGCATCCTCTCCAACATTTGTGGTCTCCTGCCTTGTTTATTTTCCACATTCTCACTGGTGTGAGGTGGTATGTCATTGAGGTTTTGATTTGTATTTCCCTGATGGCAAGTGATGCAGAGCATTTTCTCATGTGCATGTTGGCCATGCGTATGACTTCCTCTGTGAGATCTCTCTTCACGTCTTTTGCCCATTTCATGATCGGATTATTTGTTTCTCTGGTGTCGAGTTTAAGAAGTTCTTCGTAGATCCTGGAACTAGCCCTTTATCTGATACGTCATTTGCAAATATCTTCTCCCACTGTGTAGGTTGTCTTTTAGTTTTGTTGATGGTATCCTTTGCTGTGCGAAAGCTTCTTGTCTTGATGAAGTCCCAATAGTTCCTTTTGCTTTTGTTTCTTTGGCCTTCATGGATGTATCTTGGCAAGAAGTTACTGTGGCCGATTTCCAAAAAGGCGTTTGTTGCCTGTGTTCTCCTCTGGGATTTTGATGGACCCTTGTCTCCCATTTAGATCTTTCATCCATTTTGAGTTATCTCGAAATGTGTATGGTGCAAGAAGAGAGTGGTCTAGTTTCATTCATTCTTCTGCGTGTGGATGTGCAATTTTCCAGGCCACCATTTCCTGAAGAGACTGTGTTGCTTCCAGTGGATAGTCTTTCCTCCTTTATCGAATATTAGGTGACCATGAAGTTCAGGGGCCACTTCTGGGTTCTCTATTGTGTTCCACTGATCCATGTGTCTGTTTTTGTGCCAGTACCACACTGTCTCGATGACCGCAGCTTTGTAGTACAACCTGAAATCTGGCATTGTGGTGATGCCCCCAGATATGGTTTTCTTTTCTAAAATTCCCCTGGCTATTCGCGGTCTTTTCTGATTCCATACAGATCTTAAAATAACATGTTCTAACTCTCTCAAGGGAGTCCATGGTATTTTGATAGGGAGCGCATTAAACGTGTAAATGGCCCTGGGTAACATGGGACACTTTCAAAAGGTTAATTCTGCCAATCCATGAGCATGGAATACGTTTTCCATCTCTTTGTGTCCCTCGATAGCTCTCAGAAGTGCTCTATAGCTTTTAGGGTATAGCTCCTTTGCCTCTTCGGTTAGGTTTATTCCTAGGTATCTTACGCTTCTGGGTGCAGTTGTCAATGGGATTGGCGCCTTAATTTCCCTTTCTTCAGTCTCATTGTCAGTGTATGGAAATGCCACTGATTTCTGGCATTGACCTTGTATCCTGCCATGCTACCAAACTGCCGTATGAGTTCTAGCAATCTTGGGGTGGATGCTTCTGCGTTTTCTGCGTAGACTGTCATGTCATTCGGCGAAGAGGGAGAGTTTGACTGCTTCTTTGCCAATTTGATGGCCTTCAAGGTCTCTTCGTCGTCTGATTGCTGAGGCTAGAACTTCCAGGACTCTTGTGGAATAGCAGTGGTGAGTGTGGACCTCCCTGTCTTGTTCCTGATCTTAGGGGAAAGGCTCCCAGTGCTTCCGCATTGAGAATATTTGCTGTGGGCTTTTCGTACCAGGCTTTGAAGATGTTGTGGAATGATCCCTCTATCCCTACACTCTGAAGAGTTTTATCATGAATGGATGCTGTGTTTTCTTAAATGCTTTCTCTGCGTCTAACGAGAGGATCATGCGGTTCTTGTTTCGTCTGTTGCTGATATGATGAATCACATTGATTTTTTATTTTATATATATATATGTGTATATATATATATATATATATATACATATATATATTTTTTTTTTCGTGTTGAACCAGCCTTGTGTCCCAGGGATGAATCCTATTTGCTCATGGTGAACAGTTAGTTTTCTTAATGTACTGTTGGATCCTATTGGCCAGTGTCTTGTTGAGAACTTTTGCATCCATGTTCATCAGGGATATTGGTCTCTAATTCTCCTTTTCGGTGGGGTCTTGGTCTGGTTTTAGAAATAAAGTGATGCTGGCCTCAAGAACGAATTTGGAAGTACTCCATCTCTTCCTGTCTTTCGAAACAGATGTAGTAGAATAGGTATGGTTTCTTCTTTAAAGGTTCGATAGAATTCCCCTGGGAAGCCATCTGGCCCTGGACTTGCGTGTCTTGGGAGGTTTCTGATGACTGCTTCAAATTCCTCCCTGGTTTTCGGCCCGTTCGGGTTTTCTATTTCTTCCCCTTTCCAATTTTGGTAGTCTGTGGCCTTCCAGGAATGCGTCCGCTTCCTCTAGATTGCCTAACTTATTGGCGTATAGCTCTTCCTACTATGTTTATCATTTTATTATTTATTTTTTTAATAATAAATTTATTTATTTATTGGTGTTCCATTTACCAACATACAGAATAACACATGCCAGTGCTCATCCCGTGAAGTGTCCCTGTCAGTGCCCGTCACCCACTCACCCCACCCCCGCCCTCCTCCCCTTCCACCACCCCTTGTTCGTTTCCCAGAGTTAGGAGTCTTTACGTTCTGTCTCCCGTTCTGATATTTCCCACACATTTCTCCTCCCTTCCCTTAGAATCCCTTTCACTATTATTTATATTCCCCAAACGAATGAGAACATACACTGTTTGTCCTTCTCCGATTGACTCACTTCACTCAGCGTAATACCCTCCACTTCCATCCACGTGGAAGCAAATGCTGGGTATCTGTCGTTTCTAATGCCTGAGTAATATTCCATTGCGTACGTGAACCTCATCTATCTTCTTTAGCCATTCATCTTTCGATGGAAACCGAGGCTCCTTCCACAGTTTGGCTATTGTGGACATTGCTGCTGGAAACATCGGGGTGCAGGTGTCCCGCCGTTTCAATGCATCTGAAACTCTGGGGTCAATCCCCAGCAGTGCAATTGCTGGGTCGTAGACCAGGTCTATCTGTAACTCTTCTAGGATCCTCCACACAGTTTTCCAGAGTGGCTGCACCAGTTCACATTCCCACCAACAGGGTAAGAGGGTTCCCTTTTCTCCGCATCCTCTCCAACATTTGTGGTCTCCTGCCTTGTTTATTTTCCACATTCTCACTGGTGTGAGGTGGTATGTCATTGAGGTTTTGATTTGTATTTCCCTGATGGCAAGTGATGCAGAGCATTTTCTCATGTGCATGTTGGCCATGCGTATGACTTCCTCTGTGAGATCTCTCTTCACGTCTTTTGCCCATTTCATGATCGGATTGTTTGTTTCTCTGGTGTCGAGTTTAAGAAGTTCTTCGTAGATCCTGGAAACTAGCCCTTTATCTGATACGTCATTTGCAAATATCTTCTCCCACTGTGTAGGTTGTCTTTTAGTTTTGTTGATGGTATCCTTTGCTGTGCGAAAGCTTCTTGTCTTGATGAAGTCCCAATAGTTCCTTTTTGCTTTTGTTTCTTTGGCCTTCATGGATGTATCTTGGCAAGAAGTTACTGTGGCCGATTTCCAAAAAGGCGTTTGTTGCCTGTGTTCTCCTCTGGGATTTTGATGGACCCTTGTCTCCCATTTAGATCTTTCATCCATTTTGAGTTATCTCGAAATGTGTATGGTGCAAGAAGAGAGTGGTCTAGTTTCATTCATTCTTCTGCGTGTGGATGTGCAATTTTCCAGGCCACCATTTCCTGAAGAGACTGTGTTGCTTCCAGTGGATAGTCTTTCCTCCTTTATCGAATATTAGGTGACCATGAAGTTCAGGGGCCACTTCTGGGTTCTCTATTGTGTTCCACTGATCCATGTGTCTGTTTTTGTGCCAGTACCACACTGTCTCGATGACCGCAGCTTTGTAGTACAACCTGAAATCTGGCATTGTGGTGATGCCCCCAGATATGGTTTTCTTTTCTAAAATTCCCCTGGCTATTCGCGGTCTTTTCTGATTCCATACAGATCTTAAAATAACATGTTCTAACTCTCTCAAGGGAGTCCATGGTATTTTGATAGGGAGCGCATTAAACGTGTAAATGGCCCTGGGTAACATGGACACTTTCAAAAGGTTAATTCTGCCAATCCATGAGCATGGAATACGTTTCCATCTCTTTGTGTCTTCCTCGATAGCTCTCAGAAGTGCTCTATAGCTTTTAGGGTATAGCTCCTTTGCCTCTTCGGTTAGGTTTATTCCTAGGTATCTTACGCTTCTGGGTGCAGTTGTCAATGGGATTGGCGCCTTAATTTCCCTTTCTTCAGTCTCATTGTCAGTGTATGGAAATGCCACTGATTTCTGGCATTGACCTTGTATCCTGCCATGCTACCAAACTGCCGTATGAGTTCTAGCAATCTTGGGGTGGATGCTTCTGCGTTTTCTGCGTAGACTGTCATGTCATTCGGCGAAGAGGGAGAGTTTGACTGCTTCTTTGCCAATTTGATGGCCTTCAAGGTCTCTTCGTCGTCTGATTGCTGAGGCTAGAACTTCCAGGACTCTTGTGGAATAGCAGTGGTGAGTGTGGACCTCCCTGTCTTGTTCCTGATCTTAGGGGAAAGGCTCCCAGTGCTTCCGCATTGAGAATATTTGCTGTGGGCTTTTCGTACCAGGCTTTGAAGATGTTGTGGAATGATCCCTCTATCCCTACACTCTGAAGAGTTTTATCATGAATGGATGCTGTGTTTTCTTAAATGCTTTCTCTGCGTCTAACGAGAGGATCATGCGGTTCTTGTTTCGTCTGTTGCTGATATGATGAATCACATTGATTTTTTATTTTATATATATATATGTGTATATATATATATATATATATATACACATATATATATTTTTTTTTTCGTGTTGAACCAGCCTTGTGTCCCAGGGATGAATCCTATTTGCTCATGGTGAACAGTTAGTTTTCTTAATGTACTGTTGGATCCTATTGGCCAGTGTCTTGTTGAGAACTTTTGCATCCATGTTCATCAGGGATATTGGTCTCTAATTCTCCTTTTCGGTGGGGTCTTGGTCTGGTTTTAGAAATAAAGTGATGCTGGCCTCAAGAACGAATTTGGAAGTACTCCATCTCTTCCTGTCTTTCGAAACAGATGTAGTAGAATAGGTATGGTTTCTTCTTTAAAGGTTCGATAGAATTCCCCTGGGAAGCCATCTGGCCCTGGACTTGCGTGTCTTGGGAGGTTTCTGATGACTGCTTCAAATTCCTCCCTGGTTTTCGGCCCGTTCGGGTTTTCTATTTCTTCCCCTTTCCAATTTTGGTAGTCTGTGGCCTTCCAGGAATGCGTCCGCTTCCTCTAGATTGCCTAACTTATTGGCGTATAGCTCTTCCTACTATGTTTATCATTTTATTATTTATTTTTTTAATAATAAATTTATTTATTTATTGGTGTTCCATTTACCAACATACAGAATAACACATGCCAGTGCTCATCCCGTGAAGTGTCCCTGTCAGTGCCCGTCACCCACTCACCCCACCCCCGCCCTCCTCCCCTTCCACCACCCCTTGTTCGTTTCCCAGAGTTAGGAGTCTTTACGTTCTGTCTCCCGTTCTGATATTTCCCACACATTTCTCCTCCCTTCCCTTAGAATCCCTTTCACTATTATTTATATTCCCCAAACGAATGAGAACATACACTGTTTGTCCTTCTCCGATTGACTCACTTCACTCAGCGTAATACCCTCCACTTCCATCCACGTGGAAGCAAATGCTGGGTATCTGTCGTTTCTAATGCCTGAGTAATATTCCATTGCGTACGTGAACCTCATCTATCTTCTTTAGCCATTCATCTTTCGATGGAAACCGAGGCTCCTTCCACAGTTTGGCTATTGTGGACATTGCTGCTGGAAACATCGGGGTGCAGGTGTCCCGCCGTTTCAATGCATCTGAAACTCTGGGGTCAATCCCCAGCAGTGCAATTGCTGGGTCGTAGACCAGGTCTATCTGTAACTCTTCTAGGATCCTCCACACAGTTTTCCAGAGTGGCTGCACCAGTTCACATTCCCACCAACAGGGTAAGAGGGTTCCCTTTTCTCCGCATCCTCTCCAACATTTGTGGTCTCCTGCCTTGTTTATTTTCCACATTCTCACTGGTGTGAGGTGGTATGTCATTGAGGTTTTGATTTGTATTTCCCTGATGGCAAGTGATGCAGAGCATTTTCTCATGTGCATGTTGGCCATGCGTATGACTTCCTCTGTGAGATCTCTCTTCACGTCTTTTGCCCATTTCATGATCGGATTGTTTGTTTCTCTGGTGTCGAGTTTAAGAAGTTCTTCGTAGATCCTGGAAACTAGCCCTTTATCTGATACGTCATTTGCAAATATCTTCTCCCACTGTGTAGGTTGTCTTTTAGTTTTGTTGATGGTATCCTTTGCTGTGCGAAAGCTTCTTGTCTTGATGAAGTCCCAATAGTTCCTTTTTGCTTTTGTTTCTTTGGCCTTCATGGATGTATCTTGGCAAGAAGTTACTGTGGCCGATTTCCAAAAAGGCGTTTGTTGCCTGTGTTCTCCTCTGGGATTTTGATGGACCCTTGTCTCCCATTTAGATCTTTCATCCATTTTGAGTTATCTCGAAATGTGTATGGTGCAAGAAGAGAGTGGTCTAGTTTCATTCATTCTTCTGCGTGTGGATGTGCAATTTTCCAGGCCACCATTTCCTGAAGAGACTGTGTTGCTTCCAGTGGATAGTCTTTCCTCCTTTATCGAATATTAGGTGACCATGAAGTTCAGGGGCCACTTCTGGGTTCTCTATTGTGTTCCACTGATCCATGTGTCTGTTTTTGTGCCAGTACCACACTGTCTCGATGACCGCAGCTTTGTAGTACAACCTGAAATCTGGCATTGTGGTGATGCCCCCAGATATGGTTTTCTTTTCTAAAATTCCCCTGGCTATTCGCGGTCTTTTCTGATTCCATACAGATCTTAAAATAACATGTTCTAACTCTCTCAAGGGAGTCCATGGTATTTTGATAGGGAGCGCATTAAACGTGTAAATGGCCCTGGGTAACATGGACACTTTCAAAAGGTTAATTCTGCCAATCCATGAGCATGGAATACGTTTCCATCTCTTTGTGTCTTCCTCGATAGCTCTCAGAAGTGCTCTATAGCTTTTAGGGTATAGCTCCTTTGCCTCTTCGGTTAGGTTTATTCCTAGGTATCTTAGGCTTCTGGGTGCAGTTGTCAATGGGATTGGCGCCTTAATTTCCCTTTCTTCAGTCTCATTGTCAGTGTATGGAAATGCCACTGATTTCTGGCATTGACCTTGTACCCTGCCATGCTACCAAACTGCCGTATGAGTTCTAGCAATCTTGGGGTGGATGCTTCTGCGTTTTCTGCGTAGACTGTCATGTCATTCGGCGAAGAGGGAGAGTTTGACTGCTTCTTTGCCAATTTGATGGCCTTCAAGGTCTCTTCGTCGTCTGATTGCTGAGGCTAGAACTTCCAGGACTCTTGTGGAATAGCAGTGGTGAGTGTGGACCTCCCTGTCTTGTTCCTGATCTTAGGGGAAAGGCTCCCAGTGCTTCCGCATTGAGAATATTTGCTGTGGGCTTTTCGTACCAGGCTTTGAAGATGTTGTGGAATGATCCCTCTATCCCTACACTCTGAAGAGTTTTATCATGAATGGATGCTGTGTTTTCTTAAATGCTTTCTCTGCGTCTAACGAGAGGATCATGCGGTTCTTGTTTCGTCTGTTGCTGATATGATGAATCACATTGATTTTTTATTTTATATATATATATGTGTATATATATATATATATATATATATATATACATATATATATTTTTTTTTTCGTGTTGAACCAGCCTTGTGTCCCAGGGATGAATCCTATTTGCTCATGGTGAACAGTTAGTTTTCTTAATGTACTGTTGGATCCTATTGGCCAGTGTCTTGTTGAGAACTTTTGCATCCATGTTCATCAGGGATATTGGTCTCTAATTCTCCTTTTCGGTGGGGTCTTGGTCTGGTTTTAGAAATAAAGTGATGCTGGCCTCAAGAACGAATTTGGAAGTACTCCATCTCTTCCTGTCTTTCGAAACAGATGTAGTAGAATAGGTATGGTTTCTTCTTTAAAGGTTCGATAGAATTCCCCTGGGAAGCCATCTGGCCCTGGACTTGCGTGTCTTGGGAGGTTTCTGATGACTGCTTCAAATTCCTCCCTGGTTTTCGGCCCGTTCGGGTTTTCTATTTCTTCCCCTTTCCAATTTTGGTAGTCTGTGGCCTTCCAGGAATGCGTCCGCTTCCTCTAGATTGCCTAACTTATTGGCGTATAGCTCTTCCTACTATGTTTATCATTTTATTATTTATTTTTTTAATAATAAATTTATTTATTTATTGGTGTTCCATTTACCAACATACAGAATAACACATGCCAGTGCTCATCCCGTGAAGTGTCCCTGTCAGTGCCCGTCACCCACTCACCCCACCCCCGCCCTCCTCCCCTTCCACCACCCCTTGTTCGTTTCCCAGAGTTAGGAGTCTTTACGTTCTGTCTCCCGTTCTGATATTTCCCACACATTTCTCCTCCCTTCCCTTAGAATCCCTTTCACTATTATTTATATTCCCCAAACGAATGAGAACATACACTGTTTGTCCTTCTCCGATTGACTCACTTCACTCAGCGTAATACCCTCCACTTCCATCCACGTGGAAGCAAATGCTGGGTATCTGTCGTTTCTAATGCCTGAGTAATATTCCATTGCGTACGTGAACCTCATCTATCTTCTTTAGCCATTCATCTTTCGATGGAAACCGAGGCTCCTTCCACAGTTTGGCTATTGTGGACATTGCTGCTGGAAACATCGGGGTGCAGGTGTCCCGCCGTTTCAATGCATCTGAAACTCTGGGGTCAATCCCCAGCAGTGCAATTGCTGGGTCGTAGACCAGGTCTATCTGTAACTCTTCTAGGATCCTCCACACAGTTTTCCAGAGTGGCTGCACCAGTTCACATTCCCACCAACAGGGTAAGAGGGTTCCCTTTTCTCCGCATCCTCTCCAACATTTGTGGTCTCCTGCCTTGTTTATTTTCCACATTCTCACTGGTGTGAGGTGGTATGTCATTGAGGTTTTGATTTGTATTTCCCTGATGGCAAGTGATGCAGAGCATTTTCTCATGTGCATGTTGGCCATGCGTATGACTTCCTCTGTGAGATCTCTCTTCACGTCTTTTGCCCATTTCATGATCGGATTGTTTGTTTCTCTGGTGTCGAGTTTAAGAAGTTCTTCGTAGATCCTGGAAACTAGCCCTTTATCTGATACGTCATTTGCAAATATCTTCTCCCACTGTGTAGGTTGTCTTTTAGTTTTGTTGATGGTATCCTTTGCTGTGCGAAAGCTTCTTGTCTTGATGAAGTCCCAATAGTTCCTTTTTGCTTTTGTTTCTTTGGCCTTCATGGATGTATCTTGGCAAGAAGTTACTGTGGCCGATTTCCAAAAAGGCGTTTGTTGCCTGTGTTCTCCTCTGGGATTTTGATGGACCCTTGTCTCCCATTTAGATCTTTCATCCATTTTGAGTTATCTCGAAATGTGTATGGTGCAAGAAGAGAGTGGTCTAGTTTCATTCATTCTTCTGCGTGTGGATGTGCAATTTTCCAGGCCACCATTTCCTGAAGAGACTGTGTTGCTTCCAGTGGATAGTCTTTCCTCCTTTATCGAATATTAGGTGACCATGAAGTTCAGGGGCCACTTCTGGGTTCTCTATTGTGTTCCACTGATCCATGTGTCTGTTTTTGTGCCAGTACCACACTGTCTCGATGACCGCAGCTTTGTAGTACAACCTGAAATCTGGCATTGTGGTGATGCCCCCAGATATGGTTTTCTTTTCTAAAATTCCCCTGGCTATTCGCGGTCTTTTCTGATTCCATACAGATCTTAAAATAACATGTTCTAACTCTCTCAAGGGAGTCCATGGTATTTTGATAGGGAGCGCATTAAACGTGTAAATGGCCCTGGGTAACATGGACACTTTCAAAAGGTTAATTCTGCCAATCCATGAGCATGGAATACGTTTCCATCTCTTTGTGTCTTCCTCGATAGCTCTCAGAAGTGCTCTATAGCTTTTAGGGTATAGCTCCTTTGCCTCTTCGGTTAGGTTTATTCCTAGGTATCTTAGGCTTCTGGGTGCAGTTGTCAATGGGATTGGCGCCTTAATTTCCCTTTCTTCAGTCTCATTGTCAGTGTATGGAAATGCCACTGATTTCTGGCATTGACCTTGTATCCTGCCATGCTACCAAACTGCCGTATGAGTTCTAGCAATCTTGGGGTGGATGCTTCTGCGTTTTCTGCGTAGACTGTCATGTCATTCGGCGAAGAGGGAGAGTTTGACTGCTTCTTTGCCAATTTGATGGCCTTCAAGGTCTCTTCGTCGTCTGATTGCTGAGGCTAGAACTTCCAGGACTCTTGTGGAATAGCAGTGGTGAGTGTGGACCTCCCTGTCTTGTTCCTGATCTTAGGGGAAAGGCTCCCAGTGCTTCCGCATTGAGAATATTTGCTGTGGGCTTTTCGTACCAGGCTTTGAAGATGTTGTGGAATGATCCCTCTATCCCTACACTCTGAAGAGTTTTATCATGAATGGATGCTGTGTTTTCTTAAATGCTTTCTCTGCGTCTAACGAGAGGATCATGCGGTTCTTGTTTCGTCTGTTGCTGATATGATGAATCACATTGATTTTTTATTTTATATATATATATGTGTATATATATATATATATATATATATATACACATATATATATTTTTTTTTTCGTGTTGAACCAGCCTTGTGTCCCAGGGATGAATCCTATTTGCTCATGGTGAACAGTTAGTTTTCTTAATGTACTGTTGGATCCTATTGGCCAGTGTCTTGTTGAGAACTTTTGCATCCATGTTCATCAGGGATATTGGTCTCTAATTCTCCTTTTCGGTGGGGTCTTGGTCTGGTTTTAGAAATAAAGTGATGCTGGCCTCAAGAACGAATTTGGAAGTACTCCATCTCTTCCTGTCTTTCGAAACAGATGTAGTAGAATAGGTATGGTTTCTTCTTTAAAGGTTCGATAGAATTCCCCTGGGAAGCCATCTGGCCCTGGACTTGCGTGTCTTGGGAGGTTTCTGATGACTGCTTCAAATTCCTCCCTGGTTTTCGGCCCGTTCGGGTTTTCTATTTCTTCCCCTTTCCAATTTTGGTAGTCTGTGGCCTTCCAGGAATGCGTCCGCTTCCTCTAGATTGCCTAACTTATTGGCGTATAGCTCTTCCTACTATGTTTATCATTTTATTATTTATTTTTTTAATAATAAATTTATTTATTTATTGGTGTTCCATTTACCAACATACAGAATAACACATGCCAGTGCTCATCCCGTGAAGTGTCCCTGTCAGTGCCCGTCACCCACTCACCCCACCCCCGCCCTCCTCCCCTTCCACCACCCCTTGTTCGTTTCCCAGAGTTAGGAGTCTTTACGTTCTGTCTCCCATTCTGATATTTCCCACACATTTCTCCTCCCTTCCCTTAGAATCCCTTTCACTATTATTTATATTCCCCAAACGAATGAGAACATACACTGTTTGTCCTTCTCCGATTGACTCACTTCACTCAGCGTAATACCCTCCACTTCCATCCACGTGGAAGCAAATGCTGGGTATCTGTCGTTTCTAATGCCTGAGTAATATTCCATTGCGTACGTGAACCTCATCTATCTTCTTTAGCCATTCATCTTTCGATGGAAACCGAGGCTCCTTCCACAGTTTGGCTATTGTGGACATTGCTGCTGGAAACATCGGGGTGCAGGTGTCCCGCCGTTTCAATGCATCTGAAACTCTGGGGTCAATCCCCAGCAGTGCAATTGCTGGGTCGTAGACCAGGTCTATCTGTAACTCTTCTAGGATCCTCCACACAGTTTTCCAGAGTGGCTGCACCAGTTCACATTCCCACCAACAGGGTAAGAGGGTTCCCTTTTCTCCGCATCCTCTCCAACATTTGTGGTCTCCTGCCTTGTTTATTTTCCACATTCTCACTGGTGTGAGGTGGTATGTCATTGAGGTTTTGATTTGTATTTCCCTGATGGCAAGTGATGCAGAGCATTTTCTCATGTGCATGTTGGCCATGCGTATGACTTCCTCTGTGAGATCTCTCTTCACGTCTTTTGCCCATTTCATGATCGGATTGTTTGTTTCTCTGGTGTCGAGTTTAAGAAGTTCTTCGTAGATCCTGGAAACTAGCCCTTTATCTGATACGTCATTTGCAAATATCTTCTCCCACTGTGTAGGTTGTCTTTTAGTTTTGTTGATGGTATCCTTTGCTGTGCGAAAGCTTCTTGTCTTGATGAAGTCCCAATAGTTCCTTTTTGCTTTTGTTTCTTTGGCCTTCATGGATGTATCTTGGCAAGAAGTTACTGTGGCCGATTTCCAAAAAGGCGTTTGTTGCCTGTGTTCTCCTCTGGGATTTTGATGGACCCTTGTCTCCCATTTAGATCTTTCATCCATTTTGAGTTATCTCGAAATGTGTATGGTGCAAGAAGAGAGTGGTCTAGTTTCATTCATTCTTCTGCGTGTGGATGTGCAATTTTCCAGGCCACCATTTCCTGAAGAGACTGTGTTGCTTCCAGTGGATAGTCTTTCCTCCTTTATCGAATATTAGGTGACCATGAAGTTCAGGGGCCACTTCTGGGTTCTCTATTGTGTTCCACTGATCCATGTGTCTGTTTTTGTGCCAGTACCACACTGTCTCGATGACCGCAGCTTTGTAGTACAACCTGAAATCTGGCATTGTGGTGATGCCCCCAGATATGGTTTTCTTTTCTAAAATTCCCCTGGCTATTCGCGGTCTTTTCTGATTCCATACAGATCTTAAAATAACATGTTCTAACTCTCTCAAGGGAGTCCATGGTATTTTGATAGGGAGCGCATTAAACGTGTAAATGGCCCTGGGTAACATGGACACTTTCAAAAGGTTAATTCTGCCAATCCATGAGCATGGAATACGTTTCCATCTCTTTGTGTCTTCCTCGATAGCTCTCAGAAGTGCTCTATAGCTTTTAGGGTATAGCTCCTTTGCCTCTTCGGTTAGGTTTATTCCTAGGTATCTTAGGCTTCTGGGTGCAGTTGTCAATGGGATTGGCGCCTTAATTTCCCTTTCTTCAGTCTCATTGTCAGTGTATGGAAATGCCACTGATTTCTGGCATTGACCTTGTATCCTGCCATGCTACCAAACTGCCGTATGAGTTCTAGCAATCTTGGGGTGGATGCTTCTGCGTTTTCTGCGTAGACTGTCATGTCATTCGGCGAAGAGGGAGAGTTTGACTGCTTCTTTGCCAATTTGATGGCCTTCAAGGTCTCTTCGTCGTCTGATTGCTGAGGCTAGAACTTCCAGGACTCTTGTGGAATAGCAGTGGTGAGTGTGGACCTCCCTGTCTTGTTCCTGATCTTAGGGGAAAGGCTCCCAGTGCTTCCGCATTGAGAATATTTGCTGTGGGCTTTTCGTACCAGGCTTTGAAGATGTTGTGGAATGATCCCTCTATCCCTACACTCTGAAGAGTTTTATCATGAATGGATGCTGTGTTTTCTTAAATGCTTTCTCTGCGTCTAACGAGAGGATCATGCGGTTCTTGTTTCGTCTGTTGCTGATATGATGAATCACATTGATTTTTTATTTTATATATATATATGTGTATATATATATATATATATATATATACATATATATATTTTTTTTTTCGTGTTGAACCAGCCTTGTGTCCCAGGGATGAATCCTATTTGCTCATGGTGAACAGTTAGTTTTCTTAATGTACTGTTGGATCCTATTGGCCAGTGTCTTGTTGAGAACTTTTGCATCCATGTTCATCAGGGATATTGGTCTCTAATTCTCCTTTTCGGTGGGGTCTTGGTCTGGTTTTAGAAATAAAGTGATGCTGGCCTCAAGAACGAATTTGGAAGTACTCCATCTCTTCCTGTCTTTCGAAACAGATGTAGTAGAATAGGTATGGTTTCTTCTTTAAAGGTTCGATAGAATTCCCCTGGGAAGCCATCTGGCCCTGGACTTGCGTGTCTTGGGAGGTTTCTGATGACTGCTTCAAATTCCTCCCTGGTTTTCGGCCCGTTCGGGTTTTCTATTTCTTCCCCTTTCCAATTTTGGTAGTCTGTGGCCTTCCAGGAATGCGTCCGCTTCCTCTAGATTGCCTAACTTATTGGCGTATAGCTCTTCCTACTATGTTTATCATTTTATTATTTATTTTTTTAATAATAAATTTATTTATTTATTGGTGTTCCATTTACCAACATACAGAATAACACATGCCAGTGCTCATCCCGTGAAGTGTCCCTGTCAGTGCCCGTCACCCACTCACCCCACCCCCGCCCTCCTCCCCTTCCACCACCCCTTGTTCGTTTCCCAGAGTTAGGAGTCTTTACGTTCTGTCTCCCGTTCTGATATTTCCCACACATTTCTCCTCCCTTCCCTTAGAATCCCTTTCACTATTATTTATATTCCCCAAACGAATGAGAACATACACTGTTTGTCCTTCTCCGATTGACTCACTTCACTCAGCGTAATACCCTCCACTTCCATCCACGTGGAAGCAAATGCTGGGTATCTGTCGTTTCTAATGCCTGAGTAATATTCCATTGCGTACGTGAACCTCATCTATCTTCTTTAGCCATTCATCTTTCGATGGAAACCGAGGCTCCTTCCACAGTTTGGCTATTGTGGACATTGCTGCTGGAAACATCGGGGTGCAGGTGTCCCGCCGTTTCAATGCATCTGAAACTCTGGGGTCAATCCCCAGCAGTGCAATTGCTGGGTCGTAGACCAGGTCTATCTGTAACTCTTCTAGGATCCTCCACACAGTTTTCCAGAGTGGCTGCACCAGTTCACATTCCCACCAACAGGGTAAGAGGGTTCCCTTTTCTCCGCATCCTCTCCAACATTTGTGGTCTCCTGCCTTGTTTATTTTCCACATTCTCACTGGTGTGAGGTGGTATGTCATTGAGGTTTTGATTTGTATTTCCCTGATGGCAAGTGATGCAGAGCATTTTCTCATGTGCATGTTGGCCATGCGTATGACTTCCTCTGTGAGATCTCTCTTCACGTCTTTTGCCCATTTCATGATCGGATTGTTTGTTTCTCTGGTGTCGAGTTTAAGAAGTTCTTCGTAGATCCTGGAAACTAGCCCTTTATCTGATACGTCATTTGCAAATATCTTCTCCCACTGTGTAGGTTGTCTTTTAGTTTTGTTGATGGTATCCTTTGCTGTGCGAAAGCTTCTTGTCTTGATGAAGTCCCAATAGTTCCTTTTTGCTTTTGTTTCTTTGGCCTTCATGGATGTATCTTGGCAAGAAGTTACTGTGGCCGATTTCCAAAAAGGCGTTTGTTGCCTGTGTTCTCCTCTGGGATTTTGATGGACCCTTGTCTCCCATTTAGATCTTTCATCCATTTTGAGTTATCTCGAAATGTGTATGGTGCAAGAAGAGAGTGGTCTAGTTTCATTCATTCTTCTGCGTGTGGATGTGCAATTTTCCAGGCCACCATTTCCTGAAGAGACTGTGTTGCTTCCAGTGGATAGTCTTTCCTCCTTTATCGAATATTAGGTGACCATGAAGTTCAGGGGCCACTTCTGGGTTCTCTATTGTGTTCCACTGATCCATGTGTCTGTTTTTGTGCCAGTACCACACTGTCTCGATGACCGCAGCTTTGTAGTACAACCTGAAATCTGGCATTGTGGTGATGCCCCCAGATATGGTTTTCTTTTCTAAAATTCCCCTGGCTATTCGCGGTCTTTTCTGATTCCATACAGATCTTAAAATAACATGTTCTAACTCTCTCAAGGGAGTCCATGGTATTTTGATAGGGAGCGCATTAAACGTGTAAATGGCCCTGGGTAACATGGACACTTTCAAAAGGTTAATTCTGCCAATCCATGAGCATGGAATACGTTTCCATCTCTTTGTGTCTTCCTCGATAGCTCTCAGAAGTGCTCTATAGCTTTTAGGGTATAGCTCCTTTGCCTCTTCGGTTAGGTTTATTCCTAGGTATCTTAGGCTTCTGGGTGCAGTTGTCAATGGGATTGGCGCCTTAATTTCCCTTTCTTCAGTCTCATTGTCAGTGTATGGAAATGCCACTGATTTCTGGCATTGACCTTGTATCCTGCCATGCTACCAAACTGCCGTATGAGTTCTAGCAATCTTGGGGTGGATGCTTCTGCGTTTTCTGCGTAGACTGTCATGTCATTCGGCGAAGAGGGAGAGTTTGACTGCTTCTTTGCCAATTTGATGGCCTTCAAGGTCTCTTCGTCGTCTGATTGCTGAGGCTAGAACTTCCAGGACTCTTGTGGAATAGCAGTGGTGAGTGTGGACCTCCCTGTCTTGTTCCTGATCTTAGGGGAAAGGCTCCCAGTGCTTCCGCATTGAGAATATTTGCTGTGGGCTTTTCGTACCAGGCTTTGAAGATGTTGTGGAATGATCCCTCTATCCCTACACTCTGAAGAGTTTTATCATGAATGGATGCTGTGTTTTCTTAAATGCTTTCTCTGCGTCTAACGAGAGGATCATGCGGTTCTTGTTTCGTCTGTTGCTGATATGATGAATCACATTGATTTTTTATTTTATATATATATATGTGTATATATATATATATATATATATATACATATATATATTTTTTTTTTCGTGTTGAACCAGCCTTGTGTCCCAGGGATGAATCCTATTTGCTCATGGTGAACAGTTAGTTTTCTTAATGTACTGTTGGATCCTATTGGCCAGTGTCTTGTTGAGAACTTTTGCATCCATGTTCATCAGGGATATTGGTCTCTAATTCTCCTTTTCGGTGGGGTCTTGGTCTGGTTTTAGAAATAAAGTGATGCTGGCCTCAAGAACGAATTTGGAAGTACTCCATCTCTTCCTGTCTTTCGAAACAGATGTAGTAGAATAGGTATGGTTTCTTCTTTAAAGGTTCGATAGAATTCCCCTGGGAAGCCATCTGGCCCTGGACTTGCGTGTCTTGGGAGGTTTCTGATGACTGCTTCAAATTCCTCCCTGGTTTTCGGCCCGTTCGGGTTTTCTATTTCTTCCCCTTTCCAATTTTGGTAGTCTGTGGCCTTCCAGGAATGCGTCCGCTTCCTCTAGATTGCCTAACTTATTGGCGTATAGCTCTTCCTACTATGTTTATCATTTTATTATTTATTTTTTTAATAATAAATTTATTTATTTATTGGTGTTCCATTTACCAACATACAGAATAACACATGCCAGTGCTCATCCCGTGAAGTGTCCCTGTCAGTGCCCGTCACCCACTCACCCCACCCCCGCCCTCCTCCCCTTCCACCACCCCTTGTTCGTTTCCCAGAGTTAGGAGTCTTTACGTTCTGTCTCCCGTTCTGATATTTCCCACACATTTCTCCTCCCTTCCCTTAGAATCCCTTTCACTATTATTTATATTCCCCAAACGAATGAGAACATACACTGTTTGTCCTTCTCCGATTGACTCACTTCACTCAGCGTAATACCCTCCACTTCCATCCACGTGGAAGCAAATGCTGGGTATCTGTCGTTTCTAATGCCTGAGTAATATTCCATTGCGTACGTGAACCTCATCTATCTTCTTTAGCCATTCATCTTTCGATGGAAACCGAGGCTCCTTCCACAGTTTGGCTATTGTGGACATTGCTGCTGGAAACATCGGGGTGCAGGTGTCCCGCCGTTTCAATGCATCTGAAACTCTGGGGTCAATCCCCAGCAGTGCAATTGCTGGGTCGTAGACCAGGTCTATCTGTAACTCTTCTAGGATCCTCCACACAGTTTTCCAGAGTGGCTGCACCAGTTCACATTCCCACCAACAGGGTAAGAGGGTTCCCTTTTCTCCGCATCCTCTCCAACATTTGTGGTCTCCTGCCTTGTTTATTTTCCACATTCTCACTGGTGTGAGGTGGTATGTCATTGAGGTTTTGATTTGTATTTCCCTGATGGCAAGTGATGCAGAGCATTTTCTCATGTGCATGTTGGCCATGCGTATGACTTCCTCTGTGAGATCTCTCTTCACGTCTTTTGCCCATTTCATGATCGGATTGTTTGTTTCTCTGGTGTCGAGTTTAAGAAGTTCTTCGTAGATCCTGGAAACTAGCCCTTTATCTGATACGTCATTTGCAAATATCTTCTCCCACTGTGTAGGTTGTCTTTTAGTTTTGTTGATGGTATCCTTTGCTGTGCGAAAGCTTCTTGTCTTGATGAAGTCCCAATAGTTCCTTTTTGCTTTTGTTTCTTTGGCCTTCATGGATGTATCTTGGCAAGAAGTTACTGTGGCCGATTTCCAAAAAGGCGTTTGTTGCCTGTGTTCTCCTCTGGGATTTTGATGGACCCTTGTCTCCCATTTAGATCTTTCATCCATTTTGAGTTATCTCGAAATGTGTATGGTGCAAGAAGAGAGTGGTCTAGTTTCATTCATTCTTCTGCGTGTGGATGTGCAATTTTCCAGGCCACCATTTCCTGAAGAGACTGTGTTGCTTCCAGTGGATAGTCTTTCCTCCTTTATCGAATATTAGGTGACCATGAAGTTCAGGGGCCACTTCTGGGTTCTCTATTGTGTTCCACTGATCCATGTGTCTGTTTTTGTGCCAGTACCACACTGTCTCGATGACCGCAGCTTTGTAGTACAACCTGAAATCTGGCATTGTGGTGATGCCCCCAGATATGGTTTTCTTTTCTAAAATTCCCCTGGCTATTCGCGGTCTTTTCTGATTCCATACAGATCTTAAAATAACATGTTCTAACTCTCTCAAGGGAGTCCATGGTATTTTGATAGGGAGCGCATTAAACGTGTAAATGGCCCTGGGTAACATGGACACTTTCAAAAGGTTAATTCTGCCAATCCATGAGCATGGAATACGTTTCCATCTCTTTGTGTCTTCCTCGATAGCTCTCAGAAGTGCTCTATAGCTTTTAGGGTATAGCTCCTTTGCCTCTTCGGTTAGGTTTATTCCTAGGTATCTTACGCTTCTGGGTGCAGTTGTCAATGGGATTGGCGCCTTAATTTCCCTTTCTTCAGTCTCATTGTCAGTGTATGGAAATGCCACTGATTTCTGGCATTGACCTTGTATCCTGCCATGCTACCAAACTGCCGTATGAGTTCTAGCAATCTTGGGGTGGATGCTTCTGCGTTTTCTGCGTAGACTGTCATGTCATTCGGCGAAGAGGGAGAGTTTGACTGCTTCTTTGCCAATTTGATGGCCTTCAAGGTCTCTTCGTCGTCTGATTGCTGAGGCTAGAACTTCCAGGACTCTTGTGGAATAGCAGTGGTGAGTGTGGACCTCCCTGTCTTGTTCCTGATCTTAGGGGAAAGGCTCCCAGTGCTTCCGCATTGAGAATATTTGTTGTGGGCTTTTCGTACCAGGCTTTGAAGATGTTGTGGAATGATCCCTCTATCCCTACACTCTGAAGAGTTTTATCATGAATGGATGCTGTGTTTTCTTAAATGCTTTCTCTGCGTCTAACGAGAGGATCATGCGGTTCTTGTTTCGTCTGTTGCTGATATGATGAATCACATTGATTTTTTATTTTATATATATATATGTGTATATATATATATATATATATATATACATATATATATTTTTTTTTTCGTGTTGAACCAGCCTTGTGTCCCAGGGATGAATCCTATTTGCTCATGGTGAACAGTTAGTTTTCTTAATGTACTGTTGGATCCTATTGGCCAGTGTCTTGTTGAGAACTTTTGCATCCATGTTCATCAGGGATATTGGTCTCTAATTCTCCTTTTCGGTGGGGTCTTGGTCTGGTTTTAGAAATAAAGTGATGCTGGCCTCAAGAACGAATTTGGAAGTACTCCATCTCTTCCTGTCTTTCGAAACAGATGTAGTAGAATAGGTATGGTTTCTTCTTTAAAGGTTCGATAGAATTCCCCTGGGAAGCCATCTGGCCCTGGACTTGCGTGTCTTGGGAGGTTTCTGATGACTGCTTCAAATTCCTCCCTGGTTTTCGGCCCGTTCGGGTTTTCTATTTCTTCCCCTTTCCAATTTTGGTAGTCTGTGGCCTTCCAGGAATGCGTCCGCTTCCTCTAGATTGCCTAACTTATTGGCGTATAGCTCTTCCTACTATGTTTATCATTTTATTATTTATTTTTTTAATAATAAATTTATTTATTTATTGGTGTTCCATTTACCAACATACAGAATAACACATGCCAGTGCTCATCCCGTGAAGTGTCCCTGTCAGTGCCCGTCACCCACTCACCCCACCCCCGCCCTCCTCCCCTTCCACCACCCCTTGTTCGTTTCCCAGAGTTAGGAGTCTTTACGTTCTGTCTCCCGTTCTGATATTTCCCACACATTTCTCCTCCCTTCCCTTAGAATCCCTTTCACTATTATTTATATTCCCCAAACGAATGAGAACATACACTGTTTGTCCTTCTCCGATTGACTCACTTCACTCAGCGTAATACCCTCCACTTCCATCCACGTGGAAGCAAATGCTGGGTATCTGTCGTTTCTAATGCCTGAGTAATATTCCATTGCGTACGTGAACCTCATCTATCTTCTTTAGCCATTCATCTTTCGATGGAAACCGAGGCTCCTTCCACAGTTTGGCTATTGTGGACATTGCTGCTGGAAACATCGGGGTGCAGGTGTCCCGCCGTTTCAATGCATCTGAAACTCTGGGGTCAATCCCCAGCAGTGCAATTGCTGGGTCGTAGACCAGGTCTATCTGTAACTCTTCTAGGATCCTCCACACAGTTTTCCAGAGTGGCTGCACCAGTTCACATTCCCACCAACAGGGTAAGAGGGTTCCCTTTTCTCCGCATCCTCTCCAACATTTGTGGTCTCCTGCCTTGTTTATTTTCCACATTCTCACTGGTGTGAGGTGGTATGTCATTGAGGTTTTGATTTGTATTTCCCTGATGGCAAGTGATGCAGAGCATTTTCTCATGTGCATGTTGGCCATGCGTATGACTTCCTCTGTGAGATCTCTCTTCACGTCTTTTGCCCATTTCATGATCGGATTGTTTGTTTCTCTGGTGTCGAGTTTAAGAAGTTCTTCGTAGATCCTGGAAACTAGCCCTTTATCTGATACGTCATTTGCAAATATCTTCTCCCACTGTGTAGGTTGTCTTTTAGTTTTGTTGATGGTATCCTTTGCTGTGCGAAAGCTTCTTGTCTTGATGAAGTCCCAATAGTTCCTTTTTGCTTTTGTTTCTTTGGCCTTCATGGATGTATCTTGGCAAGAAGTTACTGTGGCCGATTTCCAAAAAGGCGTTTGTTGCCTGTGTTCTCCTCTGGGATTTTGATGGACCCTTGTCTCCCATTTAGATCTTTCATCCATTTTGAGTTATCTCGAAATGTGTATGGTGCAAGAAGAGAGTGGTCTAGTTTCATTCATTCTTCTGCGTGTGGATGTGCAATTTTCCAGGCCACCATTTCCTGAAGAGACTGTGTTGCTTCCAGTGGATAGTCTTTCCTCCTTTATCGAATATTAGGTGACCATGAAGTTCAGGGGCCACTTCTGGGTTCTCTATTGTGTTCCACTGATCCATGTGTCTGTTTTTGTGCCAGTACCACACTGTCTCGATGACCGCAGCTTTGTAGTACAACCTGAAATCTGGCATTGTGGTGATGCCCCCAGATATGGTTTTCTTTTCTAAAATTCCCCTGGCTATTCGCGGTCTTTTCTGATTCCATACAGATCTTAAAATAACATGTTCTAACTCTCTCAAGGGAGTCCATGGTATTTTGATAGGGAGCGCATTAAACGTGTAAATGGCCCTGGGTAACATGGACACTTTCAAAAGGTTAATTCTGCCAATCCATGAGCATGGAATACGTTTCCATCTCTTTGTGTCTTCCTCGATAGCTCTCAGAAGTGCTCTATAGCTTTTAGGGTATAGCTCCTTTGCCTCTTCGGTTAGGTTTATTCCTAGGTATCTTAGGCTTCTGGGTGCAGTTGTCAATGGGATTGGCGCCTTAATTTCCCTTTCTTCAGTCTCATTGTCAGTGTATGGAAATGCCACTGATTTCTGGCATTGACCTTGTATCCTGCCATGCTACCAAACTGCCGTATGAGTTCTAGCAATCTTGGGGTGGATGCTTCTGCGTTTTCTGCGTAGACTGTCATGTCATTCGGCGAAGAGGGAGAGTTTGACTGCTTCTTTGCCAATTTGATGGCCTTCAAGGTCTCTTCGTCGTCTGATTGCTGAGGCTAGAACTTCCAGGACTCTTGTGGAATAGCAGTGGTGAGTGTGGACCTCCCTGTCTTGTTCCTGATCTTAGGGGAAAGGCTCCCAGTGCTTCCGCATTGAGAATATTTGCTGTGGGCTTTTCGTACCAGGCTTTGAAGATGTTGTGGAATGATCCCTCTATCCCTACACTCTGAAGAGTTTTATCATGAATGGATGCTGTGTTTTCTTAAATGCTTTCTCTGCGTCTAACGAGAGGATCATGCGGTTCTTGTTTCGTCTGTTGCTGATATGATGAATCACATTGATTTTTTATTTTATATATATATATGTGTATATATATATATATATATATATATACATATATATATATTTTTTTTCGTGTTGAACCAGCCTTGTGTCCCAGGGATGAATCCTATTTGCTCATGGTGAACAGTTAGTTTTCTTAATGTACTGTTGGATCCTATTGGCCAGTGTCTTGTTGAGAACTTTTGCATCCATGTTCATCAGGGATATTGGTCTCTAATTCTCCTTTTCGGTGGGGTCTTGGTCTGGTTTTAGAAATAAAGTGATGCTGGCCTCAAGAACGAATTTGGAAGTACTCCATCTCTTCCTGTCTTTCGAAACAGATGTAGTAGAATAGGTATGGTTTCTTCTTTAAAGGTTCGATAGAATTCCCCTGGGAAGCCATCTGGCCCTGGACTTGCGTGTCTTGGGAGGTTTCTGATGACTGCTTCAAATTCCTCCCTGGTTTTCGGCCCGTTCGGGTTTTCTATTTCTTCCCCTTTCCAATTTTGGTAGTCTGTGGCCTTCCAGGAATGCGTCCGCTTCCTCTAGATTGCCTAACTTATTGGCGTATAGCTCTTCCTACTATGTTTATCATTTTATTATTTATTTTTTTAATAATAAATTTATTTATTTATTGGTGTTCCATTTACCAACATACAGAATAACACATGCCAGTGCTCATCCCGTGAAGTGTCCCTGTCAGTGCCCGTCACCCACTCACCCCACCCCCGCCCTCCTCCCCTTCCACCACCCCTTGTTCGTTTCCCAGAGTTAGGAGTCTTTACGTTCTGTCTCCCGTTCTGATATTTCCCACACATTTCTCCTCCCTTCCCTTAGAATCCCTTTCACTATTATTTATATTCCCCAAACGAATGAGAACATACACTGTTTGTCCTTCTCCGATTGACTCACTTCACTCAGCGTAATACCCTCCACTTCCATCCACGTGGAAGCAAATGCTGGGTATCTGTCGTTTCTAATGCCTGAGTAATATTCCATTGCGTACGTGAACCTCATCTATCTTCTTTAGCCATTCATCTTTCGATGGAAACCGAGGCTCCTTCCACAGTTTGGCTATTGTGGACATTGCTGCTGGAAACATCGGGGTGCAGGTGTCCCGCCGTTTCAATGCATCTGAAACTCTGGGGTCAATCCCCAGCAGTGCAATTGCTGGGTCGTAGACCAGGTCTATCTGTAACTCTTCTAGGATCCTCCACACAGTTTTCCAGAGTGGCTGCACCAGTTCACATTCCCACCAACAGGGTAAGAGGGTTCCCTTTTCTCCGCATCCTCTCCAACATTTGTGGTCTCCTGCCTTGTTTATTTTCCACATTCTCACTGGTGTGAGGTGGTATGTCATTGAGGTTTTGATTTGTATTTCCCTGATGGCAAGTGATGCAGAGCATTTTCTCATGTGCATGTTGGCCATGCGTATGACTTCCTCTGTGAGATCTCTCTTCACGTCTTTTGCCCATTTCATGATCGGATTGTTTGTTTCTCTGGTGTCGAGTTTAAGAAGTTCTTCGTAGATCCTGGAAACTAGCCCTTTATCTGATACGTCATTTGCAAATATCTTCTCCCACTGTGTAGGTTGTCTTTTAGTTTTGTTGATGGTATCCTTTGCTGTGCGAAAGCTTCTTGTCTTGATGAAGTCCCAATAGTTCCTTTTTGCTTTTGTTTCTTTGGCCTTCATGGATGTATCTTGGCAAGAAGTTACTGTGGCCGATTTCCAAAAAGGCGTTTGTTGCCTGTGTTCTCCTCTGGGATTTTGATGGACCCTTGTCTCCCATTTAGATCTTTCATCCATTTTGAGTTATCTCGAAATGTGTATGGTGCAAGAAGAGAGTGGTCTAGTTTCATTCATTCTTCTGCGTGTGGATGTGCAATTTTCCAGGCCACCATTTCCTGAAGAGACTGTGTTGCTTCCAGTGGATAGTCTTTCCTCCTTTATCGAATATTAGGTGACCATGAAGTTCAGGGGCCACTTCTGGGTTCTCTATTGTGTTCCACTGATCCATGTGTCTGTTTTTGTGCCAGTACCACACTGTCTCGATGACCGCAGCTTTGTAGTACAACCTGAAATCTGGCATTGTGGTGATGCCCCCAGATATGGTTTTCTTTTCTAAAATTCCCCTGGCTATTCGCGGTCTTTTCTGATTCCATACAGATCTTAAAATAACATGTTCTAACTCTCTCAAGGGAGTCCATGGTATTTTGATAGGGAGCGCATTAAACGTGTAAATGGCCCTGGGTAACATGGACACTTTCAAAAGGTTAATTCTGCCAATCCATGAGCATGGAATACGTTTCCATCTCTTTGTGTCTTCCTCGATAGCTCTCAGAAGTGCTCTATAGCTTTTAGGGTATAGCTCCTTTGCCTCTTCGGTTAGGTTTATTCCTAGGTATCTTACGCTTCTGGGTGCAGTTGTCAATGGGATTGGCGCCTTAATTTCCCTTTCTTCAGTCTCATTGTCAGTGTATGGAAATGCCACTGATTTCTGGCATTGACCTTGTATCCTGCCATGCTACCAAACTGCCGTATGAGTTCTAGCAATCTTGGGGTGGATGCTTCTGCGTTTTCTGCGTAGACTGTCATGTCATTCGGCGAAGAGGGAGAGTTTGACTGCTTCTTTGCCAATTTGATGGCCTTCAAGGTCTCTTCGTCGTCTGATTGCTGAGGCTAGAACTTCCAGGACTCTTGTGGAATAGCAGTGGTGAGTGTGGACCTCCCTGTCTTGTTCCTGATCTTAGGGGAAAGGCTCCCAGTGCTTCCGCATTGAGAATATTTGCTGTGGGCTTTTCGTACCAGGCTTTGAAGATGTTGTGGAATGATCCCTCTATCCCTACACTCTGAAGAGTTTTATCATGAATGGATGCTGTGTTTTCTTAAATGCTTTCTCTGCGTCTAACGAGAGGATCATGCGGTTCTTGTTTCGTCTGTTGCTGATATGATGAATCACATTGATTTTTTATTTTATATATATATATGTGTATATATATATATATATATATATATATACATATATATATTTTTTTTTTCGTGTTGAACCAGCCTTGTGTCCCAGGGATGAATCCTATTTGCTCATGGTGAACAGTTAGTTTTCTTAATGTACTGTTGGATCCTATTGGCCACAGTGTCTTGTTGAGAACTTTTGCATCCATGTTCATCAGGGATATTGGTCTCTAATTCTCCTTTTCGGTGGGGTCTTGGTCTGGTTTTAGAAATAAAGTGATGCTGGCCTCAAGAACGAATTTGGAAGTACTCCATCTCTTCCTGTCTTTCGAAACAGATGTAGTAGAATAGGTATGGTTTCTTCTTTAAAGGTTCGATAGAATTCCCCTGGGAAGCCATCTGGCCCTGGACTTGCGTGTCTTGGGAGGTTTCTGATGACTGCTTCAAATTCCTCCCTGGTTTTCGGCCCGTTCGGGTTTTCTATTTCTTCCCCTTTCCAATTTTGGTAGTCTGTGGCCTTCCAGGAATGCGTCCGCTTCCTCTAGATTGCCTAACTTATTGGCGTATAGCTCTTCCTACTATGTTTATCATTTTATTATTTATTTTTTTAATAATAAATTTATTTATTTATTGGTGTTCCATTTACCAACATACAGAATAACACATGCCAGTGCTCATCCCGTGAAGTGTCCCTGTCAGTGCCCGTCACCCACTCACCCCACCCCCGCCCTCCTCCCCTTCCACCACCCCTTGTTCGTTTCCCAGAGTTAGGAGTCTTTACGTTCTGTCTCCCGTTCTGATATTTCCCACACATTTCTCCTCCCTTCCCTTAGAATCCCTTTCACTATTATTTATATTCCCCAAACGAATGAGAACATACACTGTTTGTCCTTCTCCGATTGACTCACTTCACTCAGCGTAATACCCTCCACTTCCATCCACGTGGAAGCAAATGCTGGGTATCTGTCGTTTCTAATGCCTGAGTAATATTCCATTGCGTACGTGAACCTCATCTATCTTCTTTAGCCATTCATCTTTCGATGGAAACCGAGGCTCCTTCCACAGTTTGGCTATTGTGGACATTGCTGCTGGAAACATCGGGGTGCAGGTGTCCCGCCGTTTCAATGCATCTGAAACTCTGGGGTCAATCCCCAGCAGTGCAATTGCTGGGTCGTAGACCAGGTCTATCTGTAACTCTTCTAGGATCCTCCACACAGTTTTCCAGAGTGGCTGCACCAGTTCACATTCCCACCAACAGGGTAAGAGGGTTCCCTTTTCTCCGCATCCTCTCCAACATTTGTGGTCTCCTGCCTTGTTTATTTTCCACATTCTCACTGGTGTGAGGTGGTATGTCATTGAGGTTTTGATTTGTATTTCCCTGATGGCAAGTGATGCAGAGCATTTTCTCATGTGCATGTTGGCCATGCGTATGACTTCCTCTGTGAGATCTCTCTTCACGTCTTTTGCCCATTTCATGATCGGATTGTTTGTTTCTCTGGTGTCGAGTTTAAGAAGTTCTTCGTAGATCCTGGAAACTAGCCCTTTATCTGATACGTCATTTGCAAATATCTTCTCCCACTGTGTAGGTTGTCTTTTAGTTTTGTTGATGGTATCCTTTGCTGTGCGAAAGCTTCTTGTCTTGATGAAGTCCCAATAGTTCCTTTTTGCTTTTGTTTCTTTGGCCTTCATGGATGTATCTTGGCAAGAAGTTACTGTGGCCGATTTCCAAAAAGGCGTTTGTTGCCTGTGTTCTCCTCTGGGATTTTGATGGACCCTTGTCTCCCATTTAGATCTTTCATCCATTTTGAGTTATCTCGAAATGTGTATGGTGCAAGAAGAGAGTGGTCTAGTTTCATTCATTCTTCTGCGTGTGGATGTGCAATTTTCCAGGCCACCATTTCCTGAAGAGACTGTGTTGCTTCCAGTGGATAGTCTTTCCTCCTTTATCGAATATTAGGTGACCATGAAGTTCAGGGGCCACTTCTGGGTTCTCTATTGTGTTCCACTGATCCATGTGTCTGTTTTTGTGCCAGTACCACACTGTCTCGATGACCGCAGCTTTGTAGTACAACCTGAAATCTGGCATTGTGGTGATGCCCCCAGATATGGTTTTCTTTTCTAAAATTCCCCTGGCTATTCGCGGTCTTTTCTGATTCCATACAGATCTTAAAATAACATGTTCTAACTCTCTCAAGGGAGTCCATGGTATTTTGATAGGGAGCGCATTAAACGTGTAAATGGCCCTGGGTAACATGGACACTTTCAAAAGGTTAATTCTGCCAATCCATGAGCATGGAATACGTTTCCATCTCTTTGTGTCTTCCTCGATAGCTCTCAGAAGTGCTCTATAGCTTTTAGGGTATAGCTCCTTTGCCTCTTCGGTTAGGTTTATTCCTAGGTATCTTACGCTTCTGGGTGCAGTTGTCAATGGGATTGGCGCCTTAATTTCCCTTTCTTCAGTCTCATTGTCAGTGTATGGAAATGCCACTGATTTCTGGCATTGACCTTGTATCCTGCCATGCTACCAAACTGCCGTATGAGTTCTAGCAATCTTGGGGTGGATGCTTCTGCGTTTTCTGCGTAGACTGTCATGTCATTCGGCGAAGAGGGAGAGTTTGACTGCTTCTTTGCCAATTTGATGGCCTTCAAGGTCTCTTCGTCGTCTGATTGCTGAGGCTAGAACTTCCAGGACTCTTGTGGAATAGCAGTGGTGAGTGTGGACCTCCCTGTCTTGTTCCTGATCTTAGGGGAAAGGCTCCCAGTGCTTCCGCATTGAGAATATTTGCTGTGGGCTTTTCGTACCAGGCTTTGAAGATGTTGTGGAATGATCCCTCTATCCCTACACTCTGAAGAGTTTTATCATGAATGGATGCTGTGTTTTCTTAAATGCTTTCTCTGCGTCTAACGAGAGGATCATGCGGTTCTTGTTTCGTCTGTTGCTGATATGATGAATCACATTGATTTTTTATTTTATATATATATATGTGTATATATATATATATATATATATATACATATATATATATTTTTTTTCGTGTTGAACCAGCCTTGTGTCCCAGGGATGAATCCTATTTGCTCATGGTGAACAGTTAGTTTTCTTAATGTACTGTTGGATCCTATTGGCCAGTGTCTTGTTGAGAACTTTTGCATCCATGTTCATCAGGGATATTGGTCTCTAATTCTCCTTTTCGGTGGGGTCTTGGTCTGGTTTTAGAAATAAAGTGATGCTGGCCTCAAGAACGAATTTGGAAGTACTCCATCTCTTCCTGTCTTTCGAAACAGATGTAGTAGAATAGGTATGGTTTCTTCTTTAAAGGTTCGATAGAATTCCCCTGGGAAGCCATCTGGCCCTGGACTTGCGTGTCTTGGGAGGTTTCTGATGACTGCTTCAAATTCCTCCCTGGTTTTCGGCCCGTTCGGGTTTTCTATTTCTTCCCCTTTCCAATTTTGGTAGTCTGTGGCCTTCCAGGAATGCGTCCGCTTCCTCTAGATTGCCTAACTTATTGGCGTATAGCTCTTCCTACTATGTTTATCATTTTATTATTTATTTTTTTAATAATAAATTTATTTATTTATTGGTGTTCCATTTACCAACATACAGAATAACACATGCCAGTGCTCATCCCGTGAAGTGTCCCTGTCAGTGCCCGTCACCCACTCACCCCACCCCCGCCCTCCTCCCCTTCCACCACCCCTTGTTCGTTTCCCAGAGTTAGGAGTCTTTACGTTCTGTCTCCCGTTCTGATATTTCCCACACATTTCTCCTCCCTTCCCTTAGAATCCCTTTCACTATTATTTATATTCCCCAAACGAATGAGAACATACACTGTTTGTCCTTCTCCGATTGACTCACTTCACTCAGCGTAATACCCTCCACTTCCATCCACGTGGAAGCAAATGCTGGGTATCTGTCGTTTCTAATGCCTGAGTAATATTCCATTGCGTACGTGAACCTCATCTATCTTCTTTAGCCATTCATCTTTCGATGGAAACCGAGGCTCCTTCCACAGTTTGGCTATTGTGGACATTGCTGCTGGAAACATCGGGGTGCAGGTGTCCCGCCGTTTCAATGCATCTGAAACTCTGGGGTCAATCCCCAGCAGTGCAATTGCTGGGTCGTAGACCAGGTCTATCTGTAACTCTTCTAGGATCCTCCACACAGTTTTCCAGAGTGGCTGCACCAGTTCACATTCCCACCAACAGGGTAAGAGGGTTCCCTTTTCTCCGCATCCTCTCCAACATTTGTGGTCTCCTGCCTTGTTTATTTTCCACATTCTCACTGGTGTGAGGTGGTATGTCATTGAGGTTTTGATTTGTATTTCCCTGATGGCAAGTGATGCAGAGCATTTTCTCATGTGCATGTTGGCCATGCGTATGACTTCCTCTGTGAGATCTCTCTTCACGTCTTTTGCCCATTTCATGATCGGATTGTTTGTTTCTCTGGTGTCGAGTTTAAGAAGTTCTTCGTAGATCCTGGAAACTAGCCCTTTATCTGATACGTCATTTGCAAATATCTTCTCCCACTGTGTAGGTTGTCTTTTAGTTTTGTTGATGGTATCCTTTGCTGTGCGAAAGCTTCTTGTCTTGATGAAGTCCCAATAGTTCCTTTTTGCTTTTGTTTCTTTGGCCTTCATGGATGTATCTTGGCAAGAAGTTACTGTGGCCGATTTCCAAAAAGGCGTTTGTTGCCTGTGTTCTCCTCTGGGATTTTGATGGACCCTTGTCTCCCATTTAGATCTTTCATCCATTTTGAGTTATCTCGAAATGTGTATGGTGCAAGAAGAGAGTGGTCTAGTTTCATTCATTCTTCTGCGTGTGGATGTGCAATTTTCCAGGCCACCATTTCCTGAAGAGACTGTGTTGCTTCCAGTGGATAGTCTTTCCTCCTTTATCGAATATTAGGTGACCATGAAGTTCAGGGGCCACTTCTGGGTTCTCTATTGTGTTCCACTGATCCATGTGTCTGTTTTTGTGCCAGTACCACACTGTCTCGATGACCGCAGCTTTGTAGTACCACCTGAAATCTGGCATTGTGGTGATTCCCCCAGATATGGTTTTCTTTTCTAAAATTCCCCTGGCTATTCGCGGTCTTTTCTGATTCCATACAGATCTTAAAATAACATGTTCTAACTCTCTCAAGGGAGTCCATGGTATTTTGATAGGGAGCGCATTAAACGTGTAAATGGCCCTGGGTAACATGGACACTTTCAAAAGGTTAATTCTGCCAATCCATGAGCATGGAATACGTTTCCATCTCTTTGTGTCTTCCTCGATAGCTCTCAGAAGTGCTCTATAGCTTTTAGGGTATAGCTCCTTTGCCTCTTCGGTTAGGTTTATTCCTAGGTATCTTACGCTTCTGGGTGCAGTTGTCAATGGGATTGGCGCCTTAATTTCCCTTTCTTCAGTCTCATTGTCAGTGTATGGAAATGCCACTGATTTCTGGCATTGACCTTGTATCCTGCCATGCTACCAAACTGCCGTATGAGTTCTAGCAATCTTGGGGTGGATGCTTCTGCGTTTTCTGCGTAGACTGTCATGTCATTCGGCGAAGAGGGAGAGTTTGACTGCTTCTTTGCCAATTTGATGGCCTTCAAGGTCTCTTCGTCGTCTGATTGCTGAGGCTAGAACTTCCAGGACTCTTGTGGAATAGCAGTGGTGAGTGTGGACCTCCCTGTCTTGTTCCTGATCTTAGGGGAAAGGCTCCCAGTGCTTCCGCATTGAGAATATTTGCTGTGGGCTTTTCGTACCAGGCTTTGAAGATGTTGTGGAATGATCCCTCTATCCCTACACTCTGAAGAGTTTTATCATGAATGGATGCTGTGTTTTCTTAAATGCTTTCTCTGCGTCTAACGAGAGGATCATGCGGTTCTTGTTTCGTCTGTTGCTGATATGATGAATCACATTGATTTTTTATTTTATATATATATATGTGTATATATATATATATATATATATACATATATATATTTTTTTTTTCGTGTTGAACCAGCCTTGTGTCCCAGGGATGAATCCTATTTGCTCATGGTGAACAGTTAGTTTTCTTAATGTACTGTTGGATCCTATTGGCCAGTGTCTTGTTGAGAACTTTTGCATCCATGTTCATCAGGGATATTGGTCTCTAATTCTCCTTTTCGGTGGGGTCTTGGTCTGGTTTTAGAAATAAAGTGATGCTGGCCTCAAGAACGAATTTGGAAGTACTCCATCTCTTCCTGTCTTTCGAAACAGATGTAGTAGAATAGGTATGGTTTCTTCTTTAAAGGTTCGATAGAATTCCCCTGGGAAGCCATCTGGCCCTGGACTTGCGTGTCTTGGGAGGTTTCTGATGACTGCTTCAAATTCCTCCCTGGTTTTCGGCCCGTTCGGGTTTTCTATTTCTTCCCCTTTCCAATTTTGGTAGTCTGTGGCCTTCCAGGAATGCGTCCGCTTCCTCTAGATTGCCTAACTTATTGGCGTATAGCTCTTCCTACTATGTTTATCATTTTATTATTTATTTTTTTAATAATAAATTTATTTATTTATTGGTGTTCCATTTACCAACATACAGAATAACACATGCCAGTGCTCATCCCGTGAAGTGTCCCTGTCAGTGCCCGTCACCCACTCACCCCACCCCCGCCCTCCTCCCCTTCCACCACCCCTTGTTCGTTTCCCAGAGTTAGGAGTCTTTACGTTCTGTCTCCCGTTCTGATATTTCCCACACATTTCTCCTCCCTTCCCTTAGAATCCCTTTCACTATTATTTATATTCCCCAAACGAATGAGAACATACACTGTTTGTCCTTCTCCGATTGACTCACTTCACTCAGCGTAATACCCTCCACTTCCATCCACGTGGAAGCAAATGCTGGGTATCTGTCGTTTCTAATGCCTGAGTAATATTCCATTGCGTACGTGAACCTCATCTATCTTCTTTAGCCATTCATCTTTCGATGGAAACCGAGGCTCCTTCCACAGTTTGGCTATTGTGGACATTGCTGCTGGAAACATCGGGGTGCAGGTGTCCCGCCGTTTCAATGCATCTGAAACTCTGGGGTCAATCCCCAGCAGTGCAATTGCTGGGTCGTAGACCAGGTCTATCTGTAACTCTTCTAGGATCCTCCACACAGTTTTCCAGAGTGGCTGCACCAGTTCACATTCCCACCAACAGGGTAAGAGGGTTCCCTTTTCTCCGCATCCTCTCCAACATTTGTGGTCTCCTGCCTTGTTTATTTTCCACATTCTCACTGGTGTGAGGTGGTATGTCATTGAGGTTTTGATTTGTATTTCCCTGATGGCAAGTGATGCAGAGCATTTTCTCATGTGCATGTTGGCCATGCGTATGACTTCCTCTGTGAGATCTCTCTTCACGTCTTTTGCCCATTTCATGATCGGATTGTTTGTTTCTCTGGTGTCGAGTTTAAGAAGTTCTTCGTAGATCCTGGAAACTAGCCCTTTATCTGATACGTCATTTGCAAATATCTTCTCCCACTGTGTAGGTTGTCTTTTAGTTTTGTTGATGGTATCCTTTGCTGTGCGAAAGCTTCTTGTCTTGATGAAGTCCCAATAGTTCCTTTTTGCTTTTGTTTCTTTGGCCTTCATGGATGTATCTTGGCAAGAAGTTACTGTGGCCGATTTCCAAAAAGGCGTTTGTTGCCTGTGTTCTCCTCTGGGATTTTGATGGACCCTTGTCTCCCATTTAGATCTTTCATCCATTTTGAGTTATCTCGAAATGTGTATGGTGCAAGAAGAGAGTGGTCTAGTTTCATTCATTCTTCTGCGTGTGGATGTGCAATTTTCCAGGCCACCATTTCCTGAAGAGACTGTGTTGCTTCCAGTGGATAGTCTTTCCTCCTTTATCGAATATTAGGTGACCATGAAGTTCAGGGGCCACTTCTGGGTTCTCTATTGTGTTCCACTGATCCATGTGTCTGTTTTTGTGCCAGTACCACACTGTCTCGATGACCGCAGCTTTGTAGTACCACCTGAAATCTGGCATTGTGGTGATTCCCCCAGATATGGTTTTCTTTTCTAAAATTCCCCTGGCTATTCGCGGTCTTTTCTGATTCCATACAGATCTTAAAATAACTTGTTCTAACTCTCTCAAGGGAGTCCATGGTATTTTGATAGGGAGCGCATTAAACGTGTAAATGGCCCTGGGTAACATGGACACTTTCAAAAGGTTAATTCTGCCAATCCATGAGCATGGAATACGTTTCCATCTCTTTGTGTCTTCCTCGATAGCTCTCAGAAGTGCTCTATAGCTTTTAGGGTATAGCTCCTTTGCCTCTTCGGTTAGGTTTATTCCTAGGTATCTTACGCTTCTGGGTGCAGTTGTCAATGGGATTGGCGCCTTAATTTCCCTTTCTTCAGTCTCATTGTCAGTGTATGGAAATGCCACTGATTTCTGGCATTGACCTTGTATCCTGCCATGCTACCAAACTGCCGTATGAGTTCTAGCAATCTTGGGGTGGATGCTTCTGCGTTTTCTGCGTAGACTGTCATGTCATTCGGCGAAGAGGGAGAGTTTGACTGCTTCTTTGCCAATTTGATGGCCTTCAAGGTCTCTTCGACGTCTGATTGCTGAGGCTAGAACTTCCAGGACTCTTGTGGAATAGCAGTGGTGAGTGTGGACCTCCCTGTCTGGTTCCTGATCTTAGGGGAAAGGCTCCCAGTGCTTCCGCATTGAGAATATTTGCTGTGGGCTTTTCGTACCAGGCTTTGAAGATGTTGTGGAATGATCCCTCTATCCCTACACTCTGAAGAGTTTTATCATGAATGGATGCTGTGTTTTCTTAAATGCTTTCTCTGCGTCTAACGAGAGGATCATGCGGTTCTTGTTTCGTCTGTTGCTGACATGATGAATCACATTGATTTTTTATTTTATATATATATATATGTATATATATATATATATATATACATATATATATATTTTTTTTCGTGTTGAACCAGCCTTGTGTCCCAGGGATGAATCCTATTTGCTCATGGTGAACAGTTAGTTTTCTTAATGTACTGTTGGATCCTATTGGCCAGTGTCTTGTTGAGAACTTTTGCATCCATGTTCATCAGGGATATTGGTCTCTAATTCTCCTTTTCGGTGGGGTCTTGGTCTGGTTTTAGAAATAAAGTGATGCTGGCCTCAAGAACGAATTTGGAAGTACTCCATCTCTTCCTGTCTTTCGAAACAGATGTAGTAGAATAGGTATGGTTTCTTCTTTAAAGGTTCGATAGAATTCCCCTGGGAAGCCATCTGGCCCTGGACTTGCGTGTCTTGGGAGGTTTCTGATGACTGCTTCAAATTCCTCCCTGGTTTTCGGCCCGTTCGGGTTTTCTATTTCTTCCCCTTTCCAATTTTGGTAGTCTGTGGCCTTCCAGGAATGCGTCCGCTTCCTCTAGATTGCCTAACTTATTGGCGTATAGCTCTTCCTACTATGTTTATCATTTTATTATTTATTTTTTTAATAATAAATTTATTTATTTATTGGTGTTCCATTTACCAACATACAGAATAACACATGCCAGTGCTCATCCCGTGAAGTGTCCCTGTCAGTGCCCGTCACCCACTCACCCCACCCCCGCCCTCCTCCCCTTCCACCACCCCTTGTTCGTTTCCCAGAGTTAGGAGTCTTTACGTTCTGTCTCCCGTTCTGATATTTCCCACACATTTCTCCTCCCTTCCCTTAGAATCCCTTTCACTATTATTTATATTCCCCAAACGAATGAGAACATACACTGTTTGTCCTTCTCCGATTGACTCACTTCACTCAGCGTAATACCCTCCACTTCCATCCACGTGGAAGCAAATGCTGGGTATCTGTCGTTTCTAATGCCTGAGTAATATTCCATTGCGTACGTGAACCTCATCTATCTTCTTTAGCCATTCATCTTTCGATGGAAACCGAGGCTCCTTCCACAGTTTGGCTATTGTGGACATTGCTGCTGGAAACATCGGGGTGCAGGTGTCCCGCCGTTTCAATGCATCTGAAACTCTGGGGTCAATCCCCAGCAGTGCAATTGCTGGGTCGTAGACCAGGTCTATCTGTAACTCTTCTAGGATCCTCCACACAGTTTTCCAGAGTGGCTGCACCAGTTCACATTCCCACCAACAGGGTAAGAGGGTTCCCTTTTCTCCGCATCCTCTCCAACATTTGTGGTCTCCTGCCTTGTTTATTTTCCACATTCTCACTGGTGTGAGGTGGTATGTCATTGAGGTTTTGATTTGTATTTCCCTGATGGCAAGTGATGCAGAGCATTTTCTCATGTGCATGTTGGCCATGCGTATGACTTCCTCTGTGAGATCTCTCTTCACGTCTTTTGCCCATTTCATGATCGGATTGTTTGTTTCTCTGGTGTCGAGTTTAAGAAGTTCTTCGTAGATCCTGGAAACTAGCCCTTTATCTGATACGTCATTTGCAAATATCTTCTCCCACTGTGTAGGTTGTCTTTTAGTTTTGTTGATGGTATCCTTTGCTGTGCGAAAGCTTCTTGTCTTGATGAAGTCCCAATAGTTCCTTTTTGCTTTTGTTTCTTTGGCCTTCATGGATGTATCTTGGCAAGAAGTTACTGTGGCCGATTTCCAAAAAGGCGTTTGTTGCCTGTGTTCTCCTCTGGGATTTTGATGGACCCTTGTCTCCCATTTAGATCTTTCATCCATTTTGAGTTATCTCGAAATGTGTATGGTGCAAGAAGAGAGTGGTCTAGTTTCATTCATTCTTCTGCGTGTGGATGTGCAATTTTCCAGGCCACCATTTCCTGAAGAGACTGTGTTGCTTCCAGTGGATAGTCTTTCCTCCTTTATCGAATATTAGGTGACCATGAAGTTCAGGGGCCACTTCTGGGTTCTCTATTGTGTTCCACTGATCCATGTGTCTGTTTTTGTGCCAGTACCACACTGTCTCGATGACCGCAGCTTTGTAGTACCACCTGAAATCTGGCATTGTGGTGATTCCCCCAGATATGGTTTTCTTTTCTAAAATTCCCCTGGCTATTCGCGGTCTTTTCTGATTCCATACAGATCTTAAAATAACTTGTTCTAACTCTCTCAAGGGAGTCCATGGTATTTTGATAGGGAGCGCATTAAACGTGTAAATGGCCCTGGGTAACATGGACACTTTCAAAAGGTTAATTCTGCCAATCCATGAGCATGGAATACGTTTCCATCTCTTTGTGTCTTCCTCGATAGCTCTCAGAAGTGCTCTATAGCTTTTAGGGTATAGCTCCTTTGCCTCTTCGGTTAGGTTTATTCCTAGGTATCTTACGCTTCTGGGTGCAGTTGTCAATGGGATTGGCGCCTTAATTTCCCTTTCTTCAGTCTCATTGTCAGTGTATGGAAATGCCACTGATTTCTGGCATTGACCTTGTATCCTGCCATGCTACCAAACTGCCGTATGAGTTCTAGCAATCTTGGGGTGGATGCTTCTGCGTTTTCTGCGTAGACTGTCATGTCATTCGGCGAAGAGGGAGAGTTTGACTGCTTCTTTGCCAATTTGATGGCCTTCAAGGTCTCTTCGACGTCTGATTGCTGAGGCTAGAACTTCCAGGACTCTTGTGGAATAGCAGTGGTGAGTGTGGACCTCCCTGTCTGGTTCCTGATCTTAGGGGAAAGGCTCCCAGTGCTTCCGCATTGAGAATATTTGCTGTGGGCTTTTCGTACCAGGCTTTGAAGATGTTGTGGAATGATCCCTCTATCCCTACACTCTGAAGAGTTTTATCATGAATGGATGCTGTGTTTTCTTAAATGCTTTCTCTGCGTCTAACGAGAGGATCATGCGGTTCTTGTTTCGTCTGTTGCTGACATGATGAATCACATTGATTTTTTATTTTATATATATATATATATATATTTTTTTTTTTCGTGTTGAACCAGCCTTGTGTCCCAGGGATGAATCCTATTTGCTCATGGTGAACAGTTAGTTTTCTTAATGTACTGTTGGATCCTATTGGCCAGTGTCTTGTTGAGAACTTTTGCATCCATGTTCATCAGGGATATTGGTCTCTAATTCTCCTTTTCGGTGGGGTCTTGGTCTGGTTTTAGAAATAAAGTGATGCTGGCCTCAAGAACGAATTTGGAAGTACTCCATCTCTTCCTGTCTTTCGAAACAGATGTAGTAGAATAGGTATGGTTTCTTCTTTAAAGGTTCGATAGAATTCCCCTGGGAAGCCATCTGGCCCTGGACTTGCGTGTCTTGGGAGGTTTCTGATGACTGCTTCAAATTCCTCCCTGGTTTTCGGCCCGTTCGGGTTTTCTATTTCTTCCCCTTTCCAATTTTGGTAGTCTGTGGCCTTCCAGGAATGCGTCCGCTTCCTCTAGATTGCCTAACTTATTGGCGTATAGCTCTTCCTACTATGTTTATCATTTTATTATTTATTTTTTTAATAATAAATTTATTTATTTATTGGTGTTCCATTTACCAACATACAGAATAACACATGCCAGTGCTCATCCCGTGAAGTGTCCCTGTCAGTGCCCGTCACCCACTCACCCCACCCCCGCCCTCCTCCCCTTCCACCACCCCTTGTTCGTTTCCCAGAGTTAGGAGTCTTTACGTTCTGTCTCCCGTTCTGATATTTCCCACACATTTCTCCTCCCTTCCCTTAGAATCCCTTTCACTATTATTTATATTCCCCAAACGAATGAGAACATACACTGTTTGTCCTTCTCCGATTGACTCACTTCACTCAGCGTAATACCCTCCACTTCCATCCACGTGGAAGCAAATGCTGGGTATCTGTCGTTTCTAATGCCTGAGTAATATTCCATTGCGTACGTGAACCTCATCTATCTTCTTTAGCCATTCATCTTTCGATGGAAACCGAGGCTCCTTCCACAGTTTGGCTATTGTGGACATTGCTGCTGGAAACATCGGGGTGCAGGTGTCCCGCCGTTTCAATGCATCTGAAACTCTGGGGTCAATCCCCAGCAGTGCAATTGCTGGGTCGTAGACCAGGTCTATCTGTAACTCTTCTAGGATCCTCCACACAGTTTTCCAGAGTGGCTGCACCAGTTCACATTCCCACCAACAGGGTAAGAGGGTTCCCTTTTCTCCGCATCCTCTCCAACATTTGTGGTCTCCTGCCTTGTTTATTTTCCACATTCTCACTGGTGTGAGGTGGTATGTCATTGAGGTTTTGATTTGTATTTCCCTGATGGCAAGTGATGCAGAGCATTTTCTCATGTGCATGTTGGCCATGCGTATGACTTCCTCTGTGAGATCTCTCTTCACGTCTTTTGCCCATTTCATGATCGGATTGTTTGTTTCTCTGGTGTCGAGTTTAAGAAGTTCTTCGTAGATCCTGGAAACTAGCCCTTTATCTGATACGTCATTTGCAAATATCTTCTCCCACTGTGTAGGTTGTCTTTTAGTTTTGTTGATGGTATCCTTTGCTGTGCGAAAGCTTCTTGTCTTGATGAAGTCCCAATAGTTCCTTTTTGCTTTTGTTTCTTTGGCCTTCATGGATGTATCTTGGCAAGAAGTTACTGTGGCCGATTTCCAAAAAGGCGTTTGTTGCCTGTGTTCTCCTCTGGGATTTTGATGGACCCTTGTCTCCCATTTAGATCTTTCATCCATTTTGAGTTATCTCGAAATGTGTATGGTGCAAGAAGAGAGTGGTCTAGTTTCATTCATTCTTCTGCGTGTGGATGTGCAATTTTCCAGGCCACCATTTCCTGAAGACACTGTGTTGCTTCCAGTGGATAGTCTTTCCTCCTTTATCGAATATTAGGTGACCATGAAGTTCAGGGGCCACTTCTGGGTTCTCTATTGTGTTCCACTGATCCATGTGTCTGTTTTTGTGCCAGTACCACACTGTCTCGATGACCGCAGCTTTGTAGTACAACCTGAAATCTGGCATTGTGGTGATGCCCCCAGATATGGTTTTCTTTTCTAAAATTCCCCTGGCTATTCGCGGTCTTTTCTGATTCCATACAGATCTTAAAATAACATGTTCTAACTCTCTCAAGGGAGTCCATGGTATTTTGATAGGGAGCGCATTAAACGTGTAAATGGCCCTGGGTAACATGGACACTTTCAAAAGGTTAATTCTGCCAATCCATGAGCATGGAATACGTTTCCATCTCTTTGTGTCTTCCTCGATAGCTCTCAGAAGTGCTCTATAGCTTTTAGGGTATAGCTCCTTTGCCTCTTCGGTTAGGTTTATTCCTAGGTATCTTACGCTTCTGGGTGCAGTTGTCAATGGGATTGGCGCCTTAATTTCCCTTTCTTCAGTCTCATTGTCAGTGTATGGAAATGCCACTGATTTCTGGCATTGACCTTGTATCCTGCCATGCTACCAAACTGCCGTATGAGTTCTAGCAATCTTGGGGTGGATGCTTCTGCGTTTTCTGCGTAGACTGTCATGTCATTCGGCGAAGAGGGAGAGTTTGACTGCTTCTTTGCCAATTTGATGGCCTTCAAGGTCTCTTCGTCGTCTGATTGCTGAGGCTAGAACTTCCAGGACTCTTGTGGAATAGCAGTGGTGAGTGTGGACCTCCCTGTCTTGTTCCTGATCTTAGGGGAAAGGCTCCCAGTGCTTCCGCATTGAGAATATTTGCTGTGGGCTTTTCGTACCAGGCTTTGAAGATGTTGTGGAATGATCCCTCTATCCCTACACTCTGAAGAGTTTTATCATGAATGGATGCTGTGTTTTCTTAAATGCTTTCTCTGCGTCTAACGAGAGGATCATGCGGTTCTTGTTTCGTCTGTTGCTGATATGATGAATCACATTGATTTTTTATTTTATATATATATATGTGTATATATATATATATATATATATATACATATATATATTTTTTTTTTCGTGTTGAACCAGCCTTGTGTCCCAGGGATGAATCCTATTTGCTCATGGTGAACAGTTAGTTTTCTTAATGTACTGTTGGATCCTATTGGCCAGTGTCTTGTTGAGAACTTTTGCATCCATGTTCATCAGGGATATTGGTCTCTAATTCTCCTTTTCGGTGGGGTCTTGGTCTGGTTTTAGAAATAAAGTGATGCTGGCCTCAAGAACGAATTTGGAAGTACTCCATCTCTTCCTGTCTTTCGAAACAGATGTAGTAGAATAGGTATGGTTTCTTCTTTAAAGGTTCGATAGAATTCCCCTGGGAAGCCATCTGGCCCTGGACTTGCGTGTCTTGGGAGGTTTCTGATGACTGCTTCAAATTCCTCCCTGGTTTTCGGCCCGTTTGGGTTTTCTATTTCTTCCCCTTTCCAATTTTGGTAGTCTGTGGCCTTCCAGGAATGCGTCCGCTTCCTCTAGATTGCCTAACTTATTGGCGTATAGCTCTTCCTACTATGTTTATCATTTTATTATTTATTTTTTTAATAATAAATTTATTTATTTATTGGTGTTCCATTTACCAACATACAGAATAACACATGCCAGTGCTCATCCCGTGAAGTGTCCCTGTCAGTGCCCGTCACCCACTCACCCCACCCCCGCCCTCCTCCCCTTCCACCACCCCTTGTTCGTTTCCCAGAGTTAGGAGTCTTTACGTTCTGTCTCCCGTTCTGATATTTCCCACACATTTCTCCTCCCTTCCCTTAGAATCCCTTTCACTATTATTTATATTCCCCAAACGAATGAGAACATACACTGTTTGTCCTTCTCCGATTGACTCACTTCACTCAGCGTAATACCCTCCACTTCCATCCACGTGGAAGCAAATGCTGGGTATCTGTCGTTTCTAATGCCTGAGTAATATTCCATTGCGTACGTGAACCTCATCTATCTTCTTTAGCCATTCATCTTTCGATGGAAACCGAGGCTCCTTCCACAGTTTGGCTATTGTGGACATTGCTGCTGGAAACATCGGGGTGCAGGTGTCCCGCCGTTTCAATGCATCTGAAACTCTGGGGTCAATCCCCAGCAGTGCAATTGCTGGGTCGTAGACCAGGTCTATCTGTAACTCTTCTAGGATCCTCCACACAGTTTTCCAGAGTGGCTGCACCAGTTCACATTCCCACCAACAGGGTAAGAGGGTTCCCTTTTCTCCGCATCCTCTCCAACATTTGTGGTCTCCTGCCTTGTTTATTTTCCACATTCTCACTGGTGTGAGGTGGTATGTCATTGAGGTTTTGATTTGTATTTCCCTGATGGCAAGTGATGCAGAGCATTTTCTCATGTGCATGTTGGCCATGCGTATGACTTCCTCTGTGAGATCTCTCTTCACGTCTTTTGCCCATTTCATGATCGGATTGTTTGTTTCTCTGGTGTCGAGTTTAAGAAGTTCTTCGTAGATCCTGGAAACTAGCCCTTTATCTGATACGTCATTTGCAAATATCTTCTCCCACTGTGTAGGTTGTCTTTTAGTTTTGTTGATGGTATCCTTTGCTGTGCGAAAGCTTCTTGTCTTGATGAAGTCCCAATAGTTCCTTTTTGCTTTTGTTTCTTTGGCCTTCATGGATGTATCTTGGCAAGAAGTTACTGTGGCCGATTTCCAAAAAGGCGTTTGTTGCCTGTGTTCTCCTCTGGGATTTTGATGGACCCTTGTCTCCCATTTAGATCTTTCATCCATTTTGAGTTATCTCGAAATGTGTATGGTGCAAGAAGAGAGTGGTCTAGTTTCATTCATTCTTCTGCGTGTGGATGTGCAATTTTCCAGGCCACCATTTCCTGAAGAGACTGTGTTGCTTCCAGTGGATAGTCTTTCCTCCTTTATCGAATATTAGGTGACCATGAAGTTCAGGGGCCACTTCTGGGTTCTCTATTGTGTTCCACTGATCCATGTGTCTGTTTTTGTGCCAGTACCACACTGTCTCGATGACCGCAGCTTTGTAGTACAACCTGAAATCTGGCATTGTGGTGATGCCCCCAGATATGGTTTTCTTTTCTAAAATTCCCCTGGCTATTCGCGGTCTTTTCTGATTCCATACAGATCTTAAAATAACATGTTCTAACTCTCTCAAGGGAGTCCATGGTATTTTGATAGGGAGCGCATTAAACGTGTAAATGGCCCTGGGTAACATGGACACTTTCAAAAGGTTAATTCTGCCAATCCATGAGCATGGAATACGTTTCCATCTCTTTGTGTCTTCCTCGATAGCTCTCAGAAGTGCTCTATAGCTTTTAGGGTATAGCTCCTTTGCCTCTTCGGTTAGGTTTATTCCTAGGTATCTTAGGCTTCTGGGTGCAGTTGTCAATGGGATTGGCGCCTTAATTTCCCTTTCTTCAGTCTCATTGTCAGTGTATGGAAATGCCACTGATTTCTGGCATTGACCTTGTATCCTGCCATGCTACCAAACTGCCGTATGAGTTCTAGCAATCTTGGGGTGGATGCTTCTGCGTTTTCTGCGTAGACTGTCATGTCATTCGGCGAAGAGGGAGAGTTTGACTGCTTCTTTGCCAATTTGATGGCCTTCAAGGTCTCTTCGTCGTCTGATTGCTGAGGCTAGAACTTCCAGGACTCTTGTGGAATAGCAGTGGTGAGTGTGGACCTCCCTGTCTTGTTCCTGATCTTAGGGGAAAGGCTCCCAGTGCTTCCGCATTGAGAATATTTGCTGTGGGCTTTTCGTACCAGGCTTTGAAGATGTTGTGGAATGATCCCTCTATCCCTACACTCTGAAGAGTTTTATCATGAATGGATGCTGTGTTTTCTTAAATGCTTTCTCTGCGTCTAACGAGAGGATCATGCGGTTCTTGTTTCGTCTGTTGCTGATATGATGAATCACATTGATTTTTTATTTTATATATATATATGTGTATATATATATATATATATATATACATATATATATATTTTTTTTCGTGTTGAACCAGCCTTGTGTCCCAGGGATGAATCCTATTTGCTCATGGTGAACAGTTAGTTTTCTTAATGTACTGTTGGATCCTATTGGCCAGTGTCTTGTTGAGAACTTTTGCATCCATGTTCATCAGGGATATTGGTCTCTAATTCTCCTTTTCGGTGGGGTCTTGGTCTGGTTTTAGAAATAAAGTGATGCTGGCCTCAAGAACGAATTTGGAAGTACTCCATCTCTTCCTGTCTTTCGAAACAGATGTAGTAGAATAGGTATGGTTTCTTCTTTAAAGGTTCGATAGAATTCCCCTGGGAAGCCATCTGGCCCTGGACTTGCGTGTCTTGGGAGGTTTCTGATGACTGCTTCAAATTCCTCCCTGGTTTTCGGCCCGTTCGGGTTTTCTATTTCTTCCCCTTTCCAATTTTGGTAGTCTGTGGCCTTCCAGGAATGCGTCCGCTTCCTCTAGATTGCCTAACTTATTGGCGTATAGCTCTTCCTACTATGTTTATCATTTTATTATTTATTTTTTTAATAATAAATTTATTTATTTATTGGTGTTCCATTTACCAACATACAGAATAACACATGCCAGTGCTCATCCCGTGAAGTGTCCCTGTCAGTGCCCGTCACCCACTCACCCCACCCCCGCCCTCCTCCCCTTCCACCACCCCTTGTTCGTTTCCCAGAGTTAGGAGTCTTTACGTTCTGTCTCCCGTTCTGATATTTCCCACACATTTCTCCTCCCTTCCCTTAGAATCCCTTTCACTATTATTTATATTCCCCAAACGAATGAGAACATACACTGTTTGTCCTTCTCCGATTGACTCACTTCACTCAGCGTAATACCCTCCACTTCCATCCACGTGGAAGCAAATGCTGGGTATCTGTCGTTTCTAATGCCTGAGTAATATTCCATTGCGTACGTGAACCTCATCTATCTTCTTTAGCCATTCATCTTTCGATGGAAACCGAGGCTCCTTCCACAGTTTGGCTATTGTGGACATTGCTGCTGGAAACATCGGGGTGCAGGTGTCCCGCCGTTTCAATGCATCTGAAACTCTGGGGTCAATCCCCAGCAGTGCAATTGCTGGGTCGTAGACCAGGTCTATCTGTAACTCTTCTAGGATCCTCCACACAGTTTTCCAGAGTGGCTGCACCAGTTCACATTCCCACCAACAGGGTAAGAGGGTTCCCTTTTCTCCGCATCCTCTCCAACATTTGTGGTCTCCTGCCTTGTTTATTTTCCACATTCTCACTGGTGTGAGGTGGTATGTCATTGAGGTTTTGATTTGTATTTCCCTGATGGCAAGTGATGCAGAGCATTTTCTCATGTGCATGTTGGCCATGCGTATGACTTCCTCTGTGAGATCTCTCTTCACGTCTTTTGCCCATTTCATGATCGGATTGTTTGTTTCTCTGGTGTCGAGTTTAAGAAGTTCTTCGTAGATCCTGGAAACTAGCCCTTTATCTGATACGTCATTTGCAAATATCTTCTCCCACTGTGTAGGTTGTCTTTTAGTTTTGTTGATGGTATCCTTTGCTGTGCGAAAGCTTCTTGTCTTGATGAAGTCCCAATAGTTCCTTTTTGCTTTTGTTTCTTTGGCCTTCATGGATGTATCTTGGCAAGAAGTTACTGTGGCCGATTTCCAAAAAGGCGTTTGTTGCCTGTGTTCTCCTCTGGGATTTTGATGGACCCTTGTCTCCCATTTAGATCTTTCATCCATTTTGAGTTATCTCGAAATGTGTATGGTGCAAGAAGAGAGTGGTCTAGTTTCATTCATTCTTCTGCGTGTGGATGTGCAATTTTCCAGGCCACCATTTCCTGAAGAGACTGTGTTGCTTCCAGTGGATAGTCTTTCCTCCTTTATCGAATATTAGGTGACCATGAAGTTCAGGGGCCACTTCTGGGTTCTCTATTGTGTTCCACTGATCCATGTGTCTGTTTTTGTGCCAGTACCACACTGTCTCGATGACCGCAGCTTTGTAGTACAACCTGAAATCTGGCATTGTGGTGATGCCCCCAGATATGGTTTTCTTTTCTAAAATTCCCCTGGCTATTCGCGGTCTTTTCTGATTCCATACAGATCTTAAAATAACATGTTCTAACTCTCTCAAGGGAGTCCATGGTATTTTGATAGGGAGCGCATTAAACGTGTAAATGGCCCTGGGTAACATGGACACTTTCAAAAGGTTAATTCTGCCAATCCATGAGCATGGAATACGTTTCCATCTCTTTGTGTCTTCCTCGATAGCTCTCAGAAGTGCTCTATAGCTTTTAGGGTATAGCTCCTTTGCCTCTTCGGTTAGGTTTATTCCTAGGTATCTTACGCTTCTGGGTGCAGTTGTCAATGGGATTGGCGCCTTAATTTCCCTTTCTTCAGTCTCATTGTCAGTGTATGGAAATGCCACTGATTTCTGGCATTGACCTTGTATCCTGCCATGCTACCAAACTGCCGTATGAGTTCTAGCAATCTTGGGGTGGATGCTTCTGCGTTTTCTGCGTAGACTGTCATGTCATTCGGCGAAGAGGGAGAGTTTGACTGCTTCTTTGCCAATTTGATGGCCTTCAAGGTCTCTTCGTCGTCTGATTGCTGAGGCTAGAACTTCCAGGACTCTTGTGGAATAGCAGTGGTGAGTGTGGACCTCCCTGTCTTGTTCCTGATCTTAGGGGAAAGGCTCCCAGTGCTTCCGCATTGAGAATATTTGCTGTGGGCTTTTCGTACCAGGCTTTGAAGATGTTGTGGAATGATCCCTCTATCCCTACACTCTGAAGAGTTTTATCATGAATGGATGCTGTGTTTTCTTAAATGCTTTCTCTGCGTCTAACGAGAGGATCATGCGGTTCTTGTTTCGTCTGTTGCTGATATGATGAATCACATTGATTTTTTATTTTATATATATATATGTGTATATATATATATATATATATATATATACATATATATATATTTTTTTTCGTGTTGAACCAGCCTTGTGTCCCAGGGATGAATCCTATTTGCTCATGGTGAACAGTTAGTTTTCTTAATGTACTGTTGGATCCTATTGGCCAGTGTCTTGTTGAGAACTTTTGCATCCATGTTCATCAGGGATATTGGTCTCTAATTCTCCTTTTCGGTGGGGTCTTGGTCTGGTTTTAGAAATAAAGTGATGCTGGCCTCAAGAACGAATTTGGAAGTACTCCATCTCTTCCTGTCTTTCGAAACAGATGTAGTAGAATAGGTATGGTTTCTTCTTTAAAGGTTCGATAGAATTCCCCTGGGAAGCCATCTGGCCCTGGACTTGCGTGTCTTGGGAGGTTTCTGATGACTGCTTCAAATTCCTCCCTGGTTTTCGGCCCGTTCGGGTTTTCTATTTCTTCCCCTTTCCAATTTTGGTAGTCTGTGGCCTTCCAGGAATGCGTCCGCTTCCTCTAGATTGCCTAACTTATTGGCGTATAGCTCTTCCTACTATGTTTATCATTTTATTATTTATTTTTTTAATAATAAATTTATTTATTTATTGGTGTTCCATTTACCAACATACAGAATAACACATGCCAGTGCTCATCCCGTGAAGTGTCCCTGTCAGTGCCCGTCACCCACTCACCCCACCCCCGCCCTCCTCCCCTTCCACCACCCCTTGTTCGTTTCCCAGAGTTAGGAGTCTTTACGTTCTGTCTCCCGTTCTGATATTTCCCACACATTTCTCCTCCCTTCCCTTAGAATCCCTTTCACTATTATTTATATTCCCCAAACGAATGAGAACATACACTGTTTGTCCTTCTCCGATTGACTCACTTCACTCAGCGTAATACCCTCCACTTCCATCCACGTGGAAGCAAATGCTGGGTATCTGTCGTTTCTAATGCCTGAGTAATATTCCATTGCGTACGTGAACCTCATCTATCTTCTTTAGCCATTCATCTTTCGATGGAAACCGAGGCTCCTTCCACAGTTTGGCTATTGTGGACATTGCTGCTGGAAACATCGGGGTGCAGGTGTCCCGCCGTTTCAATGCATCTGAAACTCTGGGGTCAATCCCCAGCAGTGCAATTGCTGGGTCGTAGACCAGGTCTATCTGTAACTCTTCTAGGATCCTCCACACAGTTTTCCAGAGTGGCTGCACCAGTTCACATTCCCACCAACAGGGTAAGAGGGTTCCCTTTTCTCCGCATCCTCTCCAACATTTGTGGTCTCCTGCCTTGTTTATTTTCCACATTCTCACTGGTGTGAGGTGGTATGTCATTGAGGTTTTGATTTGTATTTCCCTGATGGCAAGTGATGCAGAGCATTTTCTCATGTGCATGTTGGCCATGCGTATGACTTCCTCTGTGAGATCTCTCTTCACGTCTTTTGCCCATTTCATGATCGGATTGTTTGTTTCTCTGGTGTCGAGTTTAAGAAGTTCTTCGTAGATCCTGGAAACTAGCCCTTTATCTGATACGTCATTTGCAAATATCTTCTCCCACTGTGTAGGTTGTCTTTTAGTTTTGTTGATGGTATCCTTTGCTGTGCGAAAGCTTCTTGTCTTGATGAAGTCCCAATAGTTCCTTTTTGCTTTTGTTTCTTTGGCCTTCATGGATGTATCTTGGCAAGAAGTTACTGTGGCCGATTTCCAAAAAGGCGTTTGTTGCCTGTGTTCTCCTCTGGGATTTTGATGGACCCTTGTCTCCCATTTAGATCTTTCATCCATTTTGAGTTATCTCGAAATGTGTATGGTGCAAGAAGAGAGTGGTCTAGTTTCATTCATTCTTCTGCGTGTGGATGTGCAATTTTCCAGGCCACCATTTCCTGAAGAGACTGTGTTGCTTCCAGTGGATAGTCTTTCCTCCTTTATCGAATATTAGGTGACCATGAAGTTCAGGGGCCACTTCTGGGTTCTCTATTGTGTTCCACTGATCCATGTGTCTGTTTTTGTGCCAGTACCACACTGTCTCGATGACCGCAGCTTTGTAGTACAACCTGAAATCTGGCATTGTGGTGATGCCCCCAGATATGGTTTTCTTTTCTAAAATTCCCCTGGCTATTCGCGGTCTTTTCTGATTCCATACAGATCTTAAAATAACATGTTCTAACTCTCTCAAGGGAGTCCATGGTATTTTGATAGGGAGCGCATTAAACGTGTAAATGGCCCTGGGTAACATGGACACTTTCAAAAGGTTAATTCTGCCAATCCATGAGCATGGAATACGTTTCCATCTCTTTGTGTCTTCCTCGATAGCTCTCAGAAGTGCTCTATAGCTTTTAGGGTATAGCTCCTTTGCCTCTTCGGTTAGGTTTATTCCTAGGTATCTTACGCTTCTGGGTGCAGTTGTCAATGGGATTGGCGCCTTAATTTCCCTTTCTTCAGTCTCATTGTCAGTGTATGGAAATGCCACTGATTTCTGGCATTGACCTTGTATCCTGCCATGCTACCAAACTGCCGTATGAGTTCTAGCAATCTTGGGGTGGATGCTTCTGCGTTTTCTGCGTAGACTGTCATGTCATTCGGCGAAGAGGGAGAGTTTGACTGCTTCTTTGCCAATTTGATGGCCTTCAAGGTCTCTTCGTCGTCTGATTGCTGAGGCTAGAACTTCCAGGACTCTTGTGGAATAGCAGTGGTGAGTGTGGACCTCCCTGTCTTGTTCCTGATCTTAGGGGAAAGGCTCCCAGTGCTTCCGCATTGAGAATATTTGCTGTGGGCTTTTCGTACCAGGCTTTGAAGATGTTGTGGAATGATCCCTCTATCCCTACACTCTGAAGAGTTTTATCATGAATGGATGCTGTGTTTTCTTAAATGCTTTCTCTGCGTCTAACGAGAGGATCATGCGGTTCTTGTTTCGTCTGTTGCTGATATGATGAATCACATTGATTTTTTATTTTATATATATATATGTGTATATATATATATATATATATATATATATACATATATATATATTTTTTTTCGTGTTGAACCAGCCTTGTGTCCCAGGGATGAATCCTATTTGCTCATGGTGAACAGTTAGTTTTCTTAATGTACTGTTGGATCCTATTGGCCAGTGTCTTGTTGAGAACTTTTGCATCCATGTTCATCAGGGATATTGGTCTCTAATTCTCCTTTTCGGTGGGGTCTTGGTCTGGTTTTAGAAATAAAGTGATGCTGGCCTCAAGAACGAATTTGGAAGTACTCCATCTCTTCCTGTCTTTCGAAACAGATGTAGTAGAATAGGTATGGTTTCTTCTTTAAAGGTTCGATAGAATTCCCCTGGGAAGCCATCTGGCCCTGGACTTGCGTGTCTTGGGAGGTTTCTGATGACTGCTTCAAATTCCTCCCTGGTTTTCGGCCCGTTCGGGTTTTCTATTTCTTCCCCTTTCCAATTTTGGTAGTCTGTGGCCTTCCAGGAATGCGTCCGCTTCCTCTAGATTGCCTAACTTATTGGCGTATAGCTCTTCCTACTATGTTTATCATTTTATTATTTATTTTTTTAATAATAAATTTATTTATTTATTGGTGTTCCATTTACCAACATACAGAATAACACATGCCAGTGCTCATCCCGTGAAGTGTCCCTGTCAGTGCCCGTCACCCACTCACCCCACCCCCGCCCTCCTCCCCTTCCACCACCCCTTGTTCGTTTCCCAGAGTTAGGAGTCTTTACGTTCTGTCTCCCGTTCTGATATTTCCCACACATTTCTCCTCCCTTCCCTTAGAATCCCTTTCACTATTATTTATATTCCCCAAACGAATGAGAACATACACTGTTTGTCCTTCTCCGATTGACTCACTTCACTCAGCGTAATACCCTCCACTTCCATCCACGTGGAAGCAAATGCTGGGTATCTGTCGTTTCTAATGCCTGAGTAATATTCCATTGCGTACGTGAACCTCATCTATCTTCTTTAGCCATTCATCTTTCGATGGAAACCGAGGCTCCTTCCACAGTTTGGCTATTGTGGACATTGCTGCTGGAAACATCGGGGTGCAGGTGTCCCGCCGTTTCAATGCATCTGAAACTCTGGGGTCAATCCCCAGCAGTGCAATTGCTGGGTCGTAGACCAGGTCTATCTGTAACTCTTCTAGGATCCTCCACACAGTTTTCCAGAGTGGCTGCACCAGTTCACATTCCCACCAACAGGGTAAGAGGGTTCCCTTTTCTCCGCATCCTCTCCAACATTTGTGGTCTCCTGCCTTGTTTATTTTCCACATTCTCACTGGTGTGAGGTGGTATGTCATTGAGGTTTTGATTTGTATTTCCCTGATGGCAAGTGATGCAGAGCATTTTCTCATGTGCATGTTGGCCATGCGTATGACTTCCTCTGTGAGATCTCTCTTCACGTCTTTTGCCCATTTCATGATCGGATTGTTTGTTTCTCTGGTGTCGAGTTTAAGAAGTTCTTCGTAGATCCTGGAAACTAGCCCTTTATCTGATACGTCATTTGCAAATATCTTCTCCCACTGTGTAGGTTGTCTTTTAGTTTTGTTGATGGTATCCTTTGCTGTGCGAAAGCTTCTTGTCTTGATGAAGTCCCAATAGTTCCTTTTTGCTTTTGTTTCTTTGGCCTTCATGGATGTATCTTGGCAAGAAGTTACTGTGGCCGATTTCCAAAAAGGCGTTTGTTGCCTGTGTTCTCCTCTGGGATTTTGATGGACCCTTGTCTCCCATTTAGATCTTTCATCCATTTTGAGTTATCTCGAAATGTGTATGGTGCAAGAAGAGAGTGGTCTAGTTTCATTCATTCTTCTGCGTGTGGATGTGCAATTTTCCAGGCCACCATTTCCTGAAGAGACTGTGTTGCTTCCAGTGGATAGTCTTTCCTCCTTTATCGAATATTAGGTGACCATGAAGTTCAGGGGCCACTTCTGGGTTCTCTATTGTGTTCCACTGATCCATGTGTCTGTTTTTGTGCCAGTACCACACTGTCTCGATGACCGCAGCTTTGTAGTACCACCTGAAATCTGGCATTGTGGTGATTCCCCCAGATATGGTTTTCTTTTCTAAAATTCCCCTGGCTATTCGCGGTCTTTTCTGATTCCATACAGATCTTAAAATAACATGTTCTAACTCTCTCAAGGGAGTCCATGGTATTTTGATAGGGAGCGCATTAAACGTGTAAATGGCCCTGGGTAACATGGACACTTTCAAAAGGTTAATTCTGCCAATCCATGAGCATGGAATACGTTTCCATCTCTTTGTGTCTTCCTCGATAGCTCTCAGAAGTGCTCTATAGCTTTTAGGGTATAGCTCCTTTGCCTCTTCGGTTAGGTTTATTCCTAGGTATCTTACGCTTCTGGGTGCAGTTGTCAATGGGATTGGCGCCTTAATTTCCCTTTCTTCAGTCTCATTGTCAGTGTATGGAAATGCCACTGATTTCTGGCATTGACCTTGTATCCTGCCATGCTACCAAACTGCCGTATGAGTTCTAGCAATCTTGGGGTGGATGCTTCTGCGTTTTCTGCGTAGACTGTCATGTCATTCGGCGAAGAGGGAGAGTTTGACTGCTTCTTTGCCAATTTGATGGCCTTCAAGGTCTCTTCGTCGTCTGATTGCTGAGGCTAGAACTTCCAGGACTCTTGTGGAATAGCAGTGGTGAGTGTGGACCTCCCTGTCTTGTTCCTGATCTTAGGGGAAAGGCTCCCAGTGCTTCCGCATTGAGAATATTTGCTGTGGGCTTTTCGTACCAGGCTTTGAAGATGTTGTGGAATGATCCCTCTATCCCTACACTCTGAAGAGTTTTATCATGAATGGATGCTGTGTTTTCTTAAATGCTTTCTCTGCGTCTAACGAGAGGATCATGCGGTTCTTGTTTCGTCTGTTGCTGATATGATGAATCACATTGATTTTTTATTTTATATATATATATGTGTATATATATATATATATATATATACATATATATATTTTTTTTTTCGTGTTGAACCAGCCTTGTGTCCCAGGGATGAATCCTATTTGCTCATGGTGAACAGTTAGTTTTCTTAATGTACTGTTGGATCCTATTGGCCAGTGTCTTGTTGAGAACTTTTGCATCCATGTTCATCAGGGATATTGGTCTCTAATTCTCCTTTTCGGTGGGGTCTTGGTCTGGTTTTAGAAATAAAGTGATGCTGGCCTCAAGAACGAATTTGGAAGTACTCCATCTCTTCCTGTCTTTCGAAACAGATGTAGTAGAATAGGTATGGTTTCTTCTTTAAAGGTTCGATAGAATTCCCCTGGGAAGCCATCTGGCCCTGGACTTGCGTGTCTTGGGAGGTTTCTGATGACTGCTTCAAATTCCTCCCTGGTTTTCGGCCCGTTCGGGTTTTCTATTTCTTCCCCTTTCCAATTTTGGTAGTCTGTGGCCTTCCAGGAATGCGTCCGCTTCCTCTAGATTGCCTAACTTATTGGCGTATAGCTCTTCCTACTATGTTTATCATTTTATTATTTATTTTTTTAATAATAAATTTATTTATTTATTGGTGTTCCATTTACCAACATACAGAATAACACATGCCAGTGCTCATCCCGTGAAGTGTCCCTGTCAGTGCCCGTCACCCACTCACCCCACCCCCGCCCTCCTCCCCTTCCACCACCCCTTGTTCGTTTCCCAGAGTTAGGAGTCTTTACGTTCTGTCTCCCGTTCTGATATTTCCCACACATTTCTCCTCCCTTCCCTTAGAATCCCTTTCACTATTATTTATATTCCCCAAACGAATGAGAACATACACTGTTTGTCCTTCTCCGATTGACTCACTTCACTCAGCGTAATACCCTCCACTTCCATCCACGTGGAAGCAAATGCTGGGTATCTGTCGTTTCTAATGCCTGAGTAATATTCCATTGCGTACGTGAACCTCATCTATCTTCTTTAGCCATTCATCTTTCGATGGAAACCGAGGCTCCTTCCACAGTTTGGCTATTGTGGACATTGCTGCTGGAAACATCGGGGTGCAGGTGTCCCGCCGTTTCAATGCATCTGAAACTCTGGGGTCAATCCCCAGCAGTGCAATTGCTGGGTCGTAGACCAGGTCTATCTGTAACTCTTCTAGGATCCTCCACACAGTTTTCCAGAGTGGCTGCACCAGTTCACATTCCCACCAACAGGGTAAGAGGGTTCCCTTTTCTCCGCATCCTCTCCAACATTTGTGGTCTCCTGCCTTGTTTATTTTCCACATTCTCACTGGTGTGAGGTGGTATGTCATTGAGGTTTTGATTTGTATTTCCCTGATGGCAAGTGATGCAGAGCATTTTCTCATGTGCATGTTGGCCATGCGTATGACTTCCTCTGTGAGATCTCTCTTCACGTCTTTTGCCCATTTCATGATCGGATTGTTTGTTTCTCTGGTGTCGAGTTTAAGAAGTTCTTCGTAGATCCTGGAAACTAGCCCTTTATCTGATACGTCATTTGCAAATATCTTCTCCCACTGTGTAGGTTGTCTTTTAGTTTTGTTGATGGTATCCTTTGCTGTGCGAAAGCTTCTTGTCTTGATGAAGTCCCAATAGTTCCTTTTTGCTTTTGTTTCTTTGGCCTTCATGGATGTATCTTGGCAAGAAGTTACTGTGGCCGATTTCCAAAAAGGCGTTTGTTGCCTGTGTTCTCCTCTGGGATTTTGATGGACCCTTGTCTCCCATTTAGATCTTTCATCCATTTTGAGTTATCTCGAAATGTGTATGGTGCAAGAAGAGAGTGGTCTAGTTTCATTCATTCTTCTGCGTGTGGATGTGCAATTTTCCAGGCCACCATTTCCTGAAGAGACTGTGTTGCTTCCAGTGGATAGTCTTTCCTCCTTTATCGAATATTAGGTGACCATGAAGTTCAGGGGCCACTTCTGGGTTCTCTATTGTGTTCCACTGATCCATGTGTCTGTTTTTGTGCCAGTACCACACTGTCTCGATGACCGCAGCTTTGTAGTACCACCTGAAATCTGGCATTGTGGTGATTCCCCCAGATATGGTTTTCTTTTCTAAAATTCCCCTGGCTATTCGCGGTCTTTTCTGATTCCATACAGATCTTAAAATAACTTGTTCTAACTCTCTCAAGGGAGTCCATGGTATTTTGATAGGGAGCGCATTAAACGTGTAAATGGCCCTGGGTAACATGGACACTTTCAAAAGGTTAATTCTGCCAATCCATGAGCATGGAATACGTTTCCATCTCTTTGTGTCTTCCTCGATAGCTCTCAGAAGTGCTCTATAGCTTTTAGGGTATAGCTCCTTTGCCTCTTCGGTTAGGTTTATTCCTAGGTATCTTACGCTTCTGGGTGCAGTTGTCAATGGGATTGGCGCCTTAATTTCCCTTTCTTCAGTCTCATTGTCAGTGTATGGAAATGCCACTGATTTCTGGCATTGACCTTGTATCCTGCCATGCTACCAAACTGCCGTATGAGTTCTAGCAATCTTGGGGTGGATGCTTCTGCGTTTTCTGCGTAGACTGTCATGTCATTCGGCGAAGAGGGAGAGTTTGACTGCTTCTTTGCCAATTTGATGGCCTTCAAGGTCTCTTCGACGTCTGATTGCTGAGGCTAGAACTTCCAGGACTCTTGTGGAATAGCAGTGGTGAGTGTGGACCTCCCTGTCTGGTTCCTGATCTTAGGGGAAAGGCTCCCAGTGCTTCCGCATTGAGAATATTTGCTGTGGGCTTTTCGTACCAGGCTTTGAAGATGTTGTGGAATGATCCCTCTATCCCTACACTCTGAAGAGTTTTATCATGAATGGATGCTGTGTTTTCTTAAATGCTTTCTCTGCGTCTAACGAGAGGATCATGCGGTTCTTGTTTCGTCTGTTGCTGACATGATGAATCACATTGATTTTTTATTTTATATATATATATATGTATATATATATATATATATATATACATATATATATATTTTTTTTCGTGTTGAACCAGCCTTGTGTCCCAGGGATGAATCCTATTTGCTCATGGTGAACAGTTAGTTTTCTTAATGTACTGTTGGATCCTATTGGCCAGTGTCTTGTTGAGAACTTTTGCATCCATGTTCATCAGGGATATTGGTCTCTAATTCTCCTTTTCGGTGGGGTCTTGGTCTGGTTTTAGAAATAAAGTGATGCTGGCCTCAAGAACGAATTTGGAAGTACTCCATCTCTTCCTGTCTTTCGAAACAGATGTAGTAGAATAGGTATGGTTTCTTCTTTAAAGGTTCGATAGAATTCCCCTGGGAAGCCATCTGGCCCTGGACTTGCGTGTCTTGGGAGGTTTCTGATGACTGCTTCAAATTCCTCCCTGGTTTTCGGCCCGTTCGGGTTTTCTATTTCTTCCCCTTTCCAATTTTGGTAGTCTGTGGCCTTCCAGGAATGCGTCCGCTTCCTCTAGATTGCCTAACTTATTGGCGTATAGCTCTTCCTACTATGTTTATCATTTTATTATTTATTTTTTTAATAATAAATTTATTTATTTATTGGTGTTCCATTTACCAACATACAGAATAACACATGCCAGTGCTCATCCCGTGAAGTGTCCCTGTCAGTGCCCGTCACCCACTCACCCCACCCCCGCCCTCCTCCCCTTCCACCACCCCTTGTTCGTTTCCCAGAGTTAGGAGTCTTTACGTTCTGTCTCCCGTTCTGATATTTCCCACACATTTCTCCTCCCTTCCCTTAGAATCCCTTTCACTATTATTTATATTCCCCAAACGAATGAGAACATACACTGTTTGTCCTTCTCCGATTGACTCACTTCACTCAGCGTAATACCCTCCACTTCCATCCACGTGGAAGCAAATGCTGGGTATCTGTCGTTTCTAATGCCTGAGTAATATTCCATTGCGTACGTGAACCTCATCTATCTTCTTTAGCCATTCATCTTTCGATGGAAACCGAGGCTCCTTCCACAGTTTGGCTATTGTGGACATTGCTGCTGGAAACATCGGGGTGCAGGTGTCCCGCCGTTTCAATGCATCTGAAACTCTGGGGTCAATCCCCAGCAGTGCAATTGCTGGGTCGTAGACCAGGTCTATCTGTAACTCTTCTAGGATCCTCCACACAGTTTTCCAGAGTGGCTGCACCAGTTCACATTCCCACCAACAGGGTAAGAGGGTTCCCTTTTCTCCGCATCCTCTCCAACATTTGTGGTCTCCTGCCTTGTTTATTTTCCACATTCTCACTGGTGTGAGGTGGTATGTCATTGAGGTTTTGATTTGTATTTCCCTGATGGCAAGTGATGCAGAGCATTTTCTCATGTGCATGTTGGCCATGCGTATGACTTCCTCTGTGAGATCTCTCTTCACGTCTTTTGCCCATTTCATGATCGGATTGTTTGTTTCTCTGGTGTCGAGTTTAAGAAGTTCTTCGTAGATCCTGGAAACTAGCCCTTTATCTGATACGTCATTTGCAAATATCTTCTCCCACTGTGTAGGTTGTCTTTTAGTTTTGTTGATGGTATCCTTTGCTGTGCGAAAGCTTCTTGTCTTGATGAAGTCCCAATAGTTCCTTTTTGCTTTTGTTTCTTTGGCCTTCATGGATGTATCTTGGCAAGAAGTTACTGTGGCCGATTTCCAAAAAGGCGTTTGTTGCCTGTGTTCTCCTCTGGGATTTTGATGGACCCTTGTCTCCCATTTAGATCTTTCATCCATTTTGAGTTATCTCGAAATGTGTATGGTGCAAGAAGAGAGTGGTCTAGTTTCATTCATTCTTCTGCGTGTGGATGTGCAATTTTCCAGGCCACCATTTCCTGAAGAGACTGTGTTGCTTCCAGTGGATAGTCTTTCCTCCTTTATCGAATATTAGGTGACCATGAAGTTCAGGGGCCACTTCTGGGTTCTCTATTGTGTTCCACTGATCCATGTGTCTGTTTTTGTGCCAGTACCACACTGTCTCGATGACCGCAGCTTTGTAGTACCACCTGAAATCTGGCATTGTGGTGATTCCCCCAGATATGGTTTTCTTTTCTAAAATTCCCCTGGCTATTCGCGGTCTTTTCTGATTCCATACAGATCTTAAAATAACTTGTTCTAACTCTCTCAAGGGAGTCCATGGTATTTTGATAGGGAGCGCATTAAACGTGTAAATGGCCCTGGGTAACATGGACACTTTCAAAAGGTTAATTCTGCCAATCCATGAGCATGGAATACGTTTCCATCTCTTTGTGTCTTCCTCGATAGCTCTCAGAAGTGCTCTATAGCTTTTAGGGTATAGCTCCTTTGCCTCTTCGGTTAGGTTTATTCCTAGGTATCTTACGCTTCTGGGTGCAGTTGTCAATGGGATTGGCGCCTTAATTTCCCTTTCTTCAGTCTCATTGTCAGTGTATGGAAATGCCACTGATTTCTGGCATTGACCTTGTATCCTGCCATGCTACCAAACTGCCGTATGAGTTCTAGCAATCTTGGGGTGGATGCTTCTGCGTTTTCTGCGTAGACTGTCATGTCATTCGGCGAAGAGGGAGAGTTTGACTGCTTCTTTGCCAATTTGATGGCCTTCAAGGTCTCTTCGACGTCTGATTGCTGAGGCTAGAACTTCCAGGACTCTTGTGGAATAGCAGTGGTGAGTGTGGACCTCCCTGTCTGGTTCCTGATCTTAGGGGAAAGGCTCCCAGTGCTTCCGCATTGAGAATATTTGCTGTGGGCTTTTCGTACCAGGCTTTGAAGATGTTGTGGAATGATCCCTCTATCCCTACACTCTGAAGAGTTTTATCATGAATGGATGCTGTGTTTTCTTAAATGCTTTCTCTGCGTCTAACGAGAGGATCATGCGGTTCTTGTTTCGTCTGTTGCTGACATGATGAATCACATTGATTTTTTATTTTATATATATATATATATATTTTTTTTTTTTCGTGTTGAACCAGCCTTGTGTCCCAGGGATGAATCCTATTTGCTCATGGTGAACAGTTAGTTTTCTTAATGTACTGTTGGATCCTATTGGCCAGTGTCTTGTTGAGAACTTTTGCATCCATGTTCATCAGGGATATTGGTCTCTAATTCTCCTTTTCGGTGGGGTCTTGGTCTGGTTTTAGAAATAAAGTGATGCTGGCCTCAAGAACGAATTTGGAAGTACTCCATCTCTTCCTGTCTTTCGAAACAGATGTAGTAGAATAGGTATGGTTTCTTCTTTAAAGGTTCAATAGAATTCCCCTGGGAAGCCATCTGGCCCTGGACTTGCGTGTCTTGGGAGGTTTCTGATGACTGCTTCAAATTCCTCCCTGGTTTTCGGCCCGTTCGGGTTTTCTATTTCTTCCCCTTTCCAATTTTGGTAGTCTGTGGCCTTCCAGGAATGCGTCCGCTTCCTCTAGATTGCCTAACTTATTGGCGTATAGCTCTTCCTACTATGTTTATCATTTTATTATTTATTTTTTTAATAATAAATTTATTTATTTATTGGTGTTCCATTTACCAACATACAGAATAACACATGCCAGTGCTCATCCCGTGAAGTGTCCCTGTCAGTGCCCGTCACCCACTCACCCCACCCCCGCCCTCCTCCCCTTCCACCACCCCTTGTTCGTTTCCCAGAGTTAGGAGTCTTTACGTTCTGTCTCCCGTTCTGATATTTCCCACACATTTCTCCTCCCTTCCCTTAGAATCCCTTTCACTATTATTTATATTCCCCAAACGAATGAGAACATACACTGTTTGTCCTTCTCCGATTGACTCACTTCACTCAGCGTAATACCCTCCACTTCCATCCACGTGGAAGCAAATGCTGGGTATCTGTCGTTTCTAATGCCTGAGTAATATTCCATTGCGTACGTGAACCTCATCTATCTTCTTTAGCCATTCATCTTTCGATGGAAACCGAGGCTCCTTCCACAGTTTGGCTATTGTGGACATTGCTGCTGGAAACATCGGGGTGCAGGTGTCCCGCCGTTTCAATGCATCTGAAACTCTGGGGTCAATCCCCAGCAGTGCAATTGCTGGGTCGTAGACCAGGTCTATCTGTAACTCTTCTAGGATCCTCCACACAGTTTTCCAGAGTGGCTGCACCAGTTCACATTCCCACCAACAGGGTAAGAGGGTTCCCTTTTCTCCGCATCCTCTCCAACATTTGTGGTCTCCTGCCTTGTTTATTTTCCACATTCTCACTGGTGTGAGGTGGTATGTCATTGAGGTTTTGATTTGTATTTCCCTGATGGCAAGTGATGCAGAGCATTTTCTCATGTGCATGTTGGCCATGCGTATGACTTCCTCTGTGAGATCTCTCTTCACGTCTTTTGCCCATTTCATGATCGGATTGTTTGTTTCTCTGGTGTCGAGTTTAAGAAGTTCTTCGTAGATCCTGGAAACTAGCCCTTTATCTGATACGTCATTTGCAAATATCTTCTCCCACTGTGTAGGTTGTCTTTTAGTTTTGTTGATGGTATCCTTTGCTGTGCGAAAGCTTCTTGTCTTGATGAAGTCCCAATAGTTCCTTTTTGCTTTTGTTTCTTTGGCCTTCATGGATGTATCTTGGCAAGAAGTTACTGTGGCCGATTTCCAAAAAGGCGTTTGTTGCCTGTGTTCTCCTCTGGGATTTTGATGGACCCTTGTCTCCCATTTAGATCTTTCATCCATTTTGAGTTATCTCGAAATGTGTATGGTGCAAGAAGAGAGTGGTCTAGTTTCATTCATTCTTCTGCGTGTGGATGTGCAATTTTCCAGGCCACCATTTCCTGAAGAGACTGTGTTGCTTCCAGTGGATAGTCTTTCCTCCTTTATCGAATATTAGGTGACCATGAAGTTCAGGGGCCACTTCTGGGTTCTCTATTGTGTTCCACTGATCCATGTGTCTGTTTTTGTGCCAGTACCACACTGTCTCGATGACCGCAGCTTTGTAGTACCACCTGAAATCTGGCATTGTGGTGATTCCCCCAGATATGGTTTTCTTTTCTAAAATTCCCCTGGCTATTCGCGGTCTTTTCTGATTCCATACAGATCTTAAAATAACTTGTTCTAACTCTCTCAAGGGAGTCCATGGTATTTTGATAGGGAGCGCATTAAACGTGTAAATGGCCCTGGGTAACATGGACACTTTCAAAAGGTTAATTCTGCCAATCCATGAGCATGGAATACGTTTCCATCTCTTTGTGTCTTCCTCGATAGCTCTCAGAAGTGCTCTATAGCTTTTAGGGTATAGCTCCTTTGCCTCTTCGGTTAGGTTTATTCCTAGGTATCTTACGCTTCTGGGTGCAGTTGTCAATGGGATTGGCGCCTTAATTTCCCTTTCTTCAGTCTCATTGTCAGTGTATGGAAATGCCACTGATTTCTGGCATTGACCTTGTATCCTGCCATGCTACCAAACTGCCGTATGAGTTCTAGCAATCTTGGGGTGGATGCTTCTGCGTTTTCTGCGTAGACTGTCATGTCATTCGGCGAAGAGGGAGAGTTTGACTGCTTCTTTGCCAATTTGATGGCCTTCAAGGTCTCTTCGACGTCTGATTGCTGAGGCTAGAACTTCCAGGACTCTTGTGGAATAGCAGTGGTGAGTGTGGACCTCCCTGTCTGGTTCCTGATCTTAGGGGAAAGGCTCCCAGTGCTTCCGCATTGAGAATATTTGCTGTGGGCTTTTCGTACCAGGCTTTGAAGATGTTGTGGAATGATCCCTCTATCCCTACACTCTGAAGAGTTTTATCATGAATGGATGCTGTGTTTTCTTAAATGCTTTCTCTGCGTCTAACGAGAGGATCATGCGGTTCTTGTTTCGTCTGTTGCTGACATGATGAATCACATTGATTTTTTATTTTATATATATATATATATATATATTTTTTTTTCGTGTTGAACCAGCCTTGTGTCCCAGGGATGAATCCTATTTGCTCATGGTGAACAGTTAGTTTTCTTAATGTACTGTTGGATCCTATTGGCCAGTGTCTTGTTGAGAACTTTTGCATCCATGTTCATCAGGGATATTGGTCTCTAATTCTCCTTTTCGGTGGGGTCTTGGTCTGGTTTTAGAAATAAAGTGATGCTGGCCTCAAGAACGAATTTGGAAGTACTCCATCTCTTCCTGTCTTTCGAAACAGATGTAGTAGAATAGGTATGGTTTCTTCTTTAAAGGTTCGATAGAATTCCCCTGGGAAGCCATCTGGCCCTGGACTTGCGTGTCTTGGGAGGTTTCTGATGACTGCTTCAAATTCCTCCCTGGTTTTCGGCCCGTTCGGGTTTTCTATTTCTTCCCCTTTCCAATTTTGGTAGTCTGTGGCCTTCCAGGAATGCGTCCGCTTCCTCTAGATTGCCTAACTTATTGGCGTATAGCTCTTCCTACTATGTTTATCATTTTATTATTTATTTTTTTAATAATAAATTTATTTATTTATTGGTGTTCCATTTACCAACATACAGAATAACACATGCCAGTGCTCATCCCGTGAAGTGTCCCTGTCAGTGCCCGTCACCCACTCACCCCACCCCCGCCCTCCTCCCCTTCCACCACCCCTTGTTCGTTTCCCAGAGTTAGGAGTCTTTACGTTCTGTCTCCCGTTCTGATATTTCCCACACATTTCTCCTCCCTTCCCTTAGAATCCCTTTCACTATTATTTATATTCCCCAAACGAATGAGAACATACACTGTTTGTCCTTCTCCGATTGACTCACTTCACTCAGCGTAATACCCTCCACTTCCATCCACGTGGAAGCAAATGCTGGGTATCTGTCGTTTCTAATGCCTGAGTAATATTCCATTGCGTACGTGAACCTCATCTATCTTCTTTAGCCATTCATCTTTCGATGGAAACCGAGGCTCCTTCCACAGTTTGGCTATTGTGGACATTGCTGCTGGAAACATCGGGGTGCAGGTGTCCCGCCGTTTCAATGCATCTGAAACTCTGGGGTCAATCCCCAGCAGTGCAATTGCTGGGTCGTAGACCAGGTCTATCTGTAACTCTTCTAGGATCCTCCACACAGTTTTCCAGAGTGGCTGCACCAGTTCACATTCCCACCAACAGGGTAAGAGGGTTCCCTTTTCTCCGCATCCTCTCCAACATTTGTGGTCTCCTGCCTTGTTTATTTTCCACATTCTCACTGGTGTGAGGTGGTATGTCATTGAGGTTTTGATTTGTATTTCCCTGATGGCAAGTGATGCAGAGCATTTTCTCATGTGCATGTTGGCCATGCGTATGACTTCCTCTGTGAGATCTCTCTTCACGTCTTTTGCCCATTTCATGATCGGATTGTTTGTTTCTCTGGTGTCGAGTTTAAGAAGTTCTTCGTAGATCCTGGAAACTAGCCCTTTATCTGATACGTCATTTGCAAATATCTTCTCCCACTGTGTAGGTTGTCTTTTAGTTTTGTTGATGGTATCCTTTGCTGTGCGAAAGCTTCTTGTCTTGATGAAGTCCCAATAGTTCCTTTTTGCTTTTGTTTCTTTGGCCTTCATGGATGTATCTTGGCAAGAAGTTACTGTGGCCGATTTCCAAAAAGGCGTTTGTTGCCTGTGTTCTCCTCTGGGATTTTGATGGACCCTTGTCTCCCATTTAGATCTTTCATCCATTTTGAGTTATCTCGAAATGTGTATGGTGCAAGAAGAGAGTGGTCTAGTTTCATTCATTCTTCTGCGTGTGGATGTGCAATTTTCCAGGCCACCATTTCCTGAAGAGACTGTGTTGCTTCCAGTGGATAGTCTTTCCTCCTTTATCGAATATTAGGTGACCATGAAGTTCAGGGGCCACTTCTGGGTTCTCTATTGTGTTCCACTGATCCATGTGTCTGTTTTTGTGCCAGTACCACACTGTCTCGATGACCGCAGCTTTGTAGTACCACCTGAAATCTGGCATTGTGGTGATTCCCCCAGATATGGTTTTCTTTTCTAAAATTCCCCTGGCTATTCGCGGTCTTTTCTGATTCCATACAGATCTTAAAATAACTTGTTCTAACTCTCTCAAGGGAGTCCATGGTATTTTGATAGGGAGCGCATTAAACGTGTAAATGGCCCTGGGTAACATGGACACTTTCAAAAGGTTAATTCTGCCAATCCATGAGCATGGAATACGTTTCCATCTCTTTGTGTCTTCCTCGATAGCTCTCAGAAGTGCTCTATAGCTTTTAGGGTATAGCTCCTTTGCCTCTTCGGTTAGGTTTATTCCTAGGTATCTTACGCTTCTGGGTGCAGTTGTCAATGGGATTGGCGCCTTAATTTCCCTTTCTTCAGTCTCATTGTCAGTGTATGGAAATGCCACTGATTTCTGGCATTGACCTTGTATCCTGCCATGCTACCAAACTGCCGTATGAGTTCTAGCAATCTTGGGGTGGATGCTTCTGCGTTTTCTGCGTAGACTGTCATGTCATTCGGCGAAGAGGGAGAGTTTGACTGCTTCTTTGCCAATTTGATGGCCTTCAAGGTCTCTTCGACGTCTGATTGCTGAGGCTAGAACTTCCAGGACTCTTGTGGAATAGCAGTGGTGAGTGTGGACCTCCCTGTCTGGTTCCTGATCTTAGGGGAAAGGCTCCCAGTGCTTCCGCATTGAGAATATTTGCTGTGGGCTTTTCGTACCAGGCTTTGAAGATGTTGTGGAATGATCCCTCTATCCCTACACTCTGAAGAGTTTTATCATGAATGGATGCTGTGTTTTCTTAAATGCTTTCTCTGCGTCTAACGAGAGGATCATGCGGTTCTTGTTTCGTCTGTTGCTGACATGATGAATCACATTGATTTTTTATTTTATATATATATATATATATATTTTTTTTTTTCGTGTTGAACCAGCCTTGTGTCCCAGGGATGAATCCTATTTGCTCATGGTGAACAGTTAGTTTTCTTAATGTACTGTTGGATCCTATTGGCCAGTGTCTTGTTGAGAACTTTTGCATCCATGTTCATCAGGGATATTGGTCTCTAATTCTCCTTTTCGGTGGGGTCTTGGTCTGGTTTTAGAAATAAAGTGATGCTGGCCTCAAGAACGAATTTGGAAGTACTCCATCTCTTCCTGTCTTTCGAAACAGATGTAGTAGAATAGGTATGGTTTCTTCTTTAAAGGTTCGATAGAATTCCCCTGGGAAGCCATCTGGCCCTGGACTTGCGTGTCTTGGGAGGTTTCTGATGACTGCTTCAAATTCCTCCCTGGTTTTCGGCCCGTTCGGGTTTTCTATTTCTTCCCCTTTCCAATTTTGGTAGTCTGTGGCCTTCCAGGAATGCGTCCGCTTCCTCTAGATTGCCTAACTTATTGGCGTATAGCTCTTCCTACTATGTTTATCATTTTATTATTTATTTTTTTAATAATAAATTTATTTATTTATTGGTGTTCCATTTACCAACATACAGAATAACACATGCCAGTGCTCATCCCGTGAAGTGTCCCTGTCAGTGCCCGTCACCCACTCACCCCACCCCCGCCCTCCTCCCCTTCCACCACCCCTTGTTCGTTTCCCAGAGTTAGGAGTCTTTACGTTCTGTCTCCCGTTCTGATATTTCCCACACATTTCTCCTCCCTTCCCTTAGAATCCCTTTCACTATTATTTATATTCCCCAAACGAATGAGAACATACACTGTTTGTCCTTCTCCGATTGACTCACTTCACTCAGCGTAATACCCTCCACTTCCATCCACGTGGAAGCAAATGCTGGGTATCTGTCGTTTCTAATGCCTGAGTAATATTCCATTGCGTACGTGAACCTCATCTATCTTCTTTAGCCATTCATCTTTCGATGGAAACCGAGGCTCCTTCCACAGTTTGGCTATTGTGGACATTGCTGCTGGAAACATCGGGGTGCAGGTGTCCCGCCGTTTCAATGCATCTGAAACTCTGGGGTCAATCCCCAGCAGTGCAATTGCTGGGTCGTAGACCAGGTCTATCTGTAACTCTTCTAGGATCCTCCACACAGTTTTCCAGAGTGGCTGCACCAGTTCACATTCCCACCAACAGGGTAAGAGGGTTCCCTTTTCTCCGCATCCTCTCCAACATTTGTGGTCTCCTGCCTTGTTTATTTTCCACATTCTCACTGGTGTGAGGTGGTATGTCATTGAGGTTTTGATTTGTATTTCCCTGATGGCAAGTGATGCAGAGCATTTTCTCATGTGCATGTTGGCCATGCGTATGACTTCCTCTGTGAGATCTCTCTTCACGTCTTTTGCCCATTTCATGATCGGATTGTTTGTTTCTCTGGTGTCGAGTTTAAGAAGTTCTTCGTAGATCCTGGAAACTAGCCCTTTATCTGATACGTCATTTGCAAATATCTTCTCCCACTGTGTAGGTTGTCTTTTAGTTTTGTTGATGGTATCCTTTGCTGTGCGAAAGCTTCTTGTCTTGATGAAGTCCCAATAGTTCCTTTTTGCTTTTGTTTCTTTGGCCTTCATGGATGTATCTTGGCAAGAAGTTACTGTGGCCGATTTCCAAAAAGGCGTTTGTTGCCTGTGTTCTCCTCTGGGATTTTGATGGACCCTTGTCTCCCATTTAGATCTTTCATCCATTTTGAGTTATCTCGAAATGTGTATGGTGCAAGAAGAGAGTGGTCTAGTTTCATTCATTCTTCTGCGTGTGGATGTGCAATTTTCCAGGCCACCATTTCCTGAAGAGACTGTGTTGCTTCCAGTGGATAGTCTTTCCTCCTTTATCGAATATTAGGTGACCATGAAGTTCAGGGGCCACTTCTGGGTTCTCTATTGTGTTCCACTGATCCATGTGTCTGTTTTTGTGCCAGTACCACACTGTCTCGATGACCGCAGCTTTGTAGTACCACCTGAAATCTGGCATTGTGGTGATTCCCCCAGATATGGTTTTCTTTTCTAAAATTCCCCTGGCTATTCGCGGTGTTTTCTGATTCCATACAGATCTTAAAATAACTTGTTCTAACTCTCTCAAGGGAGTCCATGGTATTTTGATAGGGAGCGCATTAAACGTGTAAATGGCCCTGGGTAACATGGACACTTTCAAAAGGTTAATTCTGCCAATCCATGAGCATGGAATACGTTTCCATCTCTTTGTGTCTTCCTCGATAGCTCTCAGAAGTGCTCTATAGCTTTTAGGGTATAGCTCCTTTGCCTCTTCGGTTAGGTTTATTCCTAGGTATCTTACGCTTCTGGGTGCAGTTGTCAATGGGATTGGCGCCTTAATTTCCCTTTCTTCAGTCTCATTGTCAGTGTATGGAAATGCCACTGATTTCTGGCATTGACCTTGTATCCTGCCATGCTACCAAACTGCCGTATGAGTTCTAGCAATCTTGGGGTGGATGCTTCTGCGTTTTCTGCGTAGACTGTCATGTCATTCGGCGAAGAGGGAGAGTTTGACTGCTTCTTTGCCAATTTGATGGCCTTCAAGGTCTCTTCGACGTCTGATTGCTGAGGCTAGAACTTCCAGGACTCTTGTGGTATAGCAGTGGTGAGTGTGGACCTCCCTGTCTGGTTCCTGATCTTAGGGGAAAGGCTCCCAGTGCTTCCGCATTGAGAATATTTGCTGTGGGCTTTTCGTACCAGGCTTTGAAGATGTTGTGGAATGATCCCTCTATCCCTACACTCTGAAGAGTTTTATCATGAATGGATGCTGTGTTTTCTTAAATGCTTTCTCTGCGTCTAACGAGAGGATCATGCGGTTCTTGTTTCGTCTGTTGCTGACATGATGAATCACATTGATTTTTTATTTTATATATATATATATGTGGTGTATATATATATACATATATATATATATTTTTTCGTGTTGAACCAGCCTTGTGTCCCAGGGATGAATCCTATTTGCTCATGGTGAACAGTTAGTTTTCTTAATGTACTGTTGGATCCTATTGGCCAGTGTCTTGTTGAGAACTTTTGCATCCATGTTCATCAGGGATATTGGTCTCTAATTCTCCTTTTCGGTGGGGTCTTGGTCTGGTTTTAGAAATAAAGTGATGCTGGCCTCAAGAACGAATTTGGAAGTACTCCATCTCTTCCTGTCTTTCGAAACAGATGTAGTAGAATAGGTATGGTTTCTTCTTTAAAGGTTCGATAGAATTCCCCTGGGAAGCCATCTGGCCCTGGACTTGCGTGTCTTGGGAGGTTTCTGATGACTGCTTCAAATTCCTCCCTGGTTTTCGGCCCGTTCGGGTTTTCTATTTCTTCCCCTTTCCAATTTTGGTAGTCTGTGGCCTTCCAGGAATGCGTCCGCTTCCTCTAGATTGCCTAACTTATTGGCGTATAGCTCTTCCTACTATGTTTATCATTTTATTATTTATTTTTTTAATAATAAATTTATTTATTTATTGGTGTTCCATTTACCAACATACAGAATAACACATGCCAGTGCTCATCCCGTGAAGTGTCCCTGTCAGTGCCCGTCACCCACTCACCCCACCCCCGCCCTCCTCCCCTTCCACCACCCCTTGTTCGTTTCCCAGAGTTAGGAGTCTTTACGTTCTGTCTCCCGTTCTGATATTTCCCACACATTTCTCCTCCCTTCCCTTAGAATCCCTTTCACTATTATTTATATTCCCCAAACGAATGAGAACATACACTGTTTGTCCTTCTCCGATTGACTCACTTCACTCAGCGTAATACCCTCCACTTCCATCCACGTGGAAGCAAATGCTGGGTATCTGTCGTTTCTAATGCCTGAGTAATATTCCATTGCGTACGTGAACCTCATCTATCTTCTTTAGCCATTCATCTTTCGATGGAAACCGAGGCTCCTTCCACAGTTTGGCTATTGTGGACATTGCTGCTGGAAACATCGGGGTGCAGGTGTCCCGCCGTTTCAATGCATCTGAAACTCTGGGGTCAATCCCCAGCAGTGCAATTGCTGGGTCGTAGACCAGGTCTATCTGTAACTCTTCTAGGATCCTCCACACAGTTTTCCAGAGTGGCTGCACCAGTTCACATTCCCACCAACAGGGTAAGAGGGTTCCCTTTTCTCCGCATCCTCTCCAACATTTGTGGTCTCCTGCCTTGTTTATTTTCCACATTCTCACTGGTGTGAGGTGGTATGTCATTGAGGTTTTGATTTGTATTTCCCTGATGGCAAGTGATGCAGAGCATTTTCTCATGTGCATGTTGGCCATGCGTATGACTTCCTCTGTGAGATCTCTCTTCACGTCTTTTGCCCATTTCATGATCGGATTGTTTGTTTCTCTGGTGTCGAGTTTAAGAAGTTCTTCGTAGATCCTGGAAACTAGCCCTTTATCTGATACGTCATTTGCAAATATCTTCTCCCACTGTGTAGGTTGTCTTTTAGTTTTGTTGATGGTATCCTTTGCTGTGCGAAAGCTTCTTGTCTTGATGAAGTCCCAATAGTTCCTTTTTGCTTTTGTTTCTTTGGCCTTCATGGATGTATCTTGGCAAGAAGTTACTGTGGCCGATTTCCAAAAAGGCGTTTGTTGCCTGTGTTCTCCTCTGGGATTTTGATGGACCCTTGTCTCCCATTTAGATCTTTCATCCATTTTGAGTTATCTCGAAATGTGTATGGTGCAAGAAGAGAGTGGTCTAGTTTCATTCATTCTTCTGCGTGTGGATGTGCAATTTTCCAGGCCACCATTTCCTGAAGAGACTGTGTTGCTTCCAGTGGATAGTCTTTCCTCCTTTATCGAATATTAGGTGACCATGAAGTTCAGGGGCCACTTCTGGGTTCTCTATTGTGTTCCACTGATCCATGTGTCTGTTTTTGTGCCAGTACCACACTGTCTCGATGACCGCAGCTTTGTAGTACCACCTGAAATCTGGCATTGTGGTGATTCCCCCAGATATGGTTTTCTTTTCTAAAATTCCCCTGGCTATTCGCGGTGTTTTCTGATTCCATACAGATCTTAAAATAACTTGTTCTAACTCTCTCAAGGGAGTCCATGGTATTTTGATAGGGAGCGCATTAAACGTGTAAATGGCCCTGGGTAACATGGACACTTTCAAAAGGTTAATTCTGCCAATCCATGAGCATGGAATACGTTTCCATCTCTTTGTGTCTTCCTCGATAGCTCTCAGAAGTGCTCTATAGCTTTTAGGGTATAGCTCCTTTGCCTCTTCGGTTAGGTTTATTCCTAGGTATCTTACGCTTCTGGGTGCAGTTGTCAATGGGATTGGCGCCTTAATTTCCCTTTCTTCAGTCTCATTGTCAGTGTATGGAAATGCCACTGATTTCTGGCATTGACCTTGTATCCTGCCATGCTACCAAACTGCCGTATGAGTTCTAGCAATCTTGGGGTGGATGCTTCTGCGTTTTCTGCGTAGACTGTCATGTCATTCGGCGAAGAGGGAGAGTTTGACTGCTTCTTTGCCAATTTGATGGCCTTCAAGGTCTCTTCGACGTCTGATTGCTGAGGCTAGAACTTCCAGGACTCTTGTGGTATAGCAGTGGTGAGTGTGGACCTCCCTGTCTGGTTCCTGATCTTAGGGGAAAGGCTCCCAGTGCTTCCGCATTGAGAATATTTGCTGTGGGCTTTTCGTACCAGGCTTTGAAGATGTTGTGGAATGATCCCTCTATCCCTACACTCTGAAGAGTTTTATCATGAATGGATGCTGTGTTTTCTTAAATGCTTTCTCTGCGTCTAACGAGAGGATCATGCGGTTCTTGTTTCGTCTGTTGCTGACATGATGAATCACATTGATTTTTTATTTTATATATATATATATGTGGTGTATATATATATACATATATATATATATTTTTTCGTGTTGAACCAGCCTTGTGTCCCAGGGATGAATCCTATTTGCTCATGGTGAACAGTTAGTTTTCTTAATGTACTGTTGGATCCTATTGGCCAGTGTCTTGTTGAGAACTTTTGCATCCATGTTCATCAGGGATATTGGTCTCTAATTCTCCTTTTCGGTGGGGTCTTGGTCTGGTTTTAGAAATAAAGTGATGCTGGCCTCAAGAACGAATTTGGAAGTACTCCATCTCTTCCTGTCTTTCGAAACAGATGTAGTAGAATAGGTATGGTTTCTTCTTTAAAGGTTCGATAGAATTCCCCTGGGAAGCCATCTGGCCCTGGACTTGCGTGTCTTGGGAGGTTTCTGATGACTGCTTCAAATTCCTCCCTGGTTTTCGGCCCGTTCGGGTTTTCTATTTCTTCCCCTTTCCAATTTTGGTAGTCTGTGGCCTTCCAGGAATGCGTCCGCTTCCTCTAGATTGCCTAACTTATTGGCGTATAGCTCTTCCTACTATGTTTACCATTTTATTATTTATTTTTTTAATAATAAATTTATTTATTTATTGGTGTTCCATTTACCAACATACAGAATAACACATGCCAGTGCTCATCCCGTGAAGTGTCCCTGTCAGTGCCCGTCACCCACTCACCCCACCCCCGCCCTCCTCCCCTTCCACCACCCCTTGTTCGTTTCCCAGAGTTAGGAGTCTTTACGTTCTGTCTCCCGTTCTGATATTTCCCACACATTTCTCCTCCCTTCCCTTAGAATCCCTTTCACTATTATTTATATTCCCCAAACGAATGAGAACATACACTGTTTGTCCTTCTCCGATTGACTCACTTCACTCAGCGTAATACCCTCCACTTCCATCCACGTGGAAGCAAATGCTGGGTATCTGTCGTTTCTAATGCCTGAGTAATATTCCATTGTGTACGTGAACCTCATCTATCTTCTTTAGCCATTCATCTTTCGATGGAAACCGAGGCTCCTTCCACAGTTTGGCTATTGTGGACATTGCTGCTGGAAACATCGGGGTGCAGGTGTCCCGCCGTTTCAATGCATCTGAAACTCTGGGGTCAATCCCCAGCAGTGCAATTGCTGGGTCGTAGACCAGGTCTATCTGTAACTCTTCTAGGATCCTCCACACAGTTTTCCAGAGTGGCTGCACCAGTTCACATTCCCACCAACAGGGTAAGAGGGTTCCCTTTTCTCCGCATCCTCTCCAACATTTGTGGTCTCCTGCCTTGTTTATTTTCCACATTCTCACTGGTGTGAGGTGGTATGTCATTGAGGTTTTGATTTGTATTTCCCTGATGGCAAGTGATGCAGAGCATTTTCTCATGTGCATGTTGGCCATGCGTATGACTTCCTCTGTGAGATCTCTCTTCACGTCTTTTGCCCATTTCATGATCGGATTGTTTGTTTCTCTGGTGTCGAGTTTAAGAAGTTCTTCGTAGATCCTGGAAACTAGCCCTTTATCTGATACGTCATTTGCAAATATCTTCTCCCACTGTGTAGGTTGTCTTTTAGTTTTGTTGATGGTATCCTTTGCTGTGCGAAAGCTTCTTGTCTTGATGAAGTCCCAATAGTTCCTTTTTGCTTTTGTTTCTTTGGCCTTCATGGATGTATCTTGGCAAGAAGTTACTGTGGCCGATTTCCAAAAAGGCGTTTGTTGCCTGTGTTCTCCTCTGGGATTTTGATGGACCCTTGTCTCCCATTTAGATCTTTCATCCATTTTGAGTTATCTCGAAATGTGTATGGTGCAAGAAGAGAGTGGTCTAGTTTCATTCATTCTTCTGCGTGTGGATGTGCAATTTTCCAGGCCACCATTTCCTGAAGAGACTGTGTTGCTTCCAGTGGATAGTCTTTCCTCCTTTATCGAATATTAGGTGACCATGAAGTTCAGGGGCCACTTCTGGGTTCTCTATTGTGTTCCACTGATCCATGTGTCTGTTTTTGTGCCAGTACCACACTGTCTCGATGACCGCAGCTTTGTAGTACCACCTGAAATCTGGCATTGTGGTGATTCCCCCAGATATGGTTTTCTTTTCTAAAATTCCCCTGGCTATTCGCGGTCTTTTCTGATTCCATACAGATCTTAAAATAACTTGTTCTAACTCTCTCAAGGGAGTCCATGGTATTTTGATAGGGAGCGCATTAAACGTGTAAATGGCCCTGGGTAACATGGACACTTTCAAAAGGTTAATTCTGCCAATCCATGAGCATGGAATACGTTTCCATCTCCTTGTGTCTTCCTCGATAGCTCTCAGAAGTGCTCTATAGCTTTTAGGGTATAGCTCCTTTGCCTCTTCGGTTAGGTTTATTCCTAGGTATCTTACGCTTCTGGGTGCAGTTGTCAATGGGATTGGCGCCTTAATTTCCCTTTCTTCAGTCTCATTGTCAGTGTATGGAAATGCCACTGATTTCTGGCATTGACCTTGTATCCTGCCATGCTACCAAACTGCCGTATGAGTTCTAGCAATCTTGGGGTGGATGCTTCTGGGTTTTCTGCGTAGACTGTCATGTCATTCGGCGAAGAGGGAGAGTTTGACTGCTTCTTTGCCAATTTGATGGCCTTCAAGGTCTCTTCGACGTCTGATTGCTGAGGCTAGAACTTCCAGGACTCTTGTGGAATAGCAGTGGTGAGTGTGGACCTCCCTGTCTTGTTCCTGATCTTAGGGGAAAGGCTCCCAGTGCTTCCGCATTGAGAATATTTGCTGTGGGCTTTTCGTACCAGGCTTTGAAGATGTTGTGGAATGATCCCTCTATCCCTACACTCTGAAGAGTTTTATCATGAATGGATGCTGTGTTTTCTTAAATGCTTTCTCTGCGTCTAACGAGAGGATCATGCGGTTCTTGTTTCGTCTGTTGCTGATATGATGAATCACATTGATTTTTTATTTTATATATAAATATATTTTTTCGTGTTGAACCAGTCTTGTGTCCCAGGGATGAATCCTATTTGCTCATGGTGAACAGTTAGTTTTCTTAATGTACTGTTGGATCCTATTGGCCAGTGTCTTGTTGAGAACTTTTGCATCCATGTTCATCAGGGATATTGGTCTCTAATTCTCCTTTTCGGTGGGGTCTTGGTCTGGTTTTAGAAATAAAGTGATGCTGGCCTCAAGAACGAATTTGGAAGTACTCCATCTCTTCCTGTCTTTCGAAACAGATGTAGTAGAATAGGTATGGTTTCTTCTTTAAAGGTTCGATAGAATTCCCCTGGGAAGCCATCTGGCCCTGGACTTGCGTGTCTTGGGAGGTTTCTGATGACTGCTTCAAATTCCTCCCTGGTTTTCGGCCCGTTCGGGTTTTCTATTTCTTCCCCTTTCCAATTTTGGTAGTCTGTGGCCTTCCAGGAATGCGTCCGCTTCCTCTAGATTGCCTAACTTATTGGCGTATAGCTCTTCCTACTATGTTTATCATTTTATTATTTATTTTTTTAATAATAAATTTATTTATTTATTGGTGTTCCATTTACCAACATACAGAATAACACATGCCAGTGCTCATCCCGTGAAGTGTCCCTGTCAGTGCCCGTCACCCACTCACCCCACCCCCGCCCTCCTCCCCTTCCACCACCCCTTGTTCGTTTCCCAGAGTTAGGAGTCTTTACGTTCTGTCTCCCGTTCTGATATTTCCCACACATTTCTCCTCCCTTCCCTTAGAATCCCTTTCACTATTATTTATATTCCCCAAACGAATGAGAACATACACTGTTTGTCCTTCTCCGATTGACTCACTTCACTCAGCGTAATACCCTCCACTTCCATCCACGTGGAAGCAAATGCTGGGTATCTGTCGTTTCTAATGCCTGAGTAATATTCCATTGTGTACGTGAACCTCATCTATCTTCTTTAGCCATTCATCTTTCGATGGAAACCGAGGCTCCTTCCACAGTTTGGCTATTGTGGACATTGCTGCTGGAAACATCGGGGTGCAGGTGTCCCGCCGTTTCAATGCATCTGAAACTCTGGGGTCAATCCCCAGCAGTGCAATTGCTGGGTCGTAGACCAGGTCTATCTGTAACTCTTCTAGGATCCTCCACACAGTTTTCCAGAGTGGCTGCACCAGTTCACATTCCCACCAACAGGGTAAGAGGGTTCCCTTTTCTCCGCATCCTCTCCAACATTTGTGGTCTCCTGCCTTGTTTATTTTCCACATTCTCACTGGTGTGAGGTGGTATGTCATTGAGGTTTTGATTTGTATTTCCCTGATGGCAAGTGATGCAGAGCATTTTCTCATGTGCATGTTGGCCATGCGTATGACTTCCTCTGTGAGATCTCTCTTCACGTCTTTTGCCCATTTCATGATCGGATTATTTGTTTCTCTGGTGTCGAGTTTAAGAAGTTCTTCGTAGATCCTGGAAACTAGCCCTTTATCTGATACATCATTTGCAAATATCTTCTCCCACTGTGTAGGTTGTCTTTTAGTTTTGTTGATGGTATCCTTTGCTGTGCGAAAGCTTCTTGTCTTGATGAAGTCCCAATAGTTCCTTTTTGCTTTTGTTTCTTTGGCCTTCATGGATGTATCTTGGCAAGAAGTTACTGTGGCCGATTTCCAAAAAGGCGTTTGTTGCCTGTGTTCTCCTCTGGGATTTTGATGGACCCTTGTCTCCCATTTAGATCTTTCATCCATTTTGAGTTATCTCGAAATGTGTATGGTGCAAGAAGAGAGTGGTCTAGTTTCATTCATTCTTCTGCGTGTGGATGTGCAATTTTCCAGGCCACCATTTCCTGAAGAGACTGTGTTGCTTCCAGTGGATAGTCTTTCCTCCTTTATCGAATATTAGGTGACCATGAAGTTCAGGGGCCACTTCTGGGTTCTCTATTGTGTTCCACTGATCCATGTGTCTGTTTTTGTGCCAGTACCACACTGTCTCGATGACCGCAGCTTTGTAGTACCACCTGAAATCTGGCATTGTGGTGATGCCCCCAGATATGGTTTTCTTTTCTAAAATTCCCCTGGCTATTCGCGGTGTTTTCTGATTCCATACAGATCTTAAAATAACATGTTCTAACTCTCTCAAGGGAGTCCATGGTATTTTGATAGGGAGCGCATTAAACGTGTAAATGGCCCTGGGTAACATGGACACTTTCAAAAGGTTAATTCTGCCAATCCATGAGCATGGAATACGTTTCCATCTCTTTGTGTCTTCCTCGATAGCTCTCAGAAGTGCTCTATAGCTTTTAGGGTATAGCTCCTTTGCCTCTTCGGTTAGGTTTATTCCTAGGTATCTTACGCTTCTGGGTGCAGTTGTCAATGGGATTGGCGCCTTAATTTCCCTTTCTTCAGTCTCATTGTCAGTGTATGGAAATGCCACTGATTTCTGGCATTGACCTTGTATCCTGCCATGCTACCAAACTGCCGTATGAGTTCTAGCAATCTTGGGGTGGATGCTTCTGCGTTTTCTGCGTAGACTGTCATGTCATTCGGCGAAGAGGGAGAGTTTGACTGCTTCTTTGCCAATTTGATGGCCTTCAAGGTCTCTTCGACGTCTGATTGCTGAGGCTAGAACTTCCAGGACTCTTGTGGAATAGCAGTGGTGAGTGTGGACCTCCCTGTCTGGTTCCTGATCTTAGGGGAAAGGCTCCCAGTGCTTCCGCATTGAGAATATTTGCTGTGGGCTTTTCGTACCAGGCTTTGAAGATGTTGTGGAATGATCCCTCTATCCCTACACTCTGAAGAGTTTTATCATGAATGGATGCTGTGTTTTCTTAAATGCTTTCTCTGCGTCTAACGAGAGGATCATGCGGTTCTTGTTTCGTCTGTTGCTGACATGATGAATCACATTGATTTTTTATTTTATATATATATATATGTATATATATATATATATATACATATATATATATTTTTTTTCGTGTTGAACCAGCCTTGTGTCCCAGGGATGAATCCTATTTGCTCATGGTGAACAGTTAGTTTTCTTAATGTACTGTTGGATCCTATTGGCCAGTGTCTTGTTGAGAACTTTTGCATCCATGTTCATCAGGGATATTGGTCTCTAATTCTCCTTTTCGGTGGGGTCTTGGTCTGGTTTTAGAAATAAAGTGATGCTGGCCTCAAGAACGAATTTGGAAGTACTCCATCTCTTCCTGTCTTTCGAAACAGATGTAGTAGAATAGGTATGGTTTCTTCTTTAAAGGTTCGATAGAATTCCCCTGGGAAGCCATCTGGCCCTGGACTTGCGTGTCTTGGGAGGTTTCTGATGACTGCTTCAAATTCCTCCCTGGTTTTCGGCCCGTTCGGGTTTTCTATTTCTTCCCCTTTCCAATTTTGGTAGTCTGTGGCCTTCCAGGAATGCGTCCGCTTCCTCTAGATTGCCTAACTTATTGGCGTATAGCTCTTCCTACTATGTTTATCATTTTATTATTTATTTTTTTAATAATAAATTTATTTATTTATTGGTGTTCCATTTACCAACATACAGAATAACACATGCCAGTGCTCATCCCGTGAAGTGTCCCTGTCAGTGCCCGTCACCCACTCACCCCACCCCCGCCCTCCTCCCCTTCCACCACCCCTTGTTCGTTTCCCAGAGTTAGGAGTCTTTACGTTCTGTCTCCCGTTCTGATATTTCCCACACATTTCTCCTCCCTTCCCTTAGAATCCCTTTCACTATTATTTATATTCCCCAAACGAATGAGAACATACACTGTTTGTCCTTCTCCGATTGACTCACTTCACTCAGCGTAATACCCTCCACTTCCATCCACGTGGAAGCAAATGCTGGGTATCTGTCGTTTCTAATGCCTGAGTAATATTCCATTGTGTACGTGAACCTCATCTATCTTCTTTAGCCATTCATCTTTCGATGGAAACCGAGGCTCCTTCCACAGTTTGGCTATTGTGGACATTGCTGCTGGAAACATCGGGGTGCAGGTGTCCCGCCGTTTCAATGCATCTGAAACTCTGGGGTCAATCCCCAGCAGTGCAATTGCTGGGTCGTAGACCAGGTCTATCTGTAACTCTTCTAGGATCCTCCACACAGTTTTCCAGAGTGGCTGCACCAGTTCACATTCCCACCAACAGGGTAAGAGGGTTCCCTTTTCTCCGCATCCTCTCCAACATTTGTGGTCTCCTGCCTTGTTTATTTTCCACATTCTCACTGGTGTGAGGTGGTATGTCATTGAGGTTTTGATTTGTATTTCCCTGATGGCAAGTGATGCAGAGCATTTTCTCATGTGCATGTTGGCCATGCGTATGACTTCCTCTGTGAGATCTCTCTTCACGTCTTTTGCCCATTTCATGATCGGATTGTTTGTTTCTCTGGTGTCGAGTTTAAGAAGTTCTTCGTAGATCCTGGAAACTAGCCCTTTATCTGATACGTCATTTGCAAATATCTTCTCCCACTGTGTAGGTTGTCTTTTAGTTTTGTTGATGGTATCCTTTGCTGTGCGAAAGCTTCTTGTCTTGATGAAGTCCCAATAGTTCCTTTTTGCTTTTGTTTCTTTGGCCTTCATGGATGTATCTTGGCAAGAAGTTACTGTGGCCGATTTCCAAAAAGGCGTTTGTTGCCTGTGTTCTCCTCTGGGATTTTGATGGACCCTTGTCTCCCATTTAGATCTTTCATCCATTTTGAGTTATCTCGAAATGTGTATGGTGCAAGAAGAGAGTGGTCTAGTTTCATTCATTCTTCTGCGTGTGGATGTGCAATTTTCCAGGCCACCATTTCCTGAAGAGACTGTGTTGCTTCCAGTGGATAGTCTTTCCTCCTTTATCGAATATTAGGTGACCATGAAGTTCAGGGGCCACTTCTGGGTTCTCTATTGTGTTCCACTGATCCACGTGGAACACATGTTCTGTTTTTGTGCCAGTACCACACTGTCTCGATGACCGCAGCTTTGTAGTACCACCTGAAATCTGGCATTGTGCTGATGCCCCCAGATATGGTTTTCTTTTCTAAAATTCCCCTGGCTATTCGCGGTCTTTTCTGATTCCATACAGATCTTAAAATAACATGTTCTAACTCTCTCAAGGGAGTCCATGGTATTTTGATAGGGAGCGCATTAAACGTGTAAATGGCCCTGGGTAACATGGACACTTTCAAAAGGTTAATTCTGCCAATCCATGAGCATGGAATACGTTTCCATCTCTTTGTGTCTTCCTCGATAGCTCTCAGAAGTGCTCTATAGCTTTTAGGGTATAGCTCCTTTGCCTCTTCGGTTAGGTTTATTCCTAGGTATCTTACGCTTCTGGGTGCAGTTGTCAATGGGATTGGCGCCTTAATTTCCCTTTCTTCAGTCTCATTGTCAGTGTATGGAAATGCCACTGATTTCTGGCATTGACCTTGTATCCTGCCATGCTACCAAACTGCCGTATGAGTTCTAGCAATCTTGGGGTGGATGCTTCTGCGTTTTCTGCGTAGACTGTCATGTCATTCGGCGAAGAGGGAGAGTTTGACTGCTTCTTTGCCAATTTGATGGCCTTCAAGGTCTCTTCGTCGTCTGATTGCTGAGGCTAGAACTTCCAGGACTCTTGTGGAATAGCAGTGGTGAGTGTGGACCTCCCTGTCTTGTTCCTGATCTTAGGGGAAAGGCTCCCAGTGCTTCCGCATTGAGAATATTTGCTGTGGGCTTTTCGTACCAGGCTTTGAAGATGTTGTGGAATGATCCCTCTATCCCTACACTCTGAAGAGTTTTATCATGAATGGATGCTGTGTTTTCTTAAATGCTTTCTCTGCGTCTAACGAGAGGATCATGCGGTTCTTGTTTCGTCTGTTGCTGATAGGATGAATCACATTGATTTTTTATTTTATATATATATATATTTATTTTTTCGTGTTGAACCAGCCTTGTGTCCCAGGGATGAATCCTATTTGCTCATGGTGAACAGTTAGTTTTCTTAATGTACTGTTGGATCCTATTGGCCAGTGTCTTGTTGAGAACTTTTGCATCCATGTTCATCAGGGATATTGGTCTCTAATTCTCCTTTTCGGTGGGGTCTTGGTCTGGTTTTAGAAATAAAGTGATGCTGGCCTCAAGAACGAATTTGGAAGTACTCCATCTCTTCCTGTCTTTCGAAACAGATGTAGTAGAATAGGTATGGTTTCTTCTTTAAAGGTTCGATAGAATTCCCCTGGGAAGCCATCTGGCCCTGGACTTGCGTGTCTTGGGAGGTTTCTGATGACTGCTTCAAATTCCTCCCTGGTTTTCGGCCCGTTCGGGTTTTCTATTTCTTCCCCTTTCCAATTTTGGTAGTCTGTGGCCTTCCAGGAATGCGTCCGCTTCCTCTAGATTGCCTAACTTATTGGCGTATAGCTCTTCCTACTATGTTTATCATTTTATTATTTATTTTTTAATAATAAATTTATTTATTTATTGGTGTTCCATTTACCAACATACAGAATAACACATGCCAGTGCTCATCCCGTGAAGTGTCCCTGTCAGTGCCCGTCACCCACTCACCCCACCCCCGCCCTCCTCCCCTTCCACCACCCCTTGTTCGTTTCCCAGAGTTAGGAGTCTTTACGTTCTGTCTCCCGTTCTGATATTTCCCACACATTTCTCCTCCCTTCCCTTAGAATCCCTTTCACTATTATTTATATTCCCCAAACGAATGAGAACATACACTGTTTGTCCTTCTCCGATTGACTCACTTCACTCAGCGTAATACCCTCCACTTCCATCCACGTGGAAGCAAATGCTGGGTATCTGTCGTTTCTAATGCCTGAGTAATATTCCATTGTGTACGTGAACCTCATCTATCTTCTTTAGCCATTCATCTTTCGATGGAAACCGAGGCTCCTTCCACAGTTTGGCTATTGTGGACATTGCTGCTGGAAACATCGGGGTGCAGGTGTCCCGCCGTTTCAATGCATCTGAAACTCTGGGGTCAATCCCCAGCAGTGCAATTGCTGGGTCGTAGACCAGGTCTATCTGTAACTCTTCTAGGATCCTCCACACAGTTTTCCAGAGTGGCTGCACCAGTTCACATTCCCACCAACAGGGTAAGAGGGTTCCCTTTTCTCCGCATCCTCTCCAACATTTGTGGTCTCCTGCCTTGTTTATTTTCCACATTCTCACTGGTGTGAGGTGGTATGTCATTGAGGTTTTGATTTGTATTTCCCTGATGGCAAGTGATGCAGAGCATTTTCTCATGTGCATGTTGGCCATGCGTATGACTTCCTCTGTGAGATCTCTCTTCACGTCTTTTGCCCATTTCATGATCGGATTATTTGTTTCTCTGGTGTCGAGTTTAAGAAGTTCTTCGTAGATCCTGGAAACTAGCCCTTTATCTGATACGTCATTTGCAAATATCTTCTCCCACTGTGTAGGTTGTCTTTTAGTTTTGTTGATGGTATCCTTTGCTGTGCGAAAGCTTCTTGTCTTGATGAAGTCCCAATAGTTCCTTTTTGCTTTTGTTTCTTTGGCCTTCATGGATGTATCTTGGCAAGAAGTTACTGTGGCCGATTTCCAAAAAGGCGTTTGTTGCCTGTGTTCTCCTCTGGGATTTTGATGGACCCTTGTCTCCCATTTAGATCTTTCATCCATTTTGAGTTATCTCGAAATGTGTATGGTGCAAGAAGAGAGTGGTCTAGTTTCATTCATTCTTCTGCGTGTGGATGTGCAATTTTCCAGGCCACCATTTCCTGAAGAGACTGTGTTGCTTCCAGTGGATAGTCTTTCCTCCTTTATCGAATATTAGGTGACCATGAAGTTCAGGGGCCACTTCTGGGTTCTCTATTGTGTTCCACTGATCCATGTGTCTGTTTTTGTGCCAGTACCACACTGTCTCGATGACCGCAGCTTTGTAGTACCACCTGAAATCTGGCATTGTGGTGATTCCCCCAGATATGGTTTTCTTTTCTAAAATTCCCCTGGCTATTCGCGGTCTTTTCTGATTCCATACAGATCTTAAAATAACTTGTTCTAACTCTCTCAAGGGAGTCCATGGTATTTTGATAGGGAGCGCATTAAACGTGTAAATGGCCCTGGGTAACATGGACACTTTCAAAAGGTTAATTCTGCCAATCCATGAGCATGGAATACGTTTCCATCTCTTTGTGTCTTCCTCGATAGATCTCAGAAGTGCTCTATAGCTTTTAGGGTATAGCTCCTTTGCCTCTTCGGTTAGGTTTATTCCTAGGTATCTTACGCTTCTGGGTGCAGTTGTCAATGGGATTGGCGCCTTAATTTCCCTTTCTTCAGTCTCATTGTCAGTGTATGGAAATGCCACTGATTTCTGGCATTGACCTTGTATCCTGCCATGCTACCAAACTGCCGTATGAGTTCTAGCAATCTTGGGGTGGATGCTTCTGCGTTTTCTGCGTAGACTGTCATGTCATTCGGCGAAGAGGGAGAGTTTGACTGCTTCTTTGCCAATTTGATGGCCTTCAAGGTCTCTTCGACGTCTGATTGCTGAGGCTAGAACTTCCAGGACTCTTGTGGAATAGCAGTGGTGAGTGTGGACCTCCCTGTCTGGTTCCTGATCTTAGGGGAAAGGCTCCCAGTGCTTCCGCATTGAGAATATTTGCTGTGGGCTTTTCGTACCAGGCTTTGAAGATGTTGTGGAATGATCCCTCTATCCCTACACTCTGAAGAGTTTTATCATGAATGGATGCTGTGTTTTCTTAAATGCTTTCTCTGCGTCTAACGAGAGGATCATGCGGTTCTTGTTTCGTCTGTTGCTGACATGATGAATCACATTGATTTTTTATTTTATATATATATATATGTATATATATATATATATATATATACATATATATATATATTTTTCCGTGTTGAACCAGCCTTGTGTCCCAGGGATGAATCCTATTTGCTCATGGTGAACAGTTAGTTTTCTTAATGTACTGTTGGATCCTATTGGCCAGTGTCTTGTTGAGAACTTTTGCATCCATGTTCATCAGGGATATTGGTCTCTAATTCTCCTTTTCGGTGGGGTCTTGGTCTGGTTTTAGAAATAAAGTGATGCTGGCCTCAAGAACGAATTTGGAAGTACTCCATCTCTTCCTGTCTTTCGAAACAGATGTAGTAGAATAGGTATGGTTTCTTCTTTAAAGGTTCGATAGAATTCCCCTGGGAAGCCATCTGGCCCTGGACTTGCGTGTCTTGGGAGGTTTCTGATGACTGCTTCAAATTCCTCCCTGGTTTTCGGCCCGTTCGGGTTTTCTATTTCTTCCCCTTTCCAATTTTGGTAGTCTGTGGCCTTCCAGGAATGCGTCCGCTTCCTCTAGATTGCCTAACTTATTGGCGTATAGCTCTTCCTACTATGTTTATCATTTTATTATTTATTTTTTTAATAATAAATTTATTTATTTATTGGTGTTCCATTTACCAACATACAGAATAACACATGCCAGTGCTCATCCCGTGAAGTGTCCCTGTCAGTGCCCGTCACCCACTCACCCCACCCCCGCCCTCCTCCCCTTCCACCACCCCTTGTTCGTTTCCCAGAGTTAGGAGTCTTTACGTTCTGTCTCCCGTTCTGATATTTCCCACACATTTCTCCTCCCTTCCCTTAGAATCCCTTTCACTATTATTTATATTCCCCAAACGAATGAGAACATACACTGTTTGTCCTTCTCCGATTGACTCACTTCACTCAGCGTAATACCCTCCACTTCCATCCACGTGGAAGCAAATGCTGGGTATCTGTCGTTTCTAATGCCTGAGTAATATTCCATTGTGTACGTGAACCTCATCTATCTTCTTTAGCCATTCATCTTTCGATGGAAACCGAGGCTCCTTCCACAGTTTGGCTATTGTGGACATTGCTGCTGGAAACATCGGGGTGCAGGTGTCCCGCCGTTTCAATGCATCTGAAACTCTGGGGTCAATCCCCAGCAGTGCAATTGCTGGGTCGTAGACCAGGTCTATCTGTAACTCTTCTAGGATCCTCCACACAGTTTTCCAGAGTGGCTGCACCAGTTCACATTCCCACCAACAGGGTAAGAGGGTTCCCTTTTCTCCGCATCCTCTCCAACATTTGTGGTCTCCTGCCTTGTTTATTTTCCACATTCTCACTGGTGTGAGGTGGTATGTCATTGAGGTTTTGATTTGTATTTCCCTGATGGCAAGTGATGCAGAGCATTTTCTCATGTGCATGTTGGCCATGCGTATGACTTCCTCTGTGAGATCTCTCTTCACGTCTTTTGCCCATTTCATGATCGGATTATTTGTTTCTCTGGTGTCGAGTTTAAGAAGTTCTTCGTAGATCCTGGAAACTAGCCCTTTATCTGATACGTCATTTGCAAATATCTTCTCCCACTGTGTAGGTTGTCTTTTAGTTTTGTTGATGGTATCCTTTGCTGTGCGAAAGCTTCTTGTCTTGATGAAGTCCCAATAGTTCCTTTTTGCTTTTGTTTCTTTGGCCTTCATGGATGTATCTTGGCAAGAAGTTACTGTGGCCGATTTCCAAAAAGGCGTTTGTTGCCTGTGTTCTCCTCTGGGATTTTGATGGACCCTTGTCTCCCATTTAGATCTTTCATCCATTTTGAGTTATCTCGAAATGTGTATGGTGCAAGAAGAGAGTGGTCTAGTTTCATTCATTCTTCTGCGTGTGGATGTGCAATTTTCCAGGCCACCATTTCCTGAAGAGACTGTGTTGCTTCCAGTGGATAGTCTTTCCTCCTTTATCGAATATTAGGTGACCATGAAGTTCAGGGGCCACTTCTGGGTTCTCTATTGTGTTCCACTGATCCATGTGTCTGTTTTTGTGCCAGTACCACACTGTCTCGATGACCGCAGCTTTGTAGTACCACCTGAAATCTGGCATTGTGGTGATTCCCCCAGATATGGTTTTCTTTTCTAAAATTCCCCTGGCTATTCGCGGTGTTTTCTGATTCCATACAGATCTTAAAATAACTTGTTCTAACTCTCTCAAGGGAGTCCATGGTATTTTGATAGGGAGCGCATTAAACGTGTAAATGGCCCTGGGTAACATGGACACTTTCAAAAGGTTAATTCTGCCAATCCATGAGCATGGAATACGTTTCCATCTCTTTGTGTCTTCCTCGATAGCTCTCAGAAGTGCTCTATAGCTTTTAGGGTATAGCTCCTTTGCCTCTTCGGTTAGGTTTATTCCTAGGTATCTTACGCTTCTGGGTGCAGTTGTCAATGGGATTGGCGCCTTAATTTCCCTTTCTTCAGTCTCATTGTCAGTGTATGGAAATGCCACTGATTTCTGGCATTGACCTTGTATCCTGCCATGCTACCAAACTGCCGTATGAGTTCTAGCAATCTTGGGGTGGATGCTTCTGCGTTTTCTGCGTAGACTGTCATGTCATTCGGCGAAGAGGGAGAGTTTGACTGCTTCTTTGCCAATTTGATGGCCTTCAAGGTCTCTTCGACGTCTGATTGCTGAGGCTAGAACTTCCAGGACTCTTGTGGAATAGCAGTGGTGAGTGTGGACCTCCCTGTCTGGTTCCTGATCTTAGGGGAAAGGCTCCCAGTGCTTCCGCATTGAGAATATTTGCTGTGGGCTTTTCGTACCAGGCTTTGAAGATGTTGTGGAATGATCCCTCTATCCCTACACTCTGAAGAGTTTTATCATGAATGGATGCTGTGTTTTCTTAAATGCTTTCTCTGCGTCTAACGAGAGGATCATGCGGTTCTTGTTTCGTCTGTTGCTGACATGATGAATCACATTGATTTTTTATTTTATATATATATATATGTATATATATATATATATATATACATATATATATATATTTTTTCGTGTTGAACCAGCCTTGTGTCCCAGGGATGAATCCTATTTGCTCATGGTGAACAGTTAGTTTTCTTAATGTACTGTTGGATCCTATTGGCCAGTGTCTTGTTGAGAACTTTTGCATCCATGTTCATCAGGGATATTGGTCTCTAATTCTCCTTTTCGGTGGGGTCTTGGTCTGGTTTTAGAAATAAAGTGATGCTGGCCTCAAGAACGAATTTGGAAGTACTCCATCTCTTTCTGTCTTTCGAAACAGATGTAGTAGAATAGGTATGGTTTCTTCTTTAAAGGTTCGATAGAATTCCCCTGGGAAGCCATCTGGCCCTGGACTTGCGTGTCTTGGGAGGTTTCTGATGACTGCTTCAAATTCCTCCCTGGTTTTCGGCCCGTTCGGGTTTTCTATTTCTTCCCCTTTCCAATTTTGGTAGTCTGTGGCCTTCCAGGAATGCGTCCGCTTCCTCTAGATTGCCTAACTTATTGGCGTATAGCTCTTCCTACTATGTTTATCATTTTATTATTTATTTTTTTAATAATAAATTTATTTATTTATTGGTGTTCCATTTACCAACATACAGAATAACACATGCCAGTGCTCATCCCGTGAAGTGTCCCTGTCAGTGCCGTCACCCACTCACCCCACCCCCGCCCTCCTCCCCTTCCACCACCCCTTGTTCGTTTCCCAGAGTTAGGAGTCTTTACGTTCTGTCTCCCGTTCTGATATTTCCCACACATTTCTCCTCCCTTCCCTTAGAATCCCTTTCACTATTATTTATATTCCCCAAACGAATGAGAACATACACTGTTTGTCCTTCTCCGATTGACTCACTTCACTCAGCGTAATACCCTCCACTTCCATCCACGTGGAAGCAAATGCTGGGTATCTGTCGTTTCTAATGCCTGAGTAATATTCCATTGTGTACGTGAACCTCATCTATCTTCTTTAGCCATTCATCTTTCGATGGAAACCGAGGCTCCTTCCACAGTTTGGCTATTGTGGACATTGCTGCTGGAAACATCGGGGTGCAGGTGTCCCGCCGTTTCAATGCATCTGAAACTCTGGGGTCAATCCCCAGCAGTGCAATTGCTGGGTCGTAGACCAGGTCTATCTGTAACTCTTCTAGGATCCTCCACACAGTTTTCCAGAGTGGCTGCACCAGTTCACATTCCCACCAACAGGGTAAGAGGGTTCCCTTTTCTCCGCATCCTCTCCAACATTTGTGGTCTCCTGCCTTGTTTATTTTCCACATTCTCACTGGTGTGAGGTGGTATGTCATTGAGGTTTTGATTTGTATTTCCCTGATGGCAAGTGATGCAGAGCATTTTCTCATGTGCATGTTGGCCATGCGTATGACTTCCTCTGTGAGATCTCTCTTCACGTCTTTTGCCCATTTCATGATCGGATTATTTGTTTCTCTGGTGTCGAGTTTAAGAAGTTCTTCGTAGATCCTGGAAACTAGCCCTTTATCTGATACGTCATTTGCAAATATCTTCTCCCACTGTGTAGGTTGTCTTTTAGTTTTGTTGATGGTATCCTTTGCTGTGCGAAAGCTTCTTGTCTTGATGAAGTCCCAATAGTTCCTTTTTGCTTTTGTTTCTTTGGCCTTCATGGATGTATCTTGGCAAGAAGTTACTGTGGCCGATTTCCAAAAAGGCGTTTGTTGCCTGTGTTCTCCTCTGGGATTTTGATGGACCCTTGTCTCCCATTTAGATCTTTCATCCATTTTGAGTTATCTCGAAATGTGTATGGTGCAAGAAGAGAGTGGTCTAGTTTCATTCATTCTTCTGCGTGTGGATGTGCAATTTTCCAGGCCACCATTTCCTGAAGAGACTGTGTTGCTTCCAGTGGATAGTCTTTCCTCCTTTATCGAATATTAGGTGACCATGAAGTTCAGGGGCCACTTCTGGGTTCTCTATTGTGTTCCACTGATCCATGTGTCTGTTTTTGTGCCAGTACCACACTGTCTCGATGACCGCAGCTTTGTAGTACCACCTGAAATCTGGCATTGTGGTGATTCCCCCAGATATGGTTTTCTTTTCTAAAATTCCCCTGGCTATTCGCGGTCTTTTCTGATTCCATACACATCTTAAAATAACTTGTTCTAACTCTCTCAAGGGAGTCCATGGTATTTTGATAGGGAGCGCATTAAACGTGTAAATGGCCCTGGGTAACATGGACACTTTCAAAAGGTTAATTCTGCCAATCCATGAGCATGGAATACGTTTCCATCTCTTTGTGTCTTCCTCGATAGCTCTCAGAAGTGCTCTATAGCTTTTAGGGTATAGCTCCTTTGCCTCTTCGGTTAGGTTTATTCCTAGGTATCTTACGCTTCTGGGTGCAGTTGTCAATGGGATTGGCGCCTTAATTTCCCTTTCTTCAGTCTCATTGTCAGTGTATGGAAATGCCACTGATTTCTGGCATTGACCTTGTATCCTGCCATGCTACCAAACTGCCGTATGAGTTCTAGCAATCTTGGGGTGGATGCTTCTGCGTTTTCTGCGTAGACTGTCATGTCATTCGGCGAAGAGGGAGAGTTTGACTGCTTCTTTGCCAATTTGATGGCCTTCAAGGTCTCTTCGACGTCTGATTGCTGAGGCTAGAACTTCCAGGACTCTTGTGGAATAGCAGTGGTGAGTGTGGACCTCCCTGTCTGGTTCCTGATCTTAGGGGAAAGGCTCCCAGTGCTTCCGCATTGAGAATATTTGCTGTGGGCTTTTCGTACCAGGCTTTGAAGATGTTGTGGAATGATCCCTCTATCCCTACACTCTGAAGAGTTTTATCATGAATGGATGCTGTGTTTTCTTAAATGCTTTCTCTGCGTCTAACGAGAGGATCATGCGGTTCTTGTTTCGTCTGTTGCTGACATGATGAATCACATTGATTTTTTATTTTATATATATATATATGTGGTGTATATATATATACATATATATATATATTTTTTCGTGTTGAACCAGCCTTGTGTCCCAGGGATGAATCCTATTTGCTCATGGTGAACAGTTTTCTTAATGTACTGTTGGATCCTATTGGCCAGTGTCTTGTTGAGAACTTTTGCATCCATGTTCATCAGGGATATTGGTCTCTAATTCTCCTTTTCGGTGGGGTCTTGGTCTGGTTTTAGAAATAAAGTGATGCTGGCCTCAAGAACGAATTTGGAAGTACTCCATCTCTTCCTGTCTTTCGAAACAGATGTAGTAGAATAGGTATGGTTTCTTCTTTAAAGGTTCGATAGAATTCCCCTGGGAAGCCATCTGGCCCTGGACTTGCGTGTCTTGGGAGGTTTCTGATGACTGCTTCAAATTCCTCCCTGGTTTTCGGCCCGTTCGGGTTTTCTATTTCTTCCCCTTTCCAATTTTGGTAGTCTGTGGCCTTCCAGGAATGCGTCCGCTTCCTCTAGATTGCCTAACTTATTGGCGTATAGCTCTTCCTACTATGTTTATCATTTTATTATTTATTTTTTTAATAATAAATTTATTTATTTATTGGTGTTCCATTTACCAACATACAGAATAACACATGCCAGTGCTCATCCCGTGAAGTGTCCCTGTCAGTGCCCGTCACCCACTCACCCCACCCCCGCCCTCCTCCCCTTCCACCACCCCTTGTTCGTTTCCCAGAGTTAGGAGTCTTTACGTTCTGTCTCCCGTTCTGATATTTCCCACACATTTCTCCTCCCTTCCCTTAGAATCCCTTTCACTATTATTTATATTCCCCAAACGAATGAGAACATACACTGTTTGTCCTTCTCCGATTGACTCACTTCACTCAGCGTAATACCCTCCACTTCCATCCACGTGGAAGCAAATGCTGGGTATCTGTCGTTTCTAATGCCTGAGTAATATTCCATTGTGTACGTGAACCTCATCTATCTTCTTTAGCCATTCATCTTTCGATGGAAACCGAGGCTCCTTCCACAGTTTGGCTATTGTGGACATTGCTGCTGGAAACATCGGGGTGCAGGTGTCCCGCCGTTTCAATGCATCTGAAACTCTGGGGTCAATCCCCAGCAGTGCAATTGCTGGGTCGTAGACCAGGTCTATCTGTAACTCTTCTAGGATCCTCCACACAGTTTTCCAGAGTGGCTGCACCAGTTCACATTCCCACCAACAGGGTAAGAGGGTTCCCTTTTCTCCGCATCCTCTCCAACATTTGTGGTCTCCTGCCTTGTTTATTTTCCACATTCTCACTGGTGTGAGGTGGTATGTCATTGAGGTTTTGATTTGTATTTCCCTGATGGCAAGTGATGCAGAGCATTTTCTCATGTGCATGTTGGCCATGCGTATGACTTCCTCTGTGAGATCTCTCTTCACGTCTTTTGCCCATTTCATGATCGGATTATTTGTTTCTCTGGTGTCGAGTTTAAGAAGTTCTTCGTAGATCCTGGAAACTAGCCCTTTATCTGATACGTCATTTGCAAATATCTTCTCCCACTGTGTAGGTTGTCTTTTAGTTTTGTTGATGGTATCCTTTGCTGTGCGAAAGCTTCTTGTCTTGATGAAGTCCCAATAGTTCCTTTTTGCTTTTGTTTCTTTGGCCTTCATGGATGTATCTTGGCAAGAAGTTACTGTGGCCGATTTCCAAAAAGGCGTTTGTTGCCTGTGTTCTCCTCTGGGATTTTGATGGACCCTTGTCTCCCATTTAGATCTTTCATCCATTTTGAGTTATCTCGAAATGTGTATGGTGCAAGAAGAGAGTGGTCTAGTTTCATTCATTCTTCTGCGTGTGGATGTGCAATTTTCCAGGCCACCATTTCCTGAAGAGACTGTGTTGCTTCCAGTGGATAGTCTTTCCTCCTTTATCGAATATTAGGTGACCATGAAGTTCAGGGGCCACTTCTGGGTTCTCTATTGTGTTCCACTGATCCATGTGTCTGTTTTTGTGCCAGTACCACACTGTCTCGATGACCGCAGCTTTGTAGTACCACCTGAAATCTGGCATTGTGGTGATTCCCCCAGATATGGTTTTCTTTTCTAAAATTCCCCTGGCTATTCGCGGTCTTTTCTGATTCCATACAGATCTTAAAATAACTTGTTCTAACTCTCTCAAGGGAGTCCATGGTATTTTGATAGGGAGCGCATTAAACGTGTAAATGGCCCTGGGTAACATGGACACTTTCAAAAGGTTAATTCTGCCAATCCATGAGCATGGAATACGTTTCCATCTCTTTGTGTCTTCCTCGATAGCTCTCAGAAGTGCTCTATAGCTTTTAGGGTATAGCTCCTTTGCCTCTTCGGTTAGGTTTATTCCTAGGTATCTTACGCTTCTGGGTGCAGTTGTCAATGGGATTGGCGCCTTAATTTCCCTTTCTTCAGTCTCATTGTCAGTGTATGGAAATGCCACTGATTTCTGGCATTGACCTTGTATCCTGCCATGCTACCAAACTGCCGTATGAGTTCTAGCAATCTTGGGGTGGATGCTTCTGCGTTTTCTGCGTAGACTGTCATGTCATTCGGCGAAGAGGGAGAGTTTGACTGCTTCTTTGCCAATTTGATGGCCTTCAAGGTCTCTTCGTCGTCTGATTGCTGAGGCTAGAACTTCCAGGACTCTTGTGGAATAGCAGTGGTGAGTGTGGACCTCCCTGTCTGGTTCCTGATCTTAGGGGAAAGGCTCCCAGTGCTTCCGCATTGAGAATATTTGCTGTGGGCTTTTCGTACCAGGCTTTGAAGATGTTGTGGAATGATCCCTCTATCCCTACACTCTGAAGAGTTTTATCATGAATGGATGCTGTGTTTTCTTAAATGCTTTCTCTGCGTCTAACGAGAGGATCATGCGGTTCTTGTTTCGTCTGTTGCTGACATGATGAATCACATTGATTTTTTATTTTATATATATATATATGTATATATATATATATATATATATACATATATATATATATTTTTTCGTGTTGAACCAGCCTTGTGTCCCAGGGATGAATCCTATTTGCTCATGGTGAACAGTTAGTTTTCTTAATGTACTGTTGGATCCTATTGGCCAGTGTCTTGTTGAGAACTTTTGCATCCATGTTCATCAGGGATATTGGTCTCTAATTCTCCTTTTCGGTGGGGTCTTGGTCTGGTTTTAGAAATAAAGTGATGCTGGCCTCAAGAACGAATTTGGAAGTACTCCATCTCTTCCTGTCTTTCGAAACAGATGTAGTAGAATAGGTATGGTTTCTTCTTTAAAGGTTCGATAGAATTCCCCTGGGAAGCCATCTGGCCCTGGACTTGCGTGTCTTGGGAGGTTTCTGATGACTGCTTCAAATTCCTCCCTGGTTTTCGGCCCGTTCGGGTTTTCTATTTCTTCCCCTTTCCAATTTTGGTAGTCTGTGGCCTTCCAGGAATGCGTCCGCTTCCTCTAGATTGCCTAACTTATTGGCGTATAGCTCTTCCTACTATGTTTATCATTTTATTATTTATTTTTTTAATAATAAATTTATTTATTTATTGGTGTTCCATTTACCAACATACAGAATAACACATGCCAGTGCTCATCCCGTGAAGTGTCCCTGTCAGTGCCCGTCACCCACTCACCCCACCCCCGCCCTCCTCCCCTTCCACCACCCCTTGTTCGTTTCCCAGAGTTAGGAGTCTTTACGTTCTGTCTCCCGTTCTGATATTTCCCACACATTTCTCCTCCCTTCCCTTAGAATCCCTTTCACTATTATTTATATTCCCCAAACGAATGAGAACATACACTGTTTGTCCTTCTCCGATTGACTCACTTCACTCAGCGTAATACCCTCCACTTCCATCCACGTGGAAGCAAATGCTGGGTATCTGTCGTTTCTAATGCCTGAGTAATATTCCATTGTGTACGTGAACCTCATCTATCTTCTTTAGCCATTCATCTTTCGATGGAAACCGAGGCTCCTTCCACAGTTTGGCTATTGTGGACATTGCTGCTGGAAACATCGGGGTGCAGGTGTCCCGCCGTTTCAATGCATCTGAAACTCTGGGGTCAATCCCCAGCAGTGCAATTGCTGGGTCGTAGACCAGGTCTATCTGTAACTCTTCTAGGATCCTCCACACAGTTTTCCAGAGTGGCTGCACCAGTTCACATTCCCACCAACAGGGTAAGAGGGTTCCCTTTTCTCCGCATCCTCTCCAACATTTGTGGTCTCCTGCCTTGTTTATTTTCCACATTCTCACTGGTGTGAGGTGGTATGTCATTGAGGTTTTGATTTGTATTTCCCTGATGGCAAGTGATGCAGAGCATTTTCTCATGTGCATGTTGGCCATGCGTATGACTTCCTCTGTGAGATCTCTCTTCACGTCTTTTGCCCATTTCATGATCGGATTATTTGTTTCTCTGGTGTCGAGTTTAAGAAGTTCTTCGTAGATCCTGGAAACTAGCCCTTTATCTGATACGTCATTTGCAAATATCTTCTCCCACTGTGTAGGTTGTCTTTTAGTTTTGTTGATGGTATCCTTTGCTGTGCGAAAGCTTCTTGTCTTGATGAAGTCCCAATAGTTCCTTTTTGCTTTTGTTTCTTTGGCCTTCATGGATGTATCTTGGCAAGAAGTTACTGTGGCCGATTTCCAAAAAGGCGTTTGTTGCCTGTGTTCTCCTCTGGGATTTTGATGGACCCTTGTCTCCCATTTAGATCTTTCATCCATTTTGAGTTATCTCGAAATGTGTATGGTGCAAGAAGAGAGTGGTCTAGTTTCATTCATTCTTCTGCGTGTGGATGTGCAATTTTCCAGGCCACCATTTCCTGAAGAGACTGTGTTGCTTCCAGTGGATAGTCTTTCCTCCTTTATCGAATATTAGGTGACCATGAAGTTCAGGGGCCACTTCTGGGTTCTCTATTGTGTTCCACTGATCCATGTGTCTGTTTTTGTGCCAGTACCACACTGTCTCGATGACCGCAGCTTTGTAGTACCACCTGAAATCTGGCATTGTGGTGATTCCCCCAGATATGGTTTTCTTTTCTAAAATTCCCCTGGCTATTCGCGGTGTTTTCTGATTCCATACAGATCTTAAAATAACTTGTTCTAACTCTCTCAAGGGAGTCCATGGTATTTTGATAGGGAGCGCATTAAACGTGTAAATGGCCCTGGGTAACATGGACACTTTCAAAAGGTTAATTCTGCCAATCCATGAGCATGGAATACGTTTCCATCTCTTTGTGTCTTCCTCGATAGCTCTCAGAAGTGCTCTATAGCTTTTAGGGTATAGCTCCTTTGCCTCTTCGGTTAGGTTTATTCCTAGGTATCTTACGCTTCTGGGTGCAGTTGTCAATGGGATTGGCGCCTTAATTTCCCTTTCTTCAGTCTCATTGTCAGTGTATGGAAATGCCACTGATTTCTGGCATTGACCTTGTATCCTGCCATGCTACCAAACTGCCGTATGAGTTCTAGCAATCTTGGGGTGGATGCTTCTGCGTTTTCTGCGTAGACTGTCATGTCATTCGGCGAAGAGGGAGAGTTTGACTGCTTCTTTGCCAATTTGATGGCCTTCAAGGTCTCTTCGACGTCTGATTGCTGAGGCTAGAACTTCCAGGACTCTTGTGGAATAGCAGTGGTGAGTGTGGACCTCCCTGTCTGGTTCCTGATCTTAGGGGAAAGGCTCCCAGTGCTTCCGCATTGAGAATATTTGCTGTGGGCTTTTCGTACCAGGCTTTGAAGATGTTGTGGAATGATCCCTCTATCCCTACACTCTGAAGAGTTTTATCATGAATGGATGCTGTGTTTTCTTAAATGCTTTCTCTGCGTCTAACGAGAGGATCATGCGGTTCTTGTTTCGTCTGTTGCTGACATGATGAATCACATTGATTTTTTATTTTATATATATATATGTATATATATATATATATATATATACATATATATATATATTTTTTCGTGTTGAACCAGCCTTGTGTCCCAGGGATGAATCCTATTTGCTCATGGTGAACAGTTAGTTTTCTTAATGTACTGTTGGATCCTATTGGCCAGTGTCTTGTTGAGAACTTTTGCATCCATGTTCATCAGGGATATTGGTCTCTAATTCTCCTTTTCGGTGGGGTCTTGGTCTGGTTTTAGAAATAAAGTGATGCTGGCCTCAAGAACGAATTTGGAAGTACTCCATCTCTTCCTGTCTTTCGAAACAGATGTAGTAGAATAGGTATGGTTTCTTCTTTAAAGGTTCGATAGAATTCCCCTGGGAAGCCATCTGGCCCTGGACTTGCGTGTCTTGGGAGGTTTCTGATGACTGCTTCAAATTCCTCCCTGGTTTTCGGCCCGTTCGGGTTTTCTATTTCTTCCCCTTTCCAATTTTGGTAGTCTGTGGCCTTCCAGGAATGCGTCCGCTTCCTCTAGATTGCCTAACTTATTGGCGTATAGCTCTTCCTACTATGTTTATCATTTTATTATTTATTTTTTTAATAATAAATTTATTTATTTATTGGTGTTCCATTTACCAACATACAGAATAACACATGCCAGTGCTCATCCCGTGAAGTGTCCCTGTCAGTGCCCGTCACCCACTCACCCCACCCCCGCCCTCCTCCCCTTCCACCACCCCTTGTTCGTTTCCCAGAGTTAGGAGTCTTTACGTTCTGTCTCCCGTTCTGATATTTCCCACACATTTCTCCTCCCTTCCCTTAGAATCCCTTTCACTATTATTTATATTCCCCAAACGAATGAGAACATACACTGTTTGTCCTTCTCCGATTGACTCACTTCACTCAGCGTAATACCCTCCACTTCCATCCACGTGGAAGCAAATGCTGGGTATCTGTCGTTTCTAATGCCTGAGTAATATTCCATTGTGTACGTGAACCTCATCTATCTTCTTTAGCCATTCATCTTTCGATGGAAACCGAGGCTCCTTCCACAGTTTGGCTATTGTGGACATTGCTGCTGGAAACATCGGGGTGCAGGTGTCCCGCCGTTTCAATGCATCTGAAACTCTGGGGTCAATCCCCAGCAGTGCAATTGCTGGGTCGTAGACCAGGTCTATCTGTAACTCTTCTAGGATCCTCCACACAGTTTTCCAGAGTGGCTGCACCAGTTCACATTCCCACCAACAGGGTAAGAGGGTTCCCTTTTCTCCGCATCCTCTCCAACATTTGTGGTCTCCTGCCTTGTTTATTTTCCACATTCTCACTGGTGTGAGGTGGTATGTCATTGAGGTTTTGATTTGTATTTCCCTGATGGCAAGTGATGCAGAGCATTTTCTCATGTGCATGTTGGCCATGCGTATGACTTCCTCTGTGAGATCTCTCTTCACGTCTTTTGCCCATTTCATGATCGGATTATTTGTTTCTCTGGTGTCGAGTTTAAGAAGTTCTTCGTAGATCCTGGAAACTAGCCCTTTATCTGATACGTCATTTGCAAATATCTTCTCCCACTGTGTAGGTTGTCTTTTAGTTTTGTTGATGGTATCCTTTGCTGTGCGAAAGCTTCTTGTCTTGATGAAGTCCCAATAGTTCCTTTTTGCTTTTGTTTCTTTGGCCTTCATGGATGTATCTTGGCAAGAAGTTACTGTGGCCGATTTCCAAAAAGGCGTTTGTTGCCTGTGTTCTCCTCTGGGATTTTGATGGACCCTTGTCTCCCATTTAGATCTTTCATCCATTTTGAGTTATCTCGAAATGTGTATGGTGCAAGAAGAGAGTGGTCTAGTTTCATTCATTCTTCTGCGTGTGGATGTGCAATTTTCCAGGCCACCATTTCCTGAAGAGACTGTGTTGCTTCCAGTGGATAGTCTTTCCTCCTTTATCGAATATTAGGTGACCATGAAGTTCAGGGGCCACTTCTGGGTTCTCTATTGTGTTCCACTGATCCATGTGTCTGTTTTTGTGCCAGTACCACACTGTCTCGATGACCGCAGCTTTGTAGTACCACCTGAAATCTGGCATTGTGGTGATTCCCCCAGATATGGTTTTCTTTTCTAAAATTCCCCTGGCTATTCGCGGTGTTTTCTGATTCCATACAGATCTTAAAATAACTTGTTCTAACTCTCTCAAGGGAGTCCATGGTATTTTGATAGGGAGCGCATTAAACGTGTAAATGGCCCTGGGTAACATGGACACTTTCAAAAGGTTAATTCTGCCAATCCATGAGCATGGAATACGTTTCCATCTCTTTGTGTCTTCCTCGATAGCTCTCAGAAGTGCTCTATAGCTTTTAGGGTATAGCTCCTTTGCCTCTTCGGTTAGGTTTATTCCTAGGTATCTTACGCTTCTGGGTGCAGTTGTCAATGGGATTGGCGCCTTAATTTCCCTTTCTTCAGTCTCATTGTCAGTGTATGGAAATGCCACTGATTTCTGGCATTGACCTTGTATCCTGCCATGCTACCAAACTGCCGTATGAGTTCTAGCAATCTTGGGGTGGATGCTTCTGCGTTTTCTGCGTAGACTGTCATGTCATTCGGCGAAGAGGGAGAGTTTGACTGCTTCTTTGCCAATTTGATGGCCTTCAAGGTCTCTTCGACGTCTGATTGCTGAGGCTAGAACTTCCAGGACTCTTGTGGAATAGCAGTGGTGAGTGTGGACCTCCCTGTCTGGTTCCTGATCTTAGGGGAAAGGCTCCCAGTGCTTCCGCATTGAGAATATTTGCTGTGGGCTTTTCGTACCAGGCTTTGAAGATGTTGTGGAATGATCCCTCTATCCCTACACTCTGAAGAGTTTTATCATGAATGGATGCTGTGTTTTCTTAAATGCTTTCTCTGCGTCTAACGAGAGGATCATGCGGTTCTTGTTTCGTCTGTTGCTGACATGATGAATCACATTGATTTTTTATTTTATATATATATATGTATATATATATATATATATATATACATATATATATATATTTTTTCGTGTTGAACCAGCCTTGTGTCCCAGGGATGAATCCTATTTGCTCATGGTGAACAGTTAGTTTTCTTAATGTACTGTTGGATCCTATTGGCCAGTGTCTTGTTGAGAACTTTTGCATCCATGTTCATCAGGGATATTGGTCTCTAATTCTCCTTTTCGGTGGGGTCTTGGTCTGGTTTTAGAAATAAAGTGATGCTGGCCTCAAGAACGAATTTGGAAGTACTCCATCTCTTCCTGTCTTTCGAAACAGATGTAGTAGAATAGGTATGGTTTCTTCTTTAAAGGTTCGATAGAATTCCCCTGGGAAGCCATCTGGCCCTGGACTTGCGTGTCTTGGGAGGTTTCTGATGACTGCTTCAAATTCCTCCCTGGTTTTCGGCCCGTTCGGGTTTTCTATTTCTTCCCCTTTCCAATTTTGGTAGTCTGTGGCCTTCCAGGAATGCGTCCGCTTCCTCTAGATTGCCTAACTTATTGGCGTATAGCTCTTCCTACTATGTTTATCATTTTATTATTTATTTTTTTAATAATAAATTTATTTATTTATTGGTGTTCCATTTACCAACATACAGAATAACACATGCCAGTGCTCATCCCGTGAAGTGTCCCTGTCAGTGCCCGTCACCCACTCACCCCACCCCCGCCCTCCTCCCCTTCCACCACCCCTTGTTCGTTTCCCAGAGTTAGGAGTCTTTACGTTCTGTCTCCCGTTCTGATATTTCCCACACATTTCTCCTCCCTTCCCTTAGAATCCCTTTCACTATTATTTATATTCCCCAAACGAATGAGAACATACACTGTTTGTCCTTCTCCGATTGACTCACTTCACTCAGCGTAATACCCTCCACTTCCATCCACGTGGAAGCAAATGCTGGGTATCTGTCGTTTCTAATGCCTGAGTAATATTCCATTGTGTACGTGAACCTCATCTATCTTCTTTAGCCATTCATCTTTCGATGGAAACCGAGGCTCCTTCCACAGTTTGGCTATTGTGGACATTGCTGCTGGAAACATCGGGGTGCAGGTGTCCCGCCGTTTCAATGCATCTGAAACTCTGGGGTCAATCCCCAGCAGTGCAATTGCTGGGTCGTAGACCAGGTCTATCTGTAACTCTTCTAGGATCCTCCACACAGTTTTCCAGAGTGGCTGCACCAGTTCACATTCCCACCAACAGGGTAAGAGGGTTCCCTTTTCTCCGCATCCTCTCCAACATTTGTGGTCTCCTGCCTTGTTTATTTTCCACATTCTCACTGGTGTGAGGTGGTATGTCATTGAGGTTTTGATTTGTATTTCCCTGATGGCAAGTGATGCAGAGCATTTTCTCATGTGCATGTTGGCCATGCGTATGACTTCCTCTGTGAGATCTCTCTTCACGTCTTTTGCCCATTTCATGATCGGATTATTTGTTTCTCTGGTGTCGAGTTTAAGAAGTTCTTCGTAGATCCTGGAAACTAGCCCTTTATCTGATACGTCATTTGCAAATATCTTCTCCCACTGTGTAGGTTGTCTTTTAGTTTTGTTGATGGTATCCTTTGCTGTGCGAAAGCTTCTTGTCTTGATGAAGTCCCAATAGTTCCTTTTTGCTTTTGTTTCTTTGGCCTTCATGGATGTATCTTGGCAAGAAGTTACTGTGGCCGATTTCCAAAAAGGCGTTTGTTGCCTGTGTTCTCCTCTGGGATTTTGATGGACCCTTGTCTCCCATTTAGATCTTTCATCCATTTTGAGTTATCTCGAAATGTGTATGGTGCAAGAAGAGAGTGGTCTAGTTTCATTCATTCTTCTGCGTGTGGATGTGCAATTTTCCAGGCCACCATTTCCTGAAGAGACTGTGTTGCTTCCAGTGGATAGTCTTTCCTCCTTTATCGAATATTAGGTGACCATGAAGTTCAGGGGCCACTTCTGGGTTCTCTATTGTGTTCCACTGATCCATGTGTCTGTTTTTGTGCCAGTACCACACTGTCTCGATGACCGCAGCTTTGTAGTACCACCTGAAATCTGGCATTGTGGTGATTCCCCCAGATATGGTTTTCTTTTCTAAAATTCCCCTGGCTATTCGCGGTGTTTTCTGATTCCATACAGATCTTAAAATAACTTGTTCTAACTCTCTCAAGGGAGTCCATGGTATTTTGATAGGGAGCGCATTAAACGTGTAAATGGCCCTGGGTAACATGGACACTTTCAAAAGGTTAATTCTGCCAATCCATGAGCATGGAATACGTTTCCATCTCTTTGTGTCTTCCTCGATAGCTCTCAGAAGTGCTCTATAGCTTTTAGGGTATAGCTCCTTTGCCTCTTCGGTTAGGTTTATTCCTAGGTATCTTACGCTTCTGGGTGCAGTTGTCAATGGGATTGGCGCCTTAATTTCCCTTTCTTCAGTCTCATTGTCAGTGTATGGAAATGCCACTGATTTCTGGCATTGACCTTGTATCCTGCCATGCTACCAAACTGCCGTATGAGTTCTAGCAATCTTGGGGTGGATGCTTCTGCGTTTTCTGCGTAGACTGTCATGTCATTCGGCGAAGAGGGAGAGTTTGACTGCTTCTTTGCCAATTTGATGGCCTTCAAGGTCTCTTCGACGTCTGATTGCTGAGGCTAGAACTTCCAGGACTCTTGTGGAATAGCAGTGGTGAGTGTGGACCTCCCTGTCTGGTTCCTGATCTTAGGGGAAAGGCTCCCAGTGCTTCCGCATTGAGAATATTTGCTGTGGGCTTTTCGTACCAGGCTTTGAAGATGTTGTGGAATGATCCCTCTATCCCTACACTCTGAAGAGTTTTATCATGAATGGATGCTGTGTTTTCTTAAATGCTTTCTCTGCGTCTAACGAGAGGATCATGCGGTTCTTGTTTCGTCTGTTGCTGACATGATGAATCACATTGATTTTTTATTTTATATATATATATGTATATATATATATATATATATATACATATATATATATATTTTTTCGTGTTGAACCAGCCTTGTGTCCCAGGGATGAATCCTATTTGCTCATGGTGAACAGTTAGTTTTCTTAATGTACTGTTGGATCCTATTGGCCAGTGTCTTGTTGAGAACTTTTGCATCCATGTTCATCAGGGATATTGGTCTCTAATTCTCCTTTTCGGTGGGGTCTTGGTCTGGTTTTAGAAATAAAGTGATGCTGGCCTCAAGAACGAATTTGGAAGTACTCCATCTCTTCCTGTCTTTCGAAACAGATGTAGTAGAATAGGTATGGTTTCTTCTTTAAAGGTTCGATAGAATTCCCCTGGGAAGCCATCTGGCCCTGGACTTGCGTGTCTTGGGAGGTTTCTGATGACTGCTTCAAATTCCTCCCTGGTTTTCGGCCCGTTCGGGTTTTCTATTTCTTCCCCTTTCCAATTTTGGTAGTCTGTGGCCTTCCAGGAATGCGTCCGCTTCCTCTAGATTGCCTAACTTATTGGCGTATAGCTCTTCCTACTATGTTTATCATTTTATTATTTATTTTTTTAATAATAAATTTATTTATTTATTGGTGTTCCATTTACCAACATACAGAATAACACATGCCAGTGCTCATCCCGTGAAGTGTCCCTGTCAGTGCCCGTCACCCACTCACCCCACCCCCGCCCTCCTCCCCTTCCACCACCCCTTGTTCGTTTCCCAGAGTTAGGAGTCTTTACGTTCTGTCTCCCGTTCTGATATTTCCCACACATTTCTCCTCCCTTCCCTTAGAATCCCTTTCACTATTATTTATATTCCCCAAACGAATGAGAACATACACTGTTTGTCCTTCTCCGATTGACTCACTTCACTCAGCGTAATACCCTCCACTTCCATCCACGTGGAAGCAAATGCTGGGTATCTGTCGTTTCTAATGCCTGAGTAATATTCCATTGTGTACGTGAACCTCATCTATCTTCTTTAGCCATTCATCTTTCGATGGAAACCGAGGCTCCTTCCACAGTTTGGCTATTGTGGACATTGCTGCTGGAAACATCGGGGTGCAGGTGTCCCGCCGTTTCAATGCATCTGAAACTCTGGGGTCAATCCCCAGCAGTGCAATTGCTGGGTCGTAGACCAGGTCTATCTGTAACTCTTCTAGGATCCTCCACACAGTTTTCCAGAGTGGCTGCACCAGTTCACATTCCCACCAACAGGGTAAGAGGGTTCCCTTTTCTCCGCATCCTCTCCAACATTTGTGGTCTCCTGCCTTGTTTATTTTCCACATTCTCACTGGTGTGAGGTGGTATGTCATTGAGGTTTTGATTTGTATTTCCCTGATGGCAAGTGATGCAGAGCATTTTCTCATGTGCATGTTGGCCATGCGTATGACTTCCTCTGTGAGATCTCTCTTCACGTCTTTTGCCCATTTCATGATCGGATTGTTTGTTTCTCTGGTGTCGAGTTTAAGAAGTTCTTCGTAGATCCTGGAAACTAGCCCTTTATCTGATACGTCATTTGCAAATATCTTCTCCCACTGTGTAGGTTGTCTTTTAGTTTTGTTGATGGTATCCTTTGCTGTGCGAAAGCTTCTTGTCTTGATGAAGTCCCAATAGTTCCTTTTTGCTTTTGTTTCTTTGGCCTTCATGGATGTATCTTGGCAAGAAGTTACTGTGGCCGATTTCCAAAAAGGCGTTTGTTGCCTGTGTTCTCCTCTGGGATTTTGATGGACCCTTGTCTCCCATTTAGATCTTTCATCCATTTTGAGTTATCTCGAAATGTGTATGGTGCAAGAAGAGAGTGGTCTAGTTTCATTCATTCTTCTGCGTGTGGATGTGCAATTTTCCAGGCCACCATTTCCTGAAGAGACTGTGTTGCTTCCAGTGGATAGTCTTTCCTCCTTTATCGAATATTAGGTGACCATGAAGTTCAGGGGCCACTTCTGGGTTCTCTATTGTGTTCCACTGATCCATGTGGAACACATGTTCTGTTTTTGTGCCAGTACCACACTGTCTCGATGACCGCAGCTTTGTAGTACCACCTGAAATCTGGCATTGTGCTGATGCCCCCAGATATGGTTTTCTTTTCTAAAATTCCCCTGGCTATTCGCGGTCTTTTCTGATTCCATACAGATCTTAAAATAACATGTTCTAACTCTCTCAAGGGAGTCCATGGTATTTTGATAGGGAGCGCATTAAACGTGTAAATGGCCCTGGGTAACATGGACACTTTCAAAAGGTTAATTCTGCCAATCCATGAGCATGGAATACGTTTCCATCTCTTTGTGTCTTCCTCGATAGCTCTCAGAAGTGCTCTATAGCTTTTAGGGTATAGCTCCTTTGCCTCTTCGGTTAGGTTTATTCCTAGGTATCTTACGCTTCTGGGTGCAGTTGTCAATGGGATTGGCGCCTTAATTTCCCTTTCTTCAGTCTCATTGTCAGTGTATGGAAATGCCACTGATTTCTGGCATTGACCTTGTATCCTGCCATGCTACCAAACTGCCGTATGAGTTCTAGCAATCTTGGGGTGGATGCTTCTGCGTTTTCTGCGTAGACTGTCATGTCATTCGGCGAAGAGGGAGAGTTTGACTGCTTCTTTGCCAATTTGATGGCCTTCAAGGTCTCTTCGTCGTCTGATTGCTGAGGCTAGAACTTCCAGGACTCTTGTGGAATAGCAGTGGTGAGTGTGGACCTCCCTGTCTTGTTCCTGATCTTAGGGGAAAGGCTCCCAGTGCTTCCGCATTGAGAATATTTGCTGTGGGCTTTTCGTACCAGGCTTTGAAGATGTTGTGGAATGATCCCTCTATCCCTACACTCTGAAGAGTTTTATCATGAATGGATGCTGTGTTTTCTTAAATGCTTTCTCTGCGTCTAACGAGAGGATCATGCAGTTCTTGTTTCGTCTGTTGCTGATAGGATGAATCACATTGATTTTTTATTTTATATATATATATATTTATTTTTTCGTGTTGAACCAGCCTTGTGTCCCAGGGATGAATCCTATTTGCTCATGGTGAACAGTTAGTTTTCTTAATGTACTGTTGGATCCTATTGGCCAGTGTCTTGTTGAGAACTTTTGCATCCATGTTCATCAGGGATATTGGTCTCTAATTCTCCTTTTCGGTGGGGTCTTGGTCTGGTTTTAGAAATAAAGTGATGCTGGCCTCAAGAACGAATTTGGAAGTACTCCATCTCTTCCTGTCTTTCGAAACAGATGTAGTAGAATAGGTATGGTTTCTTCTTTAAAGGTTTGATAGAATTCCCCTGGGAAGCCATCTGGCCCTTGACTTGCGTGTCTTGGGAGGTTTCTGATGACTGCTTCAAATTCCTCCGTGGTTTTCGGCCCGTTCGGGTTTTCTATTTCTTCCCCTTTCCAATTTTGGTAGTCTGTGGCCTTCCAGGAATGCGTCCGCTTCCTCTAGATTGCCTAACTTATTGGCGTATAGCTCTTCCTACTATGTTTATCATTTTATTATTTATTTTTTTAATAATAAATTTATTTATTTATTGGTGTTCCATTTACCAACATACAGAATAACACATGCCAGTGCTCATCCCGTGAAGTGTCCCTGTCAGTGCCCGTCACCCACTCACCCCACCCCCGCCCTCCTCCCCTTCCACCACCCCTTGTTCGTTTCCCAGAGTTAGGAGTCTTTACGTTCTGTCTCCCGTTCTGATATTTCCCACACATTTCTCCTCCCTTCCCTTAGAATCCCTTTCACTATTATTTATATTCCCCAAACGAATGAGAACATACACTGTTTGTCCTTCTCCGATTGACTCACTTCACTCAGCGTAATACCCTCCACTTCCATCCACGTGGAAGCAAATGCTGGGTATCTGTCGTTTCTAATGCCTGAGTAATATTCCATTGTGTACGTGAACCTCATCTATCTTCTTTAGCCATTCATCTTTCGATGGAAACCGAGGCTCCTTCCACAGTTTGGCTATTGTGGACATTGCTGCTGGAAACATCGGGGTGCAGGTGTCCCGCCGTTTCAATGCATCTGAAACTCTGGGGTCAATCCCCAGCAGTGCAATTGCTGGGTCGTAGACCAGGTCTATCTGTAACTCTTCTAGGATCCTCCACACAGTTTTCCAGAGTGGCTGCACCAGTTCACATTCCCACCAACAGGGTAAGAGGGTTCCCTTTTCTCCGCATCCTCTCCAACATTTGTGGTCTCCTGCCTTGTTTATTTTCCACATTCTCACTGGTGTGAGGTGGTATGTCATTGAGGTTTTGATTTGTATTTCCCTGATGGCAAGTGATGCAGAGCATTTTCTCATGTGCATGTTGGCCATGCGTATGACTTCCTCTGTGAGATCTCTCTTCACGTCTTTTGCCCATTTCATGATCGGATTATTTGTTTCTCTGGTGTCGAGTTTAAGAAGTTCTTCGTAGATCCTAGAAACTAGCCCTTTATCTGATACGTCATTTGCAAATATCTTCTCCCACTGTGTAGGTTGTCTTTTAGTTTTGTTGATGGTATCCTTTGCTGTGCGAAAGCTTCTTGTCTTGATGAAGTCCCAATAGTTCCTTTTTGCTTTTGTTTCTTTGGCCTTCATGGATGTATCTTGGCAAGAAGTTACTGTGGCCGATTTCCAAAAAGGCGTTTGTTGCCTGTGTTCTCCTCTGGGATTTTGATGGACCCTTGTCTCCCATTTAGATCTTTCATCCATTTTGAGTTATCTCGAAATGTGTATGGTGCAAGAAGAGAGTGGTCTAGTTTCATTCATTCTTCTGCGTGTGGATGTGCAATTTTCCAGGCCACCATTTCCTGAAGAGACTGTGTTGCTTCCAGTGGATAGTCTTTCCTCCTTTATCGAATATTAGGTGACCATGAAGTTCAGGGGCCACTTCTGGGTTCTCTATTGTGTTCCACTGATCCATGTGTCTGTTTTTGTGTCAGTACCACACTGTCTCGATGACCGCAGCTTTGTAGTACCACCTGAAATCTGGCATTGTGGTGATTCCCCCAGATATGGTTTTCTTTTCTAAAATTCCCCTGGCTATTCACGGTCTTTTCTGATTCCATACAGATCTTAAAATAACTTGTTCTAACTCTCTCAAGGGAGTCCATGGTATTTTGATAGGGAGCGCATTAAACGTGTAAATGGCCCTGGGTAACATGGACACTTTCAAAAGGTTAATTCTGCCAATCCATGAGCATGGAATACGTTTCCATCTCTTTGTGTCTTCCTCGATAGATCTCAGAAGTGCTCTATAGCTTTTAGGGTATAGCTCCTTTGCCTCTTCGGTTAGGTTTATTCCTAGGTATCTTACGCTTCTGGGTGCAGTTGTCAATGGGATTGGCGCCTTAATTTCCCTTTCTTCAGTCTCATTGTCAATGTATGGAAATGCCACTGATTTCTGGCATTGACCTTGTATCCTGCCATGCTACCAAACTGCCGTATGAGTTCTAGCAATCTTGGGGTGGATGCTTCTGGGTTTTCTGCGTAGACTGTCATGTCATTCGGCGAAGAGGGAGAGTTTGACTGCTTCTTTGCCAATTTGATGGCCTTCAAGGTCTCTTCGACGTCTGATTGCTGAGGCTAGAACTTCCAGGACTCTTGTGGAATAGCAGTGGTGAGTGTGGACCTCCCTGTCTTGTTCCTGATCTTAGGGGAAAGGCTCCCAGTGCTTCCGCATTGAGAATATTTGCTGTGGGCTTTTCGTACCAGGCTTTGAAGATGTTGTGGAATGATCCCTCTATCCCTACACTCTGAAGAGTTTTATCATGAATGGATGCTGTGTTTTCTTAAATGCTTTCTCTGCGTCTAACGAGAGGATCATGCGGTTCTTGTTTCGTCTGTTGCTGATATGATGAATCACATTGATTTTTTATTTTATATATATATATATGTATATATATATATATATATATACATATATATATATTTTTTTCGTGTTGAACCAGCCTTGTGTCCCAGGGATGAATCCTATTTGCTCATGGTGAACAGTTAGTTTTCTTAATGTACTGTTGGATCCTATTGGCCAGTGTCTTGTTGAGAACTTTTGCATCCATGTTCATCAGGGATATTGGTCTCTAATTCTCCTTTTCGGTGGGGTCTTGGTCTGGTTTTAGAAATAAAGTGATGCTGGCCTCAAGAACGAATTTGGAAGTACTCCATCTCTTCCTGTCTTTCGAAACAGATGTAGTAGAATAGGTATGGTTTCTTCTTTAAAGGTTTGATAGAATTCCCCTGGGAAGCCATCTGGCCCTGGACTTGCGTGTCTTGGGTGGTTTCTGATGACTGCTTCAAATTCCTCCCTGGTTTTCGGCCCGTTCGGGTTTTCTATTTCTTCCCCTTTCCAATTTTGGTAGTCTGTGGCCTTCCAGGAATGCGTCCGCTTCCTCTAGATTGCCTAACTTATTGGCGTATAGCTCTTCCTACTATGTTTATCATTTTATTATTTATTTTTTTAATAATAAATTTATTTATTTATTGGTGTTCCATTTACCAACATACAGAATAACACATGCCAGTGCTCATCCCGTGAAGTGTCCCTGTCAGTGCCCGTCACCCACTCACCCCACCCCCGCCCTCCTCCCCTTCCACCACCCCTTGTTCGTTTCCCAGAGTTAGGAGTCTTTACGTTCTGTCTCCCGTTCTGATATTTCCCACACATTTCTCCTCCCTTCCCTTAGAATCCCTTTCACTATTATTTATATTCCCCAAACGAATGAGAACATACACTGTTTGTCCTTCTCCGATTGACTCACTTCACTCAGCGTAATACCCTCCACTTCCATCCACGTGGAAGCAAATGCTGGGTATCTGTCGTTTCTAATGCCTGAGTAATATTCCATTGTGTACGTGAACCTCATCTATCTTCTTTAGCCATTCATCTTTCGATGGAAACCGAGGCTCCTTCCACAGTTTGGCTATTGTGGACATTGCTGCTGGAAACATCGGGGTGCAGGTGTCCCGCCGTTTCAATGCATCTGAAACTCTGGGGTCAATCCCCAGCAGTGCAATTGCTGGGTCGTAGACCAGGTCTATCTGTAACTCTTCTAGGATCCTCCACACAGTTTTCCAGAGTGGCTGCACCAGTTCACATTCCCACCAACAGGGTAAGAGGGTTCCCTTTTCTCCGCATCCTCTCCAACATTTGTGGTCTCCTGCCTTGTTTATTTTCCACATTCTCACTGGTGTGAGGTGGTATGTCATTGAGGTTTTGATTTGTATTTCCCTGATGGCAAGTGATGCAGAGCATTTTCTCATGTGCATGTTGGCCATGCGTATGACTTCCTCTGTGAGATCTCTCTTCACGTCTTTTGCCCATTTCATGATCGGATTATTTGTTTCTCTGGTGTCGAGTTTAAGAAGTTCTTCGTAGATCCTGGAAACTAGCCCTTTATCTGATACGTCATTTGCAAATATCTTCTCCCACTGTGTAGGTTGTCTTTTAGTTTTGTTGATGGTATCCTTTGCTGTGCGAAAGCTTCTTGTCTTGATGAAGTCCCAATAGTTCCTTTTTGCTTTTGTTTCTTTGGCCTTCATGGATGTATCTTGGCAAGAAGTTACTGTGGCCGATTTCCAAAAAGGCGTTTGTTGCCTGTGTTCTCCTCTGGGATTTTGATGGACCCTTGTCTCCCATTTAGATCTTTCATCCATTTTGAGTTATCTCGAAATGTGTATGGTGCAAGAAGAGAGTGGTCTAGTTTCATTCATTCTTCTGCGTGTGGATGTGCAATTTTCCAGGCCACCATTTCCTGAAGAGACTGTGTTGCTTCCAGTGGATAGTCTTTCCTCCTTTATCGAATATTAGGTGACCATGAAGTTCAGGGGCCACTTCTGGGTTCTCTATTGTGTTCCACTGATCCATGTGTCTGTTTTTGTGCCAGTACCACACTGTCTCGATGACCGCAGCTTTGTAGTACCACCTGAAATCTGGCATTGTGGTGATTCCCCCAGATATGCTTTTCTTTTCTAAAATTCCCCTGGCTATTCGCGGTCTTTTCTGATTCCATACACATCTTAAAATAACTTGTTCTAACTCTCTCAAGGGAGTCCATGGTATTTTGATAGGGAGCGCATTAAACGTGTAAATGGCCCTGGGTAACATGGACACTTTCAAAAGGTTAATTCTGCCAATCCATGAGCATGGAATACGTTTCCATCTCTTTGTGTCTTCCTCGATAGCTCTCAGAAGTGCTCTATAGCTTTTAGGGTATAGCTCCTTTGCCTCTTCGGTTAGGTTTATTCCTAGGTATCTTACGCTTCTGGGTGCAGTTGTCAATGGGATTGGCGCCTTAATTTCCCTTTCTTCAGTCTCATTGTCAGTGTATGGAAATGCCACTGATTTCTGGCATTGACCTTGTATCCTGCCATGCTACCAAACTGCCGTATGAGTTCTAGCAATCTTGGGGTGGATGCTTCTGGGTTTTCTGCGTAGACTGTCATGTCATTCGGCGAAGAGGGAGAGTTTGACTGCTTCTTTGCCAATTTGATGGCCTTCAAGGTCTCTTCGACGTCTGATTGCTGAGGCTAGAACTTCCAGGACTCTTGTGGAATAGCAGTGGTGAGTGTGGACCTCCCTGTCTTGTTCCTGATCTTAGGGGAAAGGCTCCCAGTGCTTCCGCATTGAGAATATTTGCTGTGGGCTTTTCGTACCAGGCTTTGAAGATGTTGTGGAATGATCCCTCTATCCCTACACTCTGAAGAGTTTTATCATGAATGGATGCTGTGTTTTCTTAAATGCTTTCTCTGCGTCTAACGAGAGGATCATGCGGTTCTTGTTTCGTCTGTTGCTGATATGATGAATCACATTGATTTTTTATTTTATATATAAATATATTTTTTCGTGTTGAACCAGTCTTGTGTCCCAGGGATGAATCCTATTTGCTCATGGTGAACAGTTAGTTTTCTTAATGTACTGTTGGATCCTATTGGCCAGTGTCTTGTTGAGAACTTTTGCATCCATGTTCATCAGGGATATTGGTCTCTAATTCTCCTTTTCGGTGGGGTCTTGGTCTGGTTTTAGAAATAAAGTGATGCTGGCCTCAAGAACGAATTTGGAAGTACTCCATCTCTTCCTGTCTTTCGAAACAGATGTAGTAGAATAGGTATGGTTTCTTCTTTAAAGGTTCGATAGAATTCCCCTGGGAAGCCATCTGGCCCTGGACTTGCGTGTCTTGGGAGGTTTCTGATGACTGCTTCAAATTCCTCCCTGGTTTTCGGCCCGTTCGGGTTTTCTATTTCTTCCCCTTTCCAATTTTGGTAGTCTGTGGCCTTCCAGGAATGCGTCCGCTTCCTCTAGATTGCCTAACTTATTGGCGTATAGCTCTTCCTACTATGTTTATCATTTTATTATTTATTTTTTTAATAATAAATTTATTTATTTATTGGTGTTCCATTTACCAACATACAGAATAACACATGCCAGTGCTCATCCCGTGAAGTGTCCCTGTCAGTGCCCGTCACCCACTCACCCCACCCCCGCCCTCCTCCCCTTCCACCACCCCTTGTTCGTTTCCCAGAGTTAGGAGTCTTTACGTTCTGTCTCCCGTTCTGATATTTCCCACACATTTCTCCTCCCTTCCCTTAGAATCCCTTTCACTATTATTTATATTCCCCAAACGAATGAGAACATACACTGTTTGTCCTTCTCCGATTGACTCACTTCACTCAGCGTAATACCCTCCACTTCCATCCACGTGGAAGCAAATGCTGGGTATCTGTCGTTTCTAATGCCTGAGTAATATTCCATTGTGTACGTGAACCTCATCTATCTTCTTTAGCCATTCATCTTTCGATGGAAACCGAGGCTCCTTCCACAGTTTGGCTATTGTGGACATTGCTGCTGGAAACATCGGGGTGCAGGTGTCCCGCCGTTTCAATGCATCTGAAACTCTGGGGTCAATCCCCAGCAGTGCAATTGCTGGGTCGTAGACCAGGTCTATCTGTAACTCTTCTAGGATCCTCCACACAGTTTTCCAGAGTGGCTGCACCAGTTCACATTCCCACCAACAGGGTAAGAGGGTTCCCTTTTCTCCGCATCCTCTCCAACATTTGTGGTCTCCTGCCTTGTTTATTTTCCACATTCTCACTGGTGTGAGGTGGTATGTCATTGAGGTTTTGATTTGTATTTCCCTGATGGCAAGTGATGCAGAGCATTTTCTCATGTGCATGTTGGCCATGCGTATGACTTCCTCTGTGAGATCTCTCTTCACGTCTTTTGCCCATTTCATGATCGGATTATTTGTTTCTCTGGTGTCGAGTTTAAGAAGTTCTTCGTAGATCCTGGAAACTAGCCCTTTATCTGATACGTCATTTGCAAATATCTTCTCCCACTGTGTAGGTTGTCTTTTAGTTTTGTTGATGGTATCCTTTGCTGTGCGAAAGCTTCTTGTCTTGATGAAGTCCCAATAGTTCCTTTTTGCTTTTGTTTCTTTGGCCTTCATGGATGTATCTTGGCAAGAAGTTACTGTGGCCGATTTCCAAAAAGGCGTTTGTTGCCTGTGTTCTCCTCTGGGATTTTGATGGACCCTTGTCTCCCATTTAGATCTTTCATCCATTTTGAGTTATCTCGAAATGTGTATGGTGCAAGAAGAGAGTGGTCTAGTTTCATTCATTCTTCTGCGTGTGGATGTGCAATTTTCCAGGCCACCATTTCCTGAAGAGACTGTGTTGCTTCCAGTGGATAGTCTTTCCTCCTTTATCGAATATTAGGTGACCATGAAGTTCAGGGGCCACTTCTGGGTTCTCTATTGTGTTCCACTGATCCATGTGTCTGTTTTTGTGCCAGTACCACACTGTCTCGATGACCGCAGCTTTGTAGTACCACCTGAAATCTGGCATTGTGGTGATTCCCCCAGATATGCTTTTCTTTTCTAAAATTCCCCTGGCTATTCGCGGTCTTTTCTGATTCCATACACATCTTAAAATAACTTGTTCTAACTCTCTCAAGGGAGTCCATGGTATTTTGATAGGGAGCGCATTAAACGTGTAAATGGCCCTGGGTAACATGGACACTTTCAAAAGGTTAATTCTGCCAATCCATGAGCATGGAATACGTTTCCATCTCTTTGTGTCTTCCTCGATAGCTCTCAGAAGTGCTCTATAGCTTTTAGGGTATAGCTCCTTTGCCTCTTCGGTTAGGTTTATTCCTAGGTATCTTACGCTTCTGGGTGCAGTTGTCAATGGGATTGGCGCCTTAATTTCCCTTTCTTCAGTCTCATTGTCAGTGTATGGAAATGCCACTGATTTCTGGCATTGACCTTGTATCCTGCCATGCTACCAAACTGCCGTATGAGTTCTAGCAATCTTGGGGTGGATGCTTCTGGGTTTTCTGCGTAGACTGTCATGTCATTCGGCGAAGAGGGAGAGTTTGACTGCTTCTTTGCCAATTTGATGGCCTTCAAGGTCTCTTCGACGTCTGATTGCTGAGGCTAGAACTTCCAGGACTCTTGTGGAATAGCAGTGGTGAGTGTGGACCTCCCTGTCTTGTTCCTGATCTTAGGGGAAAGGCTCCCAGTGCTTCCGCATTGAGAATATTTGCTGTGGGCTTTTCGTACCAGGCTTTGAAGATGTTGTGGAATGATCCCTCTATCCCTACACTCTGAAGAGTTTTATCATGAATGGATGCTGTGTTTTCTTAAATGCTTTCTCTGTGTCTAACGAGAGGATCATGCGGTTCTTGTTTCGTCTGTTGCTGATATGATGAATCACATTGATTTTTTATTTTATATATAAATATATTTTTTCGTGTTGAACCAGTCTTGTGTCCCAGGGATGAATCCTATTTGCTCATGGTGAACAGTTAGTTTTCTTAATGTACTGTTGGATCCTATTGGCCAGTGTCTTGTTGAGAACTTTTGCATCCATGTTCATCAGGGATATTGGTCTCTAATTCTCCTTTTCGGTGGGGTCTTGGTCTGGTTTTAGAAATAAAGTGATGCTGGCCTCAAGAACGAATTTGGAAGTACTCCATCTCTTCCTGTCTTTCGAAACAGATGTAGTAGAATAGGTATGGTTTCTTCTTTAAAGGTTCGATAGAATTCCCCTGGGAAGCCATCTGGCCCTGGACTTGCGTGTCTTGGGAGGTTTCTGATGACTGCTTCAAATTCCTCCCTGGTTTTCGGCCCGTTCGGGTTTTCTATTTCTTCCCCTTTCCAATTTTGGTAGTCTGTGGCCTTCCAGGAATGCGTCCGCTTCCTCTAGATTGCCTAACTTATTGGCGTATAGCTCTTCCTACTATGTTTATCATTTTATTATTTATTTTTTTAATAATAAATTTATTTATTTATTGGTGTTCCATTTACCAACATACAGAATAACACATGCCAGTGCTCATCCCGTGAAGTGTCCCTGTCAGTGCCCGTCACCCACTCACCCCACCCCCGCCCTCCTCCCCTTCCACCACCCCTTGTTCGTTTCCCAGAGTTAGGAGTCTTTACGTTCTGTCTCCCGTTCTGATATTTCCCACACATTTCTCCTCCCTTCCCTTAGAATCCCTTTCACTATTATTTATATTCCCCAAACGAATGAGAACATACACTGTTTGTCCTTCTCCGATTGACTCACTTCACTCAGCGTAATACCCTCCACTTCCATCCACGTGGAAGCAAATGCTGGGTATCTGTCGTTTCTAATGCCTGAGTAATATTCCATTGCGTACGTGAACCTCATCTATCTTCTTTAGCCATTCATCTTTCGATGGAAACCGAGGCTCCTTCCACAGTTTGGCTATTGTGGACATTGCTGCTGGAAACATCGGGGTGCAGGTGTCCCGCCGTTTCAATGCATCTGAAACTCTGGGGTCAATCCCCAGCAGTGCAATTGCTGGGTCGTAGACCAGGTCTATCTGTAACTCTTCTAGGATCCTCCACACAGTTTTCCAGAGTGGCTGCACCAGTTCACATTCCCACCAACAGGGTAAGAGGGTTCCCTTTTCTCCGCATCCTCTCCAACATTTGTGGTCTCCTGCCTTGTTTATTTTCCACATTCTCACTGGTGTGAGGTGGTATGTCATTGAGGTTTTGATTTGTATTTCCCTGATGGCAAGTGATGCAGAGCATTTTCTCATGTGCATGTTGGCCATGCGTATGACTTCCTCTGTGAGATCTCTCTTCACGTCTTTTGCCCATTTCATGATCGGATTATTTGTTTCTCTGGTGTCGAGTTTAAGAAGTTCTTCGTAGATCCTGGAAACTAGCCCTTTATCTGATACGTCATTTGCAAATATCTTCTCCCACTGTGTAGGTTGTCTTTTAGTTTTGTTGATGGTATCCTTTGCTGTGCGAAAGCTTCTTGTCTTGATGAAGTCCCAATAGTTCCTTTTTGCTTTTGTTTCTTTGGCCTTCATGGATGTATCTTGGCAAGAAGTTACTGTGGCCGATTTCCAAAAAGGCGTTTGTTGCCTGTGTTCTCCTCTGGGATTTTGATGGACCCTTGTCTCCCATTTAGATCTTTCATCCATTTTGAGTTATCTCGAAATGTGTATGGTGCAAGAAGAGAGTGGTCTAGTTTCATTCATTCTTCTGCGTGTGGATGTGCAATTTTCCAGGCCACCATTTCCTGAAGAGACTGTGTTGCTTCCAGTGGATAGTCTTTCCTCCTTTATCGAATATTAGGTGACCATGAAGTTCAGGGGCCACTTCTGGGTTCTCTATTGTGTTCCACTGATCCATGTGTCTGTTTTTGTGCCAGTACCACACTGTCTCGATGACCGCAGCTTTGTAGTACCACCTGAAATCTGGCATTGTGGTGATTCCCCCAGATATGGTTTTCTTTTCTAAAATTCCCCTGGCTATTCGCGGTCTTTTCTGATTCCATACACATCTTAAAATAACTTGTTCTAACTCTCTCAAGGGAGTCCATGGTATTTTGATAGGGAGCGCATTAAACGTGTAAATGGCCCTGGGTAACATGGACACTTTCAAAAGGTTAATTCTGCCAATCCATGAGCATGGAATACGTTTCCATCTCTTTGTGTCTTCCTCGATAGCTCTCAGAAGTGCTCTATAGCTTTTAGGGTATAGCTCCTTTGCCTCTTCGGTTAGGTTTATTCCTAGGTATCTTACGCTTCTGGGTGCAGTTGTCAATGGGATTGGCGCCTTAATTTCCCTTTCTTCAGTCTCATTGTCAGTGTATGGAAATGCCACTGATTTCTGGCATTGACCTTGTATCCTGCCATGCTACCAAACTGCCGTATGAGTTCTAGCAATCTTGGGGTGGATGCTTCTGGGTTTTCTGCGTAGACTGTCATGTCATTCGGCGAAGAGGGAGAGTTTGACTGCTTCTTTGCCAATTTGATGGCCTTCAAGGTCTCTTCGACGTCTGATTGCTGAGGCTAGAACTTCCAGGACTCTTGTGGAATAGCAGTGGTGAGTGTGGACCTCCCTGTCTTGTTCCTGATCTTAGGGGAAAGGCTCCCAGTGCTTCCGCATTGAGAATATTTGCTGTGGGCTTTTCGTACCAGGCTTTGAAGATGTTGTGGAATGATCCCTCTATCCCTACACTCTGAAGAGTTTTATCATGAATGGATGCTGTGTTTTCTTAAATGCTTTCTCTGCGTCTAACGAGAGGATCATGCGGTTCTTGTTTCGTCTGTTGCTGATATGATGAATCACATTGATTTTTTATTTTATATATAAATATATTTTTTCGTGTTGAACCAGCCTTGTGTCCCAGGGATGAATCCTATTTGCTCATGGTGAACAGTTAGTTTTCTTAATGTACTGTTGGATCCTATTGGCCAGTGTCTTGTTGAGAACTTTTGCATCCATGTTCATCAGGGATATTGGTCTCTAATTCTCCTTTTCGGTGGGGTCTTGGTCTGGTTTTAGAAATAAAGTGATGCTGGCCTCAAGAACGAATTTGGAAGTACTCCATCTCTTCCTGTCTTTCGAAACAGATGTAGTAGAATAGGTATGGTTTCTTCTTTAAAGGTTTGATAGAATTCCCCTGGGAAGCCATCTGGCCCTGGACTTGCGTGTCTTGGGAGGTTTCTGATGACTGCTTCAAATTCCTCCCTGGTTTTCGGCCCGTTCGGGTTTTCTATTTCTTCCCCTTTCCAATTTTGGTAGTCTGTGGCCTTCCAGGAATGCGTCCGCTTCCTCTAGATTGCCTAACTTATTGGCGTATAGCTCTTCCTACTATGTTTATCATTTTATTATTTATTTTTTAATAATAAATTTATTTATTTATTGGTGTTCCATTTACCAACATACAGAATAACACATGCCAGTGCTCATCCCGTGAAGTGTCCCTGTCAGTGCCCGTCACCCACTCACCCCACCCCCGCCCTCCTCCCCTTCCACCACCCCTTGTTCGTTTCCCAGAGTCAGGAGTCTTTACGTTCTGTCTCCCGTTCTGATATTTCCCACACATTTCTCCTCCCTTCCCTTAGAATCCCTTTCACTATTATTTATATTCCCCAAACGAATGAGAACATACACTGTTTGTCCTTCTCGATTGACTCACTTCACTCAGCGTAATACCCTCCACTTCCATCCACGTGGAAGCAAATGCTGGGTATCTGTCGTTTCTAATGCCTGAGTAATATTCCATTGTGTACGTGAACCTCATCTATCTTCTTTAGCCATTCATCTTTCGATGGAAACCGAGGCTCCTTCCACAGTTTGGCTATTGTGGACATTGCTGCTGGAAACATCGGGGTGCAGGTGTCCCGCCGTTTCAATGCATCTGAAACTCTGGGGTCAATCCCCAGCAGTGCAATTGCTGGGTCGTAGACCAGGTCTATCTGTAACTCTTCTAGGATCCTCCACACAGTTTTCCAGAGTGGCTGCACCAGTTCACATTCCCACCAACAGGGTAAGAGGGTTCCCTTTTCTCCGCATCCTCTCCAACATTTGTGGTCTCCTGCCTTGTTTATTTTCCACATTCTCACTGGTGTGAGGTGGTATGTCATTGAGGTTTTGATTTGTATTTCCCTGATGGCAAGTGATGCAGAGCATTTTCTCATGTGCATGTTGGCCATGCGTATGACTTCCTCTGTGAGATCTCTCTTCACGTCTTTTGCCCATTTCATGATCGGATTATTTGTTTCTCGGGCGTCGAGTTTAAGAAGTTCTTCGTAGATCCTGGAAACTAGCCCTTTATCTGATACGTCATTTGCAAATATCTTCTCCCACTGTGTAGGTTGTCTTTTAGTTTTGTTGATGGTATCCTTTGCTGTGCGAAAGCTTCTTGTCTTGATGAAGTCCCAATAGTTCCTTTTTGCTTTTGTTTCTTTGGCCTTCATGGATGTATCTTGGCAAGAAGTTACTGTGGCCGATTTCCAAAAAGGCGTTTGTTGCCTGTGTTCTCCTCTGGGATTTTGATGGACCCTTGTCTCCCATTTAGATCTTTCATCCATTTTGAGTTATCTCGAAATGTGTATGGTGCAAGAAGAGAGTGGTCTAGTTTCATTCATTCTTCTGCGTGTGGATGTGCAATTTTCCAGGCCACCATTTCCTGAAGAGACTGTGTTGCTTCCAGTGGATAGTCTTTCCTCCTTTATCGAATATTAGGTGACCATGAAGTTCAGGGGCCACTTCTGGGTTCTCTATTGTGTTCCACTGATCCATGTGTCTGTTTTTGTGCCAGTACCACACTGTCTCGATGACCGCAGCTTTGTAGTACCACCTGAAATCTGGCATTGTGGTGATTCCCCCAGATATGGTTTTCTTTTCTAAAATTCCCCTGGCTATTCGCGGTCTTTTCTGATTCCATACAGATCTTAAAATAACTTGTTCTAACTCTCTCAAGGGAGTCCATGTTATTTTGATAGGGAGCGCATTAAACGTGTAAATGGCCCTGGGTAACATGGACACTTTCAAAAGGTTAATTCTGCCAATCCATGAGCATGGAATACGTTTCCATCTCTTTGTGTCTTCCTCGATAGCTCTCAGAAGTGCTCTATAGCTTTTAGGGTATAGCTCCTTTGCCTCTTCGGTTAGGTTTATTCCTAGGTATCTTACGCTTCTGGGTGCAGTTGTCAATGGGATTGGCGCCTTAATTTCCCTTTCTTCAGTCTCATTGTCAGTGTATGGAAATGCCACTGATTTCTGGCATTGACCTTGTATCCTGCCATGCTACCAAACTGCCGTATGAGTTCTAGCAATCTTGGGGTGGATGCTTCTGGGTTTTCTGCGTAGACTGTCATGTCATTCGGCGAAGAGGGAGAGTTTGACTGCTTCTTTGCCAATTTGATGGCCTTCAAGGTCTCTTCGACGTCTGATTGCTGAGGCTAGAACTTCCAGGACTCTTGTGGAATAGCAGTGGTGAGTGTGGACCTCCCTGTCTTGTTCCTGATCTTAGGGGAAAGGCTCCCAGTGCTTCCGCATTGAGAATATTTGCTGTGGGCTTTTCGTACCAGGCTTTGAAGATGTTGTGGAATGATCCCTCTATCCCTACACTCTGAAGAGTTTTATCATGAATGGATGCTGTGTTTTCTTAAATGCTTTCTCTGCGTCTAACGAGAGGATCATGCGGTTCTTGTTTCGTCTGTTGCTGATATGATGAATCACATTGATTTTTTATTTTATATATAAATATATTTTTTCGTGTTGAACCAGCCTTGTGTCCCAGGGATGAATCCTATTTGCTCATGGTGAACAGTTAGTTTTCTTAATGTACTGTTGGATCCTATTGGCCAGTGTCTTGTTGAGAACTTTTGCATCCATGTTCATCAGGGATATTGGTCTCTAATTCTCCTTTTCGGTGGGGTCTTGGTCTGGTTTTAGAAATAAAGTGATGCTGGCCTCAAGAACGAATTTGGAAGTACTCCATCTCTTCCTGTCTTTCGAAACAGATGTAGTAGAATAGGTATGGTTTCTTCTTTAAAGGTTCGATAGAATTCCCCTGGGAAGCCATCTGGCCCTGGACTTGCGTGTCTTGGGAGGTTTCTGATGACTGCTTCAAATTCCTCCCTGGTTTTCGGCCCGTTCGGGTTTTCTATTTCTTCCCCTTTCCAATTTTGGTAGTCTGTGGCCTTCCAGGAATGCGTCCGCTTCCTCTAGATTGCCTAACTTATTGGCGTATAGCTCTTCCTACTATGTTTATCATTTTATTATTTATTTTTTTAATAATAAATTTATTTATTTATTGGTGTTCCATTTACCAACATACAGAATAACACATGCCAGTGCTCATCCCGTGAAGTGTCCCTGTCAGTGCCCGTCACCCACTCACCCCACCCCCGCCCTCCTCCCCTTCCACCACCCCTTGTTCGTTTCCCAGAGTTAGGAGTCTTTACGTTCTGTCTCCCGTTCTGATATTTCCCACACATTTCTCCTCCCTTCCCTTAGAATCCCTTTCACTATTATTTATATTCCCCAAACGAATGAGAACATACACTGTTTGTCCTTCTCCGATTGACTCACTTCACTCAGCGTAATACCCTCCACTTCCATCCACGTGGAAGCAAATGCTGGGTATCTGTCGTTTCTAATGCCTGAGTAATATTCCATTGCGTACGTGAACCTCATCTATCTTCTTTAGCCATTCATCTTTCGATGGAAACCGAGGCTCCTTCCACAGTTTGGCTATTGTGGACATTGCTGCTGGAAACATCGGGGTGCAGGTGTCCCGCCGTTTCAATGCATCTGAAACTCTGGGGTCAATCCCCAGCAGTGCAATTGCTGGGTCGTAGACCAGGTCTATCTGTAACTCTTCTAGGATCCTCCACACAGTTTTCCAGAGTGGCTGCACCAGTTCACATTCCCACCAACAGGGTAAGAGGGTTCCCTTTTCTCCGCATCCTCTCCAACATTTGTGGTCTCCTGCCTTGTTTATTTTCCACATTCTCACTGGTGTGAGGTGGTATGTCATTGAGGTTTTGATTTGTATTTCCCTGATGGCAAGTGATGCAGAGCATTTTCTCATGTGCATGTTGGCCATGCGTATGACTTCCTCTGTGAGATCTCTCTTCACGTCTTTTGCCCATTTCATGATCGGATTGTTTGTTTCTCTGGTGTCGAGTTTAAGAAGTTCTTCGTAGATCCTGGAAACTAGCCCTTTATCTGATACGTCATTTGCAAATATCTTCTCCCACTGTGTAGGTTGTCTTTTAGTTTTGTTGATGGTATCCTTTGCTGTGCGAAAGCTTCTTGTCTTGATGAAGTCCCAATAGTTCCTTTTTGCTTTTGTTTCTTTGGCCTTCATGGATGTATCTTGGCAAGAAGTTACTGTGGCCGATTTCCAAAAAGGCGTTTGTTGCCTGTGTTCTCCTCTGGGATTTTGATGGACCCTTGTCTCCCATTTAGATCTTTCATCCATTTTGAGTTATCTCGAAATGTGTATGGTGCAAGAAGAGAGTGGTCTAGTTTCATTCATTCTTCTGCGTGTGGATGTGCAATTTTCCAGGCCACCATTTCCTGAAGAGACTGTGTTGCTTCCAGTGGATAGTCTTTCCTCCTTTATCGAATATTAGGTGACCATGAAGTTCAGGGGCCACTTCTGGGTTCTCTATTGTGTTCCACTGATCCATGTGTCTGTTTTTGTGCCAGTACCACACTGTCTCGATGACCGCAGCTTTGTAGTACCACCTGAAATCTGGCATTGTGGTGATTCCCCCAGATATGGTTTTCTTTTCTAAAATTCCCCTGGCTATTCGCGGTCTTTTCTGATTCCATACAGATCTTAAAATAACTTGTTCTAACTCTCTCAAGGGAGTCCATGGTATTTTGATAGGGAGCGCATTAAACGTGTAAATGGCCCTGGGTAACATGGACACTTTCAAAAGGTTAATTCTGCCAATCCATGAGCATGGAATACGTTTCCATCTCTTTGTGTCTTCCTCGATAGCTCTCAGAAGTGCTCTATAGCTTTTAGGGTATAGCTCCTTTGCCTCTTCGGTTAGGTTTATTCCTAGGTATCTTACGCTTCTGGGTGCAGTTGTCAATGGGATTGGCGCCTTAATTTCCCTTTCTTCAGTCTCATTGTCAGTGTATGGAAATGCCACTGATTTCTGGCATTGACCTTGTATCCTGCCATGCTACCAAACTGCCGTATGAGTTCTAGCAATCTTGGGGTGGATGCTTCTGCGTTTTCTGCGTAGACTGTCATGTCATTCGGCGAAGAGGGAGAGTTTGACTGCTTCTTTGCCAATTTGATGGCCTTCAAGGTCTCTTCGACGTCTGATTGCTGAGGCTAGAACTTCCAGGACTCTTGTGGAATAGCAGTGGTGAGTGTGGACCTCCCTGTCTGGTTCCTGATCTTAGGGGAAAGGCTCCCAGTGCTTCCGCATTGAGAATATTTGCTGTGGGCTTTTCGTACCAGGCTTTGAAGATGTTGTGGAATGATCCCTCTATCCCTACACTCTGAAGAGTTTTATCATGAATGGATGCTGTGTTTTCTTAAATGCTTTCTCTGCGTCTAACGAGAGGATCATGCGGTTCTTGTTTCGTCTGTTGCTGACATGATGAATCACATTGATTTTTTATTTTATATATATATATATATATATATTTTTTTTCGTGTTGAACCAGCCTTGTGTCCCAGGGATGAATCCTATTTGCTCATGGTGAACAGTTAGTTTTCTTAATGTACTGTTGGATCCTATTGGCCAGTGTCTTGTTGAGAACTTTTGCATCCATGTTCATCAGGGATATTGGTCTCTAATTCTCCTTTTCGGTGGGGTCTTGGTCTGGTTTTAGAAATAAAGTGATGCTGGCCTCAAGAACGAATTTGGAAGTACTCCATCTCTTCCTGTCTTTCGAAACAGATGTAGTAGAATAGGTATGGTTTCTTCTTTAAAGGTTCAATAGAATTCCCCTGGGAAGCCATCTGGCCCTGGACTTGCGTGTCTTGGGAGGTTTCTGATGACTGCTTCAAATTCCTCCCTGGTTTTCGGCCCGTTCGGGTTTTCTATTTCTTCCCCTTTCCAATTTTGGTAGTCTGTGGCCTTCCAGGAATGCGTCCGCTTCCTCTAGATTGCCTAACTTATTGGCGTATAGCTCTTCCTACTATGTTTATCATTTTATTATTTATTTTTTTAATAATAAATTTATTTATTTATTGGTGTTCCATTTACCAACATACAGAATAACACATGCCAGTGCTCATCCCGTGAAGTGTCCCTGTCAGTGCCCGTCACCCACTCACCCCACCCCCGCCCTCCTCCCCTTCCACCACCCCTTGTTCGTTTCCCAGAGTTAGGAGTCTTTACGTTCTGTCTCCCGTTCTGATATTTCCCACACATTTCTCCTCCCTTCCCTTAGAATCCCTTTCACTATTATTTATATTCCCCAAACGAATGAGAACATACACTGTTTGTCCTTCTCCGATTGACTCACTTCACTCAGCGTAATACCCTCCACTTCCATCCACGTGGAAGCAAATGCTGGGTATCTGTCGTTTCTAATGCCTGAGTAATATTCCATTGCGTACGTGAACCTCATCTATCTTCTTTAGCCATTCATCTTTCGATGGAAACCGAGGCTCCTTCCACAGTTTGGCTATTGTGGACATTGCTGCTGGAAACATCGGGGTGCAGGTGTCCCGCCGTTTCAATGCATCTGAAACTCTGGGGTCAATCCCCAGCAGTGCAATTGCTGGGTCGTAGACCAGGTCTATCTGTAACTCTTCTAGGATCCTCCACACAGTTTTCCAGAGTGGCTGCACCAGTTCACATTCCCACCAACAGGGTAAGAGGGTTCCCTTTTCTCCGCATCCTCTCCAACATTTGTGGTCTCCTGCCTTGTTTATTTTCCACATTCTCACTGGTGTGAGGTGGTATGTCATTGAGGTTTTGATTTGTATTTCCCTGATGGCAAGTGATGCAGAGCATTTTCTCATGTGCATGTTGGCCATGCGTATGACTTCCTCTGTGAGATCTCTCTTCACGTCTTTTGCCCATTTCATGATCGGATTGTTTGTTTCTCTGGTGTCGAGTTTAAGAAGTTCTTCGTAGATCCTGGAAACTAGCCCTTTATCTGATACGTCATTTGCAAATATCTTCTCCCACTGTGTAGGTTGTCTTTTAGTTTTGTTGATGGTATCCTTTGCTGTGCGAAAGCTTCTTGTCTTGATGAAGTCCCAATAGTTCCTTTTTGCTTTTGTTTCTTTGGCCTTCATGGATGTATCTTGGCAAGAAGTTACTGTGGCCGATTTCCAAAAAGGCGTTTGTTGCCTGTGTTCTCCTCTGGGATTTTGATGGACCCTTGTCTCCCATTTAGATCTTTCATCCATTTTGAGTTATCTCGAAATGTGTATGGTGCAAGAAGAGAGTGGTCTAGTTTCATTCATTCTTCTGCGTGTGGATGTGCAATTTTCCAGGCCACCATTTCCTGAAGAGACTGTGTTGCTTCCAGTGGATAGTCTTTCCTCCTTTATCGAATATTAGGTGACCATGAAGTTCAGGGGCCACTTCTGGGTTCTCTATTGTGTTCCACTGATCCATGTGTCTGTTTTTGTGCCAGTACCACACTGTCTCGATGACCGCAGCTTTGTAGTACCACCTGAAATCTGGCATTGTGGTGATTCCCCCAGATATGGTTTTCTTTTCTAAAATTCCCCTGGCTATTCGCGGTCTTTTCTGATTCCATACAGATCTTAAAATAACGTGTTCTAACTCTCTCAAGGGAGTCCATGGTATTTTGATAGGGAGCGCATTAAACGTGTAAATGGCCCTGGGTAACATGGACACTTTCAAAAGGTTAATTCTGCCAATCCATGAGCATGGAATACGTTTCCATCTCTTTGTGTCTTCCTCGATAGCTCTCAGAAGTGCTCTATAGCTTTTAGGGTATAGCTCCTTTGCCTCTTCGGTTAGGTTTATTCCTAGGTATCTTACGCTTCTGGGTGCAGTTGTCAATGGGATTGGCGCCTTAATTTCCCTTTCTTCAGTCTCATTGTCAGTGTATGGAAATGCCACTGATTTCTGGCATTGACCTTGTATCCTGCCATGCTACCAAACTGCCGTATGAGTTCTAGCAATCTTGGGGTGGATGCTTCTGCGTTTTCTGCGTAGACTGTCATGTCATTCGGCGAAGAGGGAGAGTTTGACTGCTTCTTTGCCAATTTGATGGCCTTCAAGGTCTCTTCGACGTCTGATTGCTGAGGCTAGAACTTCCAGGACTCTTGTGGAATAGCAGTGGTGAGTGTGGACCTCCCTGTCTGGTTCCTGATCTTAGGGGAAAGGCTCCCAGTGCTTCCGCATTGAGAATATTTGCTGTGGGCTTTTCGTACCAGGCTTTGAAGATGTTGTGGAATGATCCCTCTATCCCTACACTCTGAAGAGTTTTATCATGAATGGATGCTGTGTTTTCTTAAATGCTTTCTCTGCGTCTAACGAGAGGATCATGCGGTTCTTGTTTCGTCTGTTGCTGACATGATGAATCACATTGATTTTTTATTTTATATATATATATATATATATATATTTTTTTTTTCGTGTTGAACCAGCCTTGTGTCCCAGGGATGAATCCTATTTGCTCATGGTGAACAGTTAGTTTTCTTAATGTACTGTTGGATCCTATTGGCCAGTGTCTTGTTGAGAACTTTTGCATCCATGTTCATCAGGGATATTGGTCTCTAATTCTCCTTTTCGGTGGGGTCTTGGTCTGGTTTTAGAAATAAAGTGATGCTGGCCTCAAGAACGAATTTGGAAGTACTCCATCTCTTCCTGTCTTTCGAAACAGATGTAGTAGAATAGGTATGGTTTCTTCTTTAAAGGTTCGATAGAATTCCCCTGGGAAGCCATCTGGCCCTGGACTTGCGTGTCTTGGGAGGTTTCTGATGACTGCTTCAAATTCCTCCCTGGTTTTCGGCCCGTTCGGGTTTTCTATTTCTTCCCCTTTCCAATTTTGGTAGTCTGTGGCCTTCCAGGAATGCGTCCGCTTCCTCTAGATTGCCTAACTTATTGGCGTATAGCTCTTCCTACTATGTTTATCATTTTATTATTTATTTTTTTAATAATAAATTTATTTATTTATTGGTGTTCCATTTACCAACATACAGAATAACACATGCCAGTGCTCATCCCGTGAAGTGTCCCTGTCAGTGCCCGTCACCCACTCACCCCACCCCCGCCCTCCTCCCCTTCCACCACCCCTTGTTCGTTTCCCAGAGTTAGGAGTCTTTACGTTCTGTCTCCCGTTCTGATATTTCCCACACATTTCTCCTCCCTTCCCTTAGAATCCCTTTCACTATTATTTATATTCCCCAAACGAATGAGAACATACACTGTTTGTCCTTCTCCGATTGACTCACTTCACTCAGCGTAATACCCTCCACTTCCATCCACGTGGAAGCAAATGCTGGGTATCTGTCGTTTCTAATGCCTGAGTAATATTCCATTGCGTACGTGAACCTCATCTATCTTCTTTAGCCATTCATCTTTCGATGGAAACCGAGGCTCCTTCCACAGTTTGGCTATTGTGGACATTGCTGCTGGAAACATCGGGGTGCAGGTGTCCCGCCGTTTCAATGCATCTGAAACTCTGGGGTCAATCCCCAGCAGTGCAATTGCTGGGTCGTAGACCAGGTCTATCTGTAACTCTTCTAGGATCCTCCACACAGTTTTCCAGAGTGGCTGCACCAGTTCACATTCCCACCAACAGGGTAAGAGGGTTCCCTTTTCTCCGCATCCTCTCCAACATTTGTGGTCTCCTGCCTTGTTTATTTTCCACATTCTCACTGGTGTGAGGTGGTATGTCATTGAGGTTTTGATTTGTATTTCCCTGATGGCAAGTGATGCAGAGCATTTTCTCATGTGCATGTTGGCCATGCGTATGACTTCCTCTGTGAGATCTCTCTTCACGTCTTTTGCCCATTTCATGATCGGATTGTTTGTTTCTCTGGTGTCGAGTTTAAGAAGTTCTTCGTAGATCCTGGAAACTAGCCCTTTATCTGATACGTCATTTGCAAATATCTTCTCCCACTGTGTAGGTTGTCTTTTAGTTTTGTTGATGGTATCCTTTGCTGTGCGAAAGCTTCTTGTCTTGATGAAGTCCCAATAGTTCCTTTTTGCTTTTGTTTCTTTGGCCTTCATGGATGTATCTTGGCAAGAAGTTACTGTGGCCGATTTCCAAAAAGGCGTTTGTTGCCTGTGTTCTCCTCTGGGATTTTGATGGACCCTTGTCTCCCATTTAGATCTTTCATCCATTTTGAGTTATCTCGAAATGTGTATGGTGCAAGAAGAGAGTGGTCTAGTTTCATTCATTCTTCTGCGTGTGGATGTGCAATTTTCCAGGCCACCATTTCCTGAAGAGACTGTGTTGCTTCCAGTGGATAGTCTTTCCTCCTTTATCGAATATTAGGTGACCATGAAGTTCAGGGGCCACTTCTGGGTTCTCTATTGTGTTCCACTGATCCATGTGTCTGTTTTTGTGCCAGTACCACACTGTCTCGATGACCGCAGCTTTGTAGTACCACCTGAAATCTGGCATTGTGGTGATTCCCCCAGATATGGTTTTCTTTTCTAAAATTCCCCTGGCTATTCGCGGTCTTTTCTGATTCCATACAGATCTTAAAATAACTTGTTCTAACTCTCTCAAGGGAGTCCATGGTATTTTGATAGGGAGCGCATTAAACGTGTAAATGGCCCTGGGTAACATGGACACTTTCAAAAGGTTAATTCTGCCAATCCATGAGCATGGAATACGTTTCCATCTCTTTGTGTCTTCCTCGATAGCTCTCAGAAGTGCTCTATAGCTTTTAGGGTATAGCTCCTTTGCCTCTTCGGTTAGGTTTATTCCTAGGTATCTTACGCTTCTGGGTGCAGTTGTCAATGGGATTGGCGCCTTAATTTCCCTTTCTTCAGTCTCATTGTCAGTGTATGGAAATGCCACTGATTTCTGGCATTGACCTTGTATCCTGCCATGCTACCAAACTGCCGTATGAGTTCTAGCAATCTTGGGGTGGATGCTTCTGCGTTTTCTGCGTAGACTGTCATGTCATTCGGCGAAGAGGGAGAGTTTGACTGCTTCTTTGCCAATTTGATGGCCTTCAAGGTCTCTTCGACGTCTGATTGCTGAGGCTAGAACTTCCAGGACTCTTGTGGAATAGCAGTGGTGAGTGTGGACCTCCCTGTCTGGTTCCTGATCTTAGGGGAAAGGCTCCCAGTGCTTCCGCATTGAGAATATTTGCTGTGGGCTTTTCGTACCAGGCTTTGAAGATGTTGTGGAATGATCCCTCTATCCCTACACTCTGAAGAGTTTTATCATGAATGGATGCTGTGTTTTCTTAAATGCTTTCTCTGCGTCTAACGAGAGGATCATGCGGTTCTTGTTTCGTCTGTTGCTGACATGATGAATCACATTGATTTTTTATTTTATATATATATATATATATTTTTTTTTTTTCGTGTTGAACCAGCCTTGTGTCCCAGGGATGAATCCTATTTGCTCATGGTGAACAGTTAGTTTTCTTAATGTACTGTTGGATCCTATTGGCCAGTGTCTTGTTGAGAACTTTTGCATCCATGTTCATCAGGGATATTGGTCTCTAATTCTCCTTTTCGGTGGGGTCTTGGTCTGGTTTTAGAAATAAAGTGATGCTGGCCTCAAGAACGAATTTGGAAGTACTCCATCTCTTCCTGTCTTTCGAAACAGATGTAGTAGAATAGGTATGGTTTCTTCTTTAAAGGTTCGATAGAATTCCCCTGGGAAGCCATCTGGCCCTGGACTTGCGTGTCTTGGGAGGTTTCTGATGACTGCTTCAAATTCCTCCCTGGTTTTCGGCCCGTTCGGGTTTTCTATTTCTTCCCCTTTCCAATTTTGGTAGTCTGTGGCCTTCCAGGAATGCGTCCGCTTCCTCTAGATTGCCTAACTTATTGGCGTATAGCTCTTCCTACTATGTTTATCATTTTATTATTTATTTTTTTAATAATAAATTTATTTATTTATTGGTGTTCCATTTACCAACATACAGAATAACACATGCCAGTGCTCATCCCGTGAAGTGTCCCTGTCAGTGCCCGTCACCCACTCACCCCACCCCCGCCCTCCTCCCCTTCCACCACCCCTTGTTCGTTTCCCAGAGTTAGGAGTCTTTACGTTCTGTCTCCCGTTCTGATATTTCCCACACATTTCTCCTCCCTTCCCTTAGAATCCCTTTCACTATTATTTATATTCCCCAAACGAATGAGAACATACACTGTTTGTCCTTCTCCGATTGACTCACTTCACTCAGCGTAATACCCTCCACTTCCATCCACGTGGAAGCAAATGCTGGGTATCTGTCGTTTCTAATGCCTGAGTAATATTCCATTGCGTACGTGAACCTCATCTATCTTCTTTAGCCATTCATCTTTCGATGGAAACCGAGGCTCCTTCCACAGTTTGGCTATTGTGGACATTGCTGCTGGAAACATCGGGGTGCAGGTGTCCCGCCGTTTCAATGCATCTGAAACTCTGGGGTCAATCCCCAGCAGTGCAATTGCTGGGTCGTAGACCAGGTCTATCTGTAACTCTTCTAGGATCCTCCACACAGTTTTCCAGAGTGGCTGCACCAGTTCACATTCCCACCAACAGGGTAAGAGGGTTCCCTTTTCTCCGCATCCTCTCCAACATTTGTGGTCTCCTGCCTTGTTTATTTTCCACATTCTCACTGGTGTGAGGTGGTATGTCATTGAGGTTTTGATTTGTATTTCCCTGATGGCAAGTGATGCAGAGCATTTTCTCATGTGCATGTTGGCCATGCGTATGACTTCCTCTGTGAGATCTCTCTTCACGTCTTTTGCCCATTTCATGATCGGATTGTTTGTTTCTCTGGTGTCGAGTTTAAGAAGTTCTTCGTAGATCCTGGAAACTAGCCCTTTATCTGATACGTCATTTGCAAATATCTTCTCCCACTGTGTAGGTTGTCTTTTAGTTTTGTTGATGGTATCCTTTGCTGTGCGAAAGCTTCTTGTCTTGATGAAGTCCCAATAGTTCCTTTTTGCTTTTGTTTCTTTGGCCTTCATGGATGTATCTTGGCAAGAAGTTACTGTGGCCGATTTCCAAAAAGGCGTTTGTTGCCTGTGTTCTCCTCTGGGATTTTGATGGACCCTTGTCTCCCATTTAGATCTTTCATCCATTTTGAGTTATCTCGAAATGTGTATGGTGCAAGAAGAGAGTGGTCTAGTTTCATTCATTCTTCTGCGTGTGGATGTGCAATTTTCCAGGCCACCATTTCCTGAAGAGACTGTGTTGCTTCCAGTGGATAGTCTTTCCTCCTTTATCGAATATTAGGTGACCATGAAGTTCAGGGGCCACTTCTGGGTTCTCTATTGTGTTCCACTGATCCATGTGTCTGTTTTTGTGCCAGTACCACACTGTCTCGATGACCGCAGCTTTGTAGTACCACCTGAAATCTGGCATTGTGGTGATTCCCCCAGATATGGTTTTCTTTTCTAAAATTCCCCTGGCTATTCGCGGTCTTTTCTGATTCCATACAGATCTTAAAATAACTTGTTCTAACTCTCTCAAGGGAGTCCATGGTATTTTGATAGGGAGCGCATTAAACGTGTAAATGGCCCTGGGTAACATGGACACTTTCAAAAGGTTAATTCTGCCAATCCATGAGCATGGAATACGTTTCCATCTCTTTGTGTCTTCCTCGATAGCTCTCAGAAGTGCTCTATAGCTTTTAGGGTATAGCTCCTTTGCCTCTTCGGTTAGGTTTATTCCTAGGTATCTTACGCTTCTGGGTGCAGTTGTCAATGGGATTGGCGCCTTAATTTCCCTTTCTTCAGTCTCATTGTCAGTGTATGGAAATGCCACTGATTTCTGGCATTGACCTTGTATCCTGCCATGCTACCAAACTGCCGTATGAGTTCTAGCAATCTTGGGGTGGATGCTTCTGCGTTTTCTGCGTAGACTGTCATGTCATTCGGCGAAGAGGGAGAGTTTGACTGCTTCTTTGCCAATTTGATGGCCTTCAAGGTCTCTTCGACGTCTGATTGCTGAGGCTAGAACTTCCAGGACTCTTGTGGTATAGCAGTGGTGAGTGTGGACCTCCCTGTCTGGTTCCTGATCTTAGGGGAAAGGCTCCCAGTGCTTCCGCATTGAGAATATTTGCTGTGGGCTTTTCGTACCAGGCTTTGAAGATGTTGTGGAATGATCCCTCTATCCCTACACTCTGAAGAGTTTTATCATGAATGGATGCTGTGTTTTCTTAAATGCTTTCTCTGCGTCTAACGAGAGGATCATGCGGTTCTTGTTTCGTCTGTTGCTGACATGATGAATCACATTGATTTTTTATTTTATATATATATATATGTGGTGTATATATATATACATATGTATATATATTTTTTCGTGTTGAACCAGCCTTGTGTCCCAGGGATGAATCCTATTTGCTCATGGTGAACAGTTAGTTTTCTTAATGTACTGTTGGATCCTATTGGCCAGTGTCTTGTTGAGAACTTTTGCATCCATGTTCATCAGGGATATTGGTCTCTAATTCTCCTTTTCGGTGGGGTCTTGGTCTGGTTTTAGAAATAAAGTGATGCTGGCCTCAAGAACGAATTTGGAAGTACTCCATCTCTTCCTGTCTTTCGAAACAGATGTAGTAGAATAGGTATGGTTTCTTCTTTAAAGGTTCGATAGAATTCCCCTGGGAAGCCATCTGGCCCTGGACTTGCGTGTCTTGGGAGGTTTCTGATGACTGCTTCAAATTCCTCCCTGGTTTTCGGCCCGTTCGGGTTTTCTATTTCTTCCCCTTTCCAATTTTGGTAGTCTGTGGCCTTCCAGGAATGCGTCCGCTTCCTCTAGATTGCCTAACTTATTGGCGTATAGCTCTTCCTACTATGTTTACCATTTTATTATTTATTTTTTTAATAATAAATTTATTTATTTATTGGTGTTCCATTTACCAACATACAGAATAACACATGCCAGTGCTCATCCCGTGAAGTGTCCCTGTCAGTGCCCGTCACCCACTCACCCCACCCCCGCCCTCCTCCCCTTCCACCACCCCTTGTTCGTTTCCCAGAGTTAGGAGTCTTTACGTTCTGTCTCCCGTTCTGATATTTCCCACACATTTCTCCTCCCTTCCCTTAGAATCCCTTTCACTATTATTTATATTCCCCAAACGAATGAGAACATACACTGTTTGTCCTTCTCCGATTGACTCACTTCACTCAGCGTAATACCCTCCACTTCCATCCACGTGGAAGCAAATGCTGGGTATCTGTCGTTTCTAATGCCTGAGTAATATTCCATTGTGTACGTGAACCTCATCTATCTTCTTTAGCCATTCATCTTTCGATGGAAACCGAGGCTCCTTCCACAGTTTGGCTATTGTGGACATTGCTGCTGGAAACATCGGGGTGCAGGTGTCCCGCCGTTTCAATGCATCTGAAACTCTGGGGTCAATCCCCAGCAGTGCAATTGCTGGGTCGTAGACCAGGTCTATCTGTAACTCTTCTAGGATCCTCCACACAGTTTTCCAGAGTGGCTGCACCAGTTCACATTCCCACCAACAGGGTAAGAGGGTTCCCTTTTCTCCGCATCCTCTCCAACATTTGTGGTCTCCTGCCTTGTTTATTTTCCACATTCTCACTGGTGTGAGGTGGTATGTCATTGAGGTTTTGATTTGTATTTCCCTGATGGCAAGTGATGCAGAGCATTTTCTCATGTGCATGTTGGCCATGCGTATGACTTCCTCTGTGAGATCTCTCTTCACGTCTTTTGCCCATTTCATGATCGGATTATTTGTTTCTCTGGTGTCGAGTTTAAGAAGTTCTTCGTAGATCCTGGAAACTAGCCCTTTATCTGATACGTCATTTGCAAATATCTTCTCCCACTGTGTAGGTTGTCTTTTAGTTTTGTTGATGGTATCCTTTGCTGTGCGAAAGCTTCTTGTCTTGATGAAGTCCCAATAGTTCCTTTTTGCTTTTGTTTCTTTGGCCTTCATGGATGTATCTTGGCAAGAAGTTACTGTGGCCGATTTCCAAAAAGGCGTTTGTTGCCTGTGTTCTCCTCTGGGATTTTGATGGACCCTTGTCTCCCATTTAGATCTTTCATCCATTTTGAGTTATCTCGAAATGTGTATGGTGCAAGAAGAGAGTGGTCTAGTTTCATTCATTCTTCTGCGTGTGGATGTGCAATTTTCCAGGCCACCATTTCCTGAAGAGACTGTGTTGCTTCCAGTGGATAGTCTTTCCTCCTTTATCGAATATTAGGTGACCATGAAGTTCAGGGGCCACTTCTGGGTTCTCTATTGTGTTCCACTGATCCATGTGGAACACATGTTCTGTTTTTGTGCCAGTACCACACTGTCTCGATGACCGCAGCTTTGTAGTACCACCTGAAATCTGGCATTGTGCTGATGCCCCCAGATATGGTTTTCTTTTCTAAAATTCCCCTGGCTATTCGCGGTCTTTTCTGATTCCATACAGATCTTAAAATAACATGTTCTAACTCTCTCAAGGGAGTCCATGGTATTTTGATAGGGAGCGCATTAAACGTGTAAATGGCCCTGGGTAACATGGACACTTTCAAAAGGTTAATTCTGCCAATCCATGAGCATGGAATACGTTTCCATCTCTTTGTGTCTTCCTCGATAGCTCTCAGAAGTGCTCTATAGCTTTTAGGGTATAGCTCCTTTGCCTCTTCGGTTAGGTTTATTCCTAGGTATCTTACGCTTCTGGGTGCAGTTGTCAATGGGATTGGCGCCTTAATTTCCCTTTCTTCAGTCTCATTGTCAGTGTATGGAAATGCCACTGATTTCTGGCATTGACCTTGTATCCTGCCATGCTACCAAACTGCCGTATGAGTTCTAGCAATCTTGGGGTGGATGCTTCTGCGTTTTCTGCGTAGACTGTCATGTCATTCGGCGAAGAGGGAGAGTTTGACTGCTTCTTTGCCAATTTGATGGCCTTCAAGGTCTCTTCGTCGTCTGATTGCTGAGGCTAGAACTTCCAGGACTCTTGTGGAATAGCAGTGGTGAGTGTGGACCTCCCTGTCTTGTTCCTGATCTTAGGGGAAAGGCTCCCAGTGCTTCCGCATTGAGAATATTTGCTGTGGGCTTTTCGTACCAGGCTTTGAAGATGTTGTGGAATGATCCCTCTATCCCTACACTCTGAAGAGTTTTATCATGAATGGATGCTGTGTTTTCTTAAATGCTTTCTCTGCGTCTAAAGAGAGGATCATGCGGTTCTTGTTTCGTCTGTTGCTGATAGGATGAATCACATTGATTTTTTATTTTATATATATATATATTTATTTTTTCGTGTTGAACCAGCCTTGTGTCCCAGGGATGAATCCTATTTGCTCATGGTGAACAGTTAGTTTTCTTAATGTACTGTTGGATCCTATTGGCCAGTGTCTTGTTGAGAACTTTTGCATCCATGTTCATCAGGGATATTGGTCTCTAATTCTCCTTTTCGGTGGGGTCTTGGTCTGGTTTTAGAAATAAAGTGATGCTGGCCTCAAGAACGAATTTGGAAGTACTCCATCTCTTCCTGTCTTTCGAAACAGATGTAGTAGAATAGGTATGGTTTCTTCTTTAAAGGTTCGATAGAATTCCCCTGGGAAGCCATCTGGCCCTGGACTTGCGTGTCTTGGGAGGTTTCTGATGACTGCTTCAAATTCCTCCCTGGTTTTCGGCCCGTTCGGGTTTTCTATTTCTTCCCCTTTCCAATTTTGGTAGTCTGTGGCCTTCCAGGAATGCGTCCGCTTCCTCTAGATTGCCTAACTTATTGGCGTATAGCTCTTCCTACTATGTTTATCATTTTATTATTTATTTTTTTAATAATAAATTTATTTATTTATTGGTGTTCCATTTACCAACATACAGAATAACACATGCCAGTGCTCATCCCGTGAAGTGTCCCTGTCAGTGCCCGTCACCCACTCACCCCACCCCCGCCCTCCTCCCCTTCCACCACCCCTTGTTCGTTTCCCAGAGTTAGGAGTCTTTACGTTCTGTCTCCCGTTCTGATATTTCCCACACATTTCTCCTCCCTTCCCTTAGAATCCCTTTCACTATTATTTATATTCCCCAAACGAATGAGAACATACACTGTTTGTCCTTCTCCGATTGACTCACTTCACTCAGCGTAATACCCTCCACTTCCATCCACGTGGAAGCAAATGCTGGGTATCTGTCGTTTCTAATGCCTGAGTAATATTCCATTGCGTACGTGAACCTCATCTATCTTCTTTAGCCATTCATCTTTCGATGGAAACCGAGGCTCCTTCCACAGTTTGGCTATTGTGGACATTGCTGCTGGAAACATCGGGGTGCAGGTGTCCCGCCGTTTCAATGCATCTGAAACTCTGGGGTCAATCCCCAGCAGTGCAATTGCTGGGTCGTAGACCAGGTCTATCTGTAACTCTTCTAGGATCCTCCACACAGTTTTCCAGAGTGGCTGCACCAGTTCACATTCCCACCAACAGGGTAAGAGGGTTCCCTTTTCTCCGCATCCTCTCCAACATTTGTGGTCTCCTGCCTTGTTTATTTTCCACATTCTCACTGGTGTGAGGTGGTATGTCATTGAGGTTTTGATTTGTATTTCCCTGATGGCAAGTGATGCAGAGCATTTTCTCATGTGCATGTTGGCCATGCGTATGACTTCCTCTGTGAGATCTCTCTTCACGTCTTTTGCCCATTTCATGATCGGATTGTTTGTTTCTCTGGTGTCGAGTTTAAGAAGTTCTTCGTAGATCCTGGAAACTAGCCCTTTATCTGATACGTCATTTGCAAATATCTTCTCCCACTGTGTAGGTTGTCTTTTAGTTTTGTTGATGGTATCCTTTGCTGTGCGAAAGCTTCTTGTCTTGATGAAGTCCCAATAGTTCCTTTTTGCTTTTGTTTCTTTGGCCTTCATGGATGTATCTTGGCAAGAAGTTACTGTGGCCGATTTCCAAAAAGGCGTTTGTTGCCTGTGTTCTCCTCTGGGATTTTGATGGACCCTTGTCTCCCATTTAGATCTTTCATCCATTTTGAGTTATCTCGAAATGTGTATGGTGCAAGAAGAGAGTGGTCTAGTTTCATTCATTCTTCTGCGTGTGGATGTGCAATTTTCCAGGCCACCATTTCCTGAAGAGACTGTGTTGCTTCCAGTGGATAGTCTTTCCTCCTTTATCGAATATTAGGTGACCATGAAGTTCAGGGGCCACTTCTGGGTTCTCTATTGTGTTCCACTGATCCATGTGTCTGTTTTTGTGCCAGTACCACACTGTCTCGATGACCGCAGCTTTGTAGTACCACCTGAAATCTGGCATTGTGGTGATTCCCCCAGATATGGTTTTCTTTTCTAAAATTCCCCTGGCTATTCGCGGTCTTTTCTGATTCCATACAGATCTTAAAATAACTTGTTCTAACTCTCTCAAGGGAGTCCATGGTATTTTGATAGGGAGCGCATTAAACGTGTAAATGGCCCTGGGTAACATGGACACTTTCAAAAGGTTAATTCTGCCAATCCATGAGCATGGAATACGTTTCCATCTCTTTGTGTCTTCCTCGATAGCTCTCAGAAGTGCTCTATAGCTTTTAGGGTATAGCTCCTTTGCCTCTTCGGTTAGGTTTATTCCTAGGTATCTTACGCTTCTGGGTGCAGTTGTCAATGGGATTGGCGCCTTAATTTCCCTTTCTTCAGTCTCATTGTCAGTGTATGGAAATGCCACTGATTTCTGGCATTGACCTTGTATCCTGCCATGCTACCAAACTGCCGTATGAGTTCTAGCAATCTTGGGGTGGATGCTTCTGCGTTTTCTGCGTAGACTGTCATGTCATTCGGCGAAGAGGGAGAGTTTGACTGCTTCTTTGCCAATTTGATGGCCTTCAAGGTCTCTTCGACGTCTGATTGCTGAGGCTAGAACTTCCAGGACTCTTGTGGTATAGCAGTGGTGAGTGTGGACCTCCCTGTCTGGTTCCTGATCTTAGGGGAAAGGCTCCCAGTGCTTCCGCATTGAGAATATTTGCTGTGGGCTTTTCGTACCAGGCTTTGAAGATGTTGTGGAATGATCCCTCTATCCCTACACTCTGAAGAGTTTTATCATGAATGGATGCTGTGTTTTCTTAAATGCTTTCTCTGCGTCTAACGAGAGGATCATGCGGTTCTTGTTTCGTCTGTTGCTGACATGATGAATCACATTGATTTTTTATTTTATATATATATATATGTGGTGTATATATATATACATATGTATATATATTTTTTCGTGTTGAACCAGCCTTGTGTCCCAGGGATGAATCCTATTTGCTCATGGTGAACAGTTAGTTTTCTTAATGTACTGTTGGATCCTATTGGCCAGTGTCTTGTTGAGAACTTTTGCATCCATGTTCATCAGGGATATTGGTCTCTAATTCTCCTTTTCGGTGGGGTCTTGGTCTGGTTTTAGAAATAAAGTGATGCTGGCCTCAAGAACGAATTTGGAAGTACTCCATCTCTTCCTGTCTTTCGAAACAGATGTAGTAGAATAGGTATGGTTTCTTCTTTAAAGGTTCGATAGAATTCCCCTGGGAAGCCATCTGGCCCTGGACTTGCGTGTCTTGGGAGGTTTCTGATGACTGCTTCAAATTCCTCCCTGGTTTTCGGCCCGTTCGGGTTTTCTATTTCTTCCCCTTTCCAATTTTGGTAGTCTGTGGCCTTCCAGGAATGCGTCCGCTTCCTCTAGATTGCCTAACTTATTGGCGTATAGCTCTTCCTACTATGTTTACCATTTTATTATTTATTTTTTTAATAATAAATTTATTTATTTATTGGTGTTCCATTTACCAACATACAGAATAACACATGCCAGTGCTCATCCCGTGAAGTGTCCCTGTCAGTGCCCGTCACCCACTCACCCCACCCCCGCCCTCCTCCCCTTCCACCACCCCTTGTTCGTTTCCCAGAGTTAGGAGTCTTTACGTTCTGTCTCCCGTTCTGATATTTCCCACACATTTCTCCTCCCTTCCCTTAGAATCCCTTTCACTATTATTTATATTCCCCAAACGAATGAGAACATACACTGTTTGTCCTTCTCCGATTGACTCACTTCACTCAGCGTAATACCCTCCACTTCCATCCACGTGGAAGCAAATGCTGGGTATCTGTCGTTTCTAATGCCTGAGTAATATTCCATTGTGTACGTGAACCTCATCTATCTTCTTTAGCCATTCATCTTTCGATGGAAACCGAGGCTCCTTCCACAGTTTGGCTATTGTGGACATTGCTGCTGGAAACATCGGGGTGCAGGTGTCCCGCCGTTTCAATGCATCTGAAACTCTGGGGTCAATCCCCAGCAGTGCAATTGCTGGGTCGTAGACCAGGTCTATCTGTAACTCTTCTAGGATCCTCCACACAGTTTTCCAGAGTGGCTGCACCAGTTCACATTCCCACCAACAGGGTAAGAGGGTTCCCTTTTCTCCGCATCCTCTCCAACATTTGTGGTCTCCTGCCTTGTTTATTTTCCACATTCTCACTGGTGTGAGGTGGTATGTCATTGAGGTTTTGATTTGTATTTCCCTGATGGCAAGTGATGCAGAGCATTTTCTCATGTGCATGTTGGCCATGCGTATGACTTCCTCTGTGAGATCTCTCTTCACGTCTTTTGCCCATTTCATGATCGGATTATTTGTTTCTCTGGTGTCGAGTTTAAGAAGTTCTTCGTAGATCCTGGAAACTAGCCCTTTATCTGATACGTCATTTGCAAATATCTTCTCCCACTGTGTAGGTTGTCTTTTAGTTTTGTTGATGGTATCCTTTGCTGTGCGAAAGCTTCTTGTCTTGATGAAGTCCCAATAGTTCCTTTTTGCTTTTGTTTCTTTGGCCTTCATGGATGTATCTTGGCAAGAAGTTACTGTGGCCGATTTCCAAAAAGGCGTTTGTTGCCTGTGTTCTCCTCTGGGATTTTGATGGACCCTTGTCTCCCATTTAGATCTTTCATCCATTTTGAGTTATCTCGAAATGTGTATGGTGCAAGAAGAGAGTGGTCTAGTTTCATTCATTCTTCTGCGTGTGGATGTGCAATTTTCCAGGCCACCATTTCCTGAAGAGACTGTGTTGCTTCCAGTGGATAGTCTTTCCTCCTTTATCGAATATTAGGTGACCATGAAGTTCAGGGGCCACTTCTGGGTTCTCTATTGTGTTCCACTGATCCATGTGGAACACATGTTCTGTTTTTGTGCCAGTACCACACTGTCTCGATGACCGCAGCTTTGTAGTACCACCTGAAATCTGGCATTGTGCTGATGCCCCCAGATATGGTTTTCTTTTCTAAAATTCCCCTGGCTATTCGCGGTCTTTTCTGATTCCATACAGATCTTAAAATAACATGTTCTAACTCTCTCAAGGGAGTCCATGGTATTTTGATAGGGAGCGCATTAAACGTGTAAATGGCCCTGGGTAACATGGACACTTTCAAAAGGTTAATTCTGCCAATCCATGAGCATGGAATACGTTTCCATCTCTTTGTGTCTTCCTCGATAGCTCTCAGAAGTGCTCTATAGCTTTTAGGGTATAGCTCCTTTGCCTCTTCGGTTAGGTTTATTCCTAGGTATCTTACGCTTCTGGGTGCAGTTGTCAATGGGATTGGCGCCTTAATTTCCCTTTCTTCAGTCTCATTGTCAGTGTATGGAAATGCCACTGATTTCTGGCATTGACCTTGTATCCTGCCATGCTACCAAACTGCCGTATGAGTTCTAGCAATCTTGGGGTGGATGCTTCTGCGTTTTCTGCGTAGACTGTCATGTCATTCGGCGAAGAGGGAGAGTTTGACTGCTTCTTTGCCAATTTGATGGCCTTCAAGGTCTCTTCGTCGTCTGATTGCTGAGGCTAGAACTTCCAGGACTCTTGTGGAATAGCAGTGGTGAGTGTGGACCTCCCTGTCTTGTTCCTGATCTTAGGGGAAAGGCTCCCAGTGCTTCCGCATTGAGAATATTTGCTGTGGGCTTTTCGTACCAGGCTTTGAAGATGTTGTGGAATGATCCCTCTATCCCTACACTCTGAAGAGTTTTATCATGAATGGATGCTGTGTTTTCTTAAATGCTTTCTCTGCGTCTAAAGAGAGGATCATGCGGTTCTTGTTTCGTCTGTTGCTGATAGGATGAATCACATTGATTTTTTATTTTATATATATATATATTTATTTTTTCGTGTTGAACCAGCCTTGTGTCCCAGGGATGAATCCTATTTGCTCATGGTGAACAGTTAGTTTTCTTAATGTACTGTTGGATCCTATTGGCCAGTGTCTTGTTGAGAACTTTTGCATCCATGTTCATCAGGGATATTGGTCTCTAATTCTCCTTTTCGGTGGGGTCTTGGTCTGGTTTTAGAAATAAAGTGATGCTGGCCTCAAGAACGAATTTGGAAGTACTCCATCTCTTCCTGTCTTTCGAAACAGATGTAGTAGAATAGGTATGGTTTCTTCTTTAAAGGTTCGATAGAATTCCCCTGGGAAGCCATCTGGCCCTGGACTTGCGTGTCTTGGGAGGTTTCTGATGACTGCTTCAAATTCCTCCCTGGTTTTCGGCCCGTTCGGGTTTTCTATTTCTTCCCCTTTCCAATTTTGGTAGTCTGTGGCCTTCCAGGAATGCGTCCGCTTCCTCTAGATTGCCTAACTTATTGGCGTATAGCTCTTCCTACTATGTTTATCATTTTATTATTTATTTTTTTAATAATAAATTTATTTATTTATTGGTGTTCCATTTACCAACATACAGAATAACACATGCCAGTGCTCATCCCGTGAAGTGTCCCTGTCAGTGCCCGTCACCCACTCACCCCACCCCCGCCCTCCTCCCCTTCCACCACCCCTTGTTCGTTTCCCAGAGTTAGGAGTCTTTACGTTCTGTCTCCCGTTCTGATATTTCCCACACATTTCTCCTCCCTTCCCTTAGAATCCCTTTCACTATTATTTATATTCCCCAAACGAATGAGAACATACACTGTTTGTCCTTCTCCGATTGACTCACTTCACTCAGCGTAATACCCTCCACTTCCATCCACGTGGAAGCAAATGCTGGGTATCTGTCGTTTCTAATGCCTGAGTAATATTCCATTGCGTACGTGAACCTCATCTATCTTCTTTAGCCATTCATCTTTCGATGGAAACCGAGGCTCCTTCCACAGTTTGGCTATTGTGGACATTGCTGCTGGAAACATCGGGGTGCAGGTGTCCCGCCGTTTCAATGCATCTGAAACTCTGGGGTCAATCCCCAGCAGTGCAATTGCTGGGTCGTAGACCAGGTCTATCTGTAACTCTTCTAGGATCCTCCACACAGTTTTCCAGAGTGGCTGCACCAGTTCACATTCCCACCAACAGGGTAAGAGGGTTCCCTTTTCTCCGCATCCTCTCCAACATTTGTGGTCTCCTGCCTTGTTTATTTTCCACATTCTCACTGGTGTGAGGTGGTATGTCATTGAGGTTTTGATTTGTATTTCCCTGATGGCAAGTGATGCAGAGCATTTTCTCATGTGCATGTTGGCCATGCGTATGACTTCCTCTGTGAGATCTCTCTTCACGTCTTTTGCCCATTTCATGATCGGATTGTTTGTTTCTCTGGTGTCGAGTTTAAGAAGTTCTTCGTAGATCCTGGAAACTAGCCCTTTATCTGATACGTCATTTGCAAATATCTTCTCCCACTGTGTAGGTTGTCTTTTAGTTTTGTTGATGGTATCCTTTGCTGTGCGAAAGCTTCTTGTCTTGATGAAGTCCCAATAGTTCCTTTTTGCTTTTGTTTCTTTGGCCTTCATGGATGTATCTTGGCAAGAAGTTACTGTGGCCGATTTCCAAAAAGGCGTTTGTTGCCTGTGTTCTCCTCTGGGATTTTGATGGACCCTTGTCTCCCATTTAGATCTTTCATCCATTTTGAGTTATCTCGAAATGTGTATGGTGCAAGAAGAGAGTGGTCTAGTTTCATTCATTCTTCTGCGTGTGGATGTGCAATTTTCCAGGCCACCATTTCCTGAAGAGACTGTGTTGCTTCCAGTGGATAGTCTTTCCTCCTTTATCGAATATTAGGTGACCATGAAGTTCAGGGGCCACTTCTGGGTTCTCTATTGTGTTCCACTGATCCATGTGTCTGTTTTTGTGTCAGTACCACACTGTCTCGATGACCGCAGCTTTGTAGTACCACCTGAAATCTGGCATTGTGGTGATTCCCCCAGATATGGTTTTCTTTTCTAAAATTCCACTGGCTATTCGCGGTCTTTTCTGATTCCATACAGATCTTAAAATAACTTGTTCTAACTCTCTCAAGGGAGTCCATGGTATTTTGATAGGGAGCGCATTAAACGTGTAAATGGCCCTGGGTAACATGGACACTTTCAAAAGGTTAATTCTGCCAATCCATGAGCATGGAATACGTTTCCATCTCTTTGTGTCTTCCTCGATAGATCTCAGAAGTGCTCTATAGCTTTTAGGGTATAGCTCCTTTGCCTCTTCGGTTAGGTTTATTCCTAGGTATCTTACGCTTCTGGGTGCAGTTGTCAATGGGATTGGCGCCTTAATTTCCCTTTCTTCAGTCTCATTGTCAATGTATGGAAATGCCACTGATTTCTGGCATTGACCTTGTATCCTGCCATGCTACCAAACTGCCGTATGAGTTCTAGCAATCTTGGGGTGGATGCTTCTGCGTTTTCTGCGTAGACTGTCATGTCATTCGGCGAAGAGGGAGAGTTTGACTGCTTCTTTGCCAATTTGATGGCCTTCAAGGTCTCTTCGACGTCTGATTGCTGAGGCTAGAACTTCCAGGACTCTTGTGGAATAGCAGTGGTGAGTGTGGACCTCCCTGTCTTGTTCCTGATCTTAGGGGAAAGGCTCCCAGTGCTTCCGCATTGAGAATATTTGCTGTGGGCTTTTCGTACCAGGCTTTGAAGATGTTGTGGAATGATCCCTCTATCCCTACACTCTGAAGAGTTTTATCATGAATGGATGCTGTGTTTTCTTAAATGCTTTCTCTGCGTCTAACGAGAGGATCATGCGGTTCTTGTTTCGTCTGTTGCTGATATGATGAATCACATTGATTTTTTATTTTATATATATATATATGTATATATATATATATATATATACATATATATATTTTTTTTCGTGTTGAACCAGCCTTGTGTCCCAGGGATGAATCCTATTTGCTCATGGTGAACAGTTAGTTTTCTTAATGTACTGTTGGATCCTATTGGCCAGTGTCTTGTTGAGAACTTTTGCATCCATGTTCATCAGGGATATTGGTCTCTAATTCTCCTTTTCGGTGGGGTCTTGGTCTGGTTTTAGAAATAAAGTGATGCTGGCCTCAAGAACGAATTTGGAAGTACTCCATCTCTTCCTGTCTTTCGAAACAGATGTAGTAGAATAGGTATGGTTTCTTCTTTAAAGGTTTGATAGAATTCCCCTGGGAAGCCATCTGGCCCTGGACTTGCGTGTCTTGGGAGGTTTCTGATGACTGCTTCAAATTCCTCCCTGGTTTTCGGCCCGTTCGGGTTTTCTATTTCTTCCCCTTTCCAATTTTGGTAGTCTGTGGCCTTCCAGGAATGCGTCCGCTTCCTCTAGATTGCCTAACTTATTGGCGTATAGCTCTTCCTACTATGTTTATCATTTTATTATTTATTTTTTTAATAATAAATTTATTTATTTATTGGTGTTCCATTTACCAACATACAGAATAACACATGCCAGTGCTCATCCCGTGAAGTGTCCCTGTCAGTGCCCGTCACCCACTCACCCCACCCCCGCCCTCCTCCCCTTCCACCACCCCTTGTTCGTTTCCCAGAGTTAGGAGTCTTTACGTTCTGTCTCCCGTTCTGATATTTCCCACACATTTCTCCTCCCTTCCCTTAGAATCCCTTTCACTATTATTTATATTCCCCAAACGAATGAGAACATACACTGTTTGTCCTTCTCCGATTGACTCACTTCACTCAGCGTAATACCCTCCACTTCCATCCACGTGGAAGCAAATGCTGGGTATCTGTCGTTTCTAATGCTTGAGTAATATTCCATTGTGTACGTGAACCTCATCTATCTTCTTTAGCCATTCATCTTTCGATGGAAACCGAGGCTCCTTCCACAGTTTGGCTATTGTGGACATTGCTGCTGGAAACATCGGGGTGCAGGTGTCCCGCCGTTTCAATGCATCTGAAACTCTGGGGTCAATCCCCAGCAGTGCAATTGCTGGGTCGTAGACCAGGTCTATCTGTAACTCTTCTAGGATCCTCCACACAGTTTTCCAGAGTGGCTGCACCAGTTCACATTCCCACCAACAGGGTAAGAGGGTTCCCTTTTCTCCGCATCCTCTCCAACATTTGTGGTCTCCTGCCTTGTTTATTTTCCACATTCTCACTGGTGTGAGGTGGTATGTCATTGAGGTTTTGATTTGTATTTCCCTGATGGCAAGTGATGCAGAGCATTTTCTCATGTGCATGTTGGCCATGCGTATGACTTCCTCTGTGAGATCTCTCTTCACGTCTTTTGCCCATTTCATGATCGGATTGTTTGTTTCTCTGGTGTCGAGTTTAAGAAGTTCTTCGTAGATCCTGGAAACTAGCCCTTTATCTGATACGTCATTTGCAAATATCTTCTCCCACTGTGTAGGTTGTCTTTTAGTTTTGTTGATGGTATCCTTTGCTGTGCGAAAGCTTCTTGTCTTGATGAAGTCCCAATAGTTCCTTTTTGCTTTTGTTTCTTTGGCCTTCATGGATGTATCTTGGCAAGAAGTTACTGTGGCCGATTTCCAAAAAGGCGTTTGTTGCCTGTGTTCTCCTCTGGGATTTTGATGGACCCTTGTCTCCCATTTAGATCTTTCATCCATTTTGAGTTATCTCGAAATGTGTATGGTGCAAGAAGAGAGTGGTCTAGTTTCATTCATTCTTCTGCGTGTGGATGTGCAATTTTCCAGGCCACCATTTCCTGAAGAGACTGTGTTGCTTCCAGTGGATAGTCTTTCCTCCTTTATCGAATATTAGGTGACCATGAAGTTCAGGGGCCACTTCTGGGTTCTCTATTGTGTTCCACTGATCCATGTGTCTGTTTTTGTGCCAGTACCACACTGTCTCGATGACCGCAGCTTTGTAGTACCACCTGAAATCTGGCATTGTGGTGATTCCCCCAGATATGGTTTTCTTTTCTAAAATTCCCCTGGCTATTCGCGGTCTTTTCTGATTCCATACAGATCTTAAAATAACTTGTTCTAACTCTCTCAAGGGAGTCCATGGTATTTTGATAGGGAGCGCATTAAACGTGTAAATGGCCCTGGGTAACATGGACACTTTCAAAAGGTTAATTCTGCCAATCCATGAGCATGGAATACGTTTCCATCTCCTTGTGTCTTCCTCGATAGCTCTCAGAAGTGCTCTATAGCTTTTAGGGTATAGCTCCTTTGCCTCTTCGGTTAGGTTTATTCCTAGGTATCTTACGCTTCTGGGTGCAGTTGTCAATGGGATTGGCGCCTTAATTTCCCTTTCTTCAGTCTCATTGTCAGTGTATGGAAATGCCACTGATTTCTGGCATTGACCTTGTATCCTGCCATGCTACCAAACTGCCGTATGAGTTCTAGCAATCTTGGGGTGGATGCTTCTGGGTTTTCTGCGTAGACTGTCATGTCATTCGGCGAAGAGGGAGAGTTTGACTGCTTCTTTGCCAATTTGATGGCCTTCAAGGTCTCTTCGACGTCTGATTGCTGAGGCTAGAACTTCCAGGACTCTTGTGGAATAGCAGTGGTGAGTGTGGACCTCCCTGTCTTGTTCCTGATCTTAGGGGAAAGGCTCCCAGTGCTTCCGCATTGAGAATATTTGCTGTGGGCTTTTCGTACCAGGCTTTGAAGATGTTGTGGAATGATCCCTCTATCCCTACACTCTGAAGAGTTTTATCATGAATGGATGCTGTGTTTTCTTAAATGCTTTCTCTGCGTCTAACGAGAGGATCATGCGGTTCTTGTTTCGTCTGTTGCTGATATGATGAATCACATTGATTTTTTATTTTATATATAAATATATTTTTTCGTGTTGAACCAGTCTTGTGTCCCAGGGATGAATCCTATTTGCTCATGGTGAACAGTTAGTTTTCTTAATGTACTGTTGGATCCTATTGGCCAGTGTCTTGTTGAGAACTTTTGCATCCATGTTCATCAGGGATATTGGTCTCTAATTCTCCTTTTCGGTGGGGTCTTGGTCTGGTTTTAGAAATAAAGTGATGCTGGCCTCAAGAACGAATTTGGAAGTACTCCATCTCTTCCTGTCTTTCGAAACAGATGTAGTAGAATAGGTATGGTTTCTTCTTTAAAGGTTCGATAGAATTCCCCTGGGAAGCCATCTGGCCCTGGACTTGCGTGTCTTGGGAGGTTTCTGATGACTGCTTCAAATTCCTCCCTGGTTTTCGGCCCGTTCGGGTTTTCTATTTCTTCCCCTTTCCAATTTTGGTAGTCTGTGGCCTTCCAGGAATGCGTCCGCTTCCTCTAGATTGCCTAACTTATTGGCGTATAGCTCTTCCTACTATGTTTATCATTTTATTATTTATTTTTTTAATAATAAATTTATTTATTTATTGGTGTTCCATTTACCAACATACAGAATAACACATGCCAGTGCTCATCCCGTGAAGTGTCCCTGTCAGTGCCCGTCACCCACTCACCCCACCCCCGCCCTCCTCCCCTTCCACCACCCCTTGTTCGTTTCCCAGAGTTAGGAGTCTTTACGTTCTGTCTCCCGTTCTGATATTTCCCACACATTTCTCCTCCCTTCCCTTAGAATCCCTTTCACTATTATTTATATTCCCCAAACGAATGAGAACATACACTGTTTGTCCTTCTCCGATTGACTCACTTCACTCAGCGTAATACCCTCCACTTCCATCCACGTGGAAGCAAATGCTGGGTATCTGTCGTTTCTAATGCCTGAGTAATATTCCATTGTGTACGTGAACCTCATCTATCTTCTTTAGCCATTCATCTTTCGATGGAAACCGAGGCTCCTTCCACAGTTTGGCTATTGTGGACATTGCTGCTGGAAACATCGGGGTGCAGGTGTCCCGCCGTTTCAATGCATCTGAAACTCTGGGGTCAATCCCCAGCAGTGCAATTGCTGGGTCGTAGACCAGGTCTATCTGTAACTCTTCTAGGATCCTCCACACAGTTTTCCAGAGTGGCTGCACCAGTTCACATTCCCACCAACAGGGTAAGAGGGTTCCCTTTTCTCCGCATCCTCTCCAACATTTGTGGTCTCCTGCCTTGTTTATTTTCCACATTCTCACTGGTGTGAGGTGGTATGTCATTGAGGTTTTGATTTGTATTTCCCTGATGGCAAGTGATGCAGAGCATTTTCTCATGTGCATGTTGGCCATGCGTATGACTTCCTCTGTGAGATCTCTCTTCACGTCTTTTGCCCATTTCATGATCGGATTATTTGTTTCTCTGGTGTCGAGTTTAAGAAGTTCTTCGTAGATCCTGGAAACTAGCCCTTTATCTGATACGTCATTTGCAAATATCTTCTCCCACTGTGTAGGTTGTCTTTTAGTTTTGTTGATGGTATCCTTTGCTGTGCGAAAGCTTCTTGTCTTGATGAAGTCCCAATAGTTCCTTTTTGCTTTTGTTTCTTTGGCCTTCATGGATGTATCTTGGCAAGAAGTTACTGTGGCCGATTTCCAAAAAGGCGTTTGTTGCCTGTGTTCTCCTCTGGGATTTTGATGGACCCTTGTCTCCCATTTAGATCTTTCATCCATTTTGAGTTATCTCGAAATGTGTATGGTGCAAGAAGAGAGTGGTCTAGTTTCATTCATTCTTCTGCGTGTGGATGTGCAATTTTCCAGGCCACCATTTCCTGAAGAGACTGTGTTGCTTCCAGTGGATAGTCTTTCCTCCTTTATCGAATATTAGGTGACCATGAAGTTCAGGGGCCACTTCTGGGTTCTCTATTGTGTTCCACTGATCCATGTGTCTGTTTTTGTGCCAGTACCACACTGTCTCGATGACCGCAGCTTTGTAGTACCACCTGAAATCTGGCATTGTGGTGATTCCCCCAGATATGGTTTTCTTTTCTAAAATTCCCCTGGCTATTCGCGGTCTTTTCTGATTCCATACAGATCTTAAAATAACTTGTTCTAACTCTCTCAAGGGAGTCCATGGTATTTTGATAGGGAGCGCATTAAACGTGTAAATGGCCCTGGGTAACATGGACACTTTCAAAAGGTTAATTCTGCCAATCCATGAGCATGGAATACGTTTCCATCTCTTTGTGTCTTCCTCGATAGCTCTCAGAAGTGCTCTATAGCTTTTAGGGTATAGCTCCTTTGCCTCTTCGGTTAGGTTTATTCCTAGGTATCTTACGCTTCTGGGTGCAGTTGTCAATGGGATTGGCGCCTTAATTTCCCTTTCTTCAGTCTCATTGTCAGTGTATGGAAATGCCACTGATTTCTGGCATTGACCTTGTATCCTGCCATGCTACCAAACTGCCGTATGAGTTCTAGCAATCTTGGGGTGGATGCTTCTGCGTTTTCTGCGTAGACTGTCATGTCATTCGGCGAAGAGGGAGAGTTTGACTGCTTCTTTGCCAATTTGATGGCCTTCAAGGTCTCTTCGACGTCTGATTGCTGAGGCTAGAACTTCCAGGACTCTTGTGGAATAGCAGTGGTGAGTGTGGACCTCCCTGTCTGGTTCCTGATCTTAGGGGAAAGGCTCCCAGTGCTTCCGCATTGAGAATATTTGCTGTGGGCTTTTCGTACCAGGCTTTGAAGATGTTGTGGAATGATCCCTCTATCCCTACACTCTGAAGAGTTTTATCATGAATGGATGCTGTGTTTTCTTAAATGCTTTCTCTGCGTCTAACGAGAGGATCATGCGGTTCTTGTTTCGTCTGTTGCTGACATGATGAATCACATTGATTTTTTATTTTATATATATATATATGTATATATATATATATATATACATATATATATATTTTTTTTCGTGTTGAACCAGCCTTGTGTCCCAGGGATGAATCCTATTTGCTCATGGTGAACAGTTAGTTTTCTTAATGTACTGTTGGATCCTATTGGCCAGTGTCTTGTTGAGAACTTTTGCATCCATGTTCATCAGGGATATTGGTCTCTAATTCTCCTTTTCGGTGGGGTCTTGGTCTGGTTTTAGAAATAAAGTGATGCTGGCCTCAAGAACGAATTTGGAAGTACTCCATCTCTTCCTGTCTTTCGAAACAGATGTAGTAGAATAGGTATGGTTTCTTCTTTAAAGGTTCGATAGAATTCCCCTGGGAAGCCATCTGGCCCTGGACTTGCGTGTCTTGGGAGGTTTCTGATGACTGCTTCAAATTCCTCCCTGGTTTTCGGCCCGTTCGGGTTTTCTATTTCTTCCCCTTTCCAATTTTGGTAGTCTGTGGCCTTCCAGGAATGCGTCCGCTTCCTCTAGATTGCCTAACTTATTGGCGTATAGCTCTTCCTACTATGTTTATCATTTTATTATTTATTTTTTTAATAATAAATTTATTTATTTATTGGTGTTCCATTTACCAACATACAGAATAACACATGCCAGTGCTCATCCCGTGAAGTGTCCCTGTCAGTGCCCGTCACCCACTCACCCCACCCCCGCCCTCCTCCCCTTCCACCACCCCTTGTTCGTTTCCCAGAGTTAGGAGTCTTTACGTTCTGTCTCCCGTTCTGATATTTCCCACACATTTCTCCTCCCTTCCCTTAGAATCCCTTTCACTATTATTTATATTCCCCAAACGAATGAGAACATACACTGTTTGTCCTTCTCCGATTGACTCACTTCACTCAGCGTAATACCCTCCACTTCCATCCACGTGGAAGCAAATGCTGGGTATCTGTCGTTTCTAATGCCTGAGTAATATTCCATTGCGTACGTGAACCTCATCTATCTTCTTTAGCCATTCATCTTTCGATGGAAACCGAGGCTCCTTCCACAGTTTGGCTATTGTGGACATTGCTGCTGGAAACATCGGGGTGCAGGTGTCCCGCCGTTTCAATGCATCTGAAACTCTGGGGTCAATCCCCAGCAGTGCAATTGCTGGGTCGTAGACCAGGTCTATCTGTAACTCTTCTAGGATCCTCCACACAGTTTTCCAGAGTGGCTGCACCAGTTCACATTCCCACCAACAGGGTAAGAGGGTTCCCTTTTCTCCGCATCCTCTCCAACATTTGTGGTCTCCTGCCTTGTTTATTTTCCACATTCTCACTGGTGTGAGGTGGTATGTCATTGAGGTTTTGATTTGTATTTCCCTGATGGCAAGTGATGCAGAGCATTTTCTCATGTGCATGTTGGCCATGCGTATGACTTCCTCTGTGAGATCTCTCTTCACGTCTTTTGCCCATTTCATGATCGGATTGTTTGTTTCTCTGGTGTCGAGTTTAAGAAGTTCTTCGTAGATCCTGGAAACTAGCCCTTTATCTGATACGTCATTTGCAAATATCTTCTCCCACTGTGTAGGTTGTCTTTTAGTTTTGTTGATGGTATCCTTTGCTGTGCGAAAGCTTCTTGTCTTGATGAAGTCCCAATAGTTCCTTTTTGCTTTTGTTTCTTTGGCCTTCATGGATGTATCTTGGCAAGAAGTTACTGTGGCCGATTTCCAAAAAGGCGTTTGTTGCCTGTGTTCTCCTCTGGGATTTTGATGGACCCTTGTCTCCCATTTAGATCTTTCATCCATTTTGAGTTATCTCGAAATGTGTATGGTGCAAGAAGAGAGTGGTCTAGTTTCATTCATTCTTCTGCGTGTGGATGTGCAATTTTCCAGGCCACCATTTCCTGAAGAGACTGTGTTGCTTCCAGTGGATAGTCTTTCCTCCTTTATCGAATATTAGGTGACCATGAAGTTCAGGGGCCACTTCTGGGTTCTCTATTGTGTTCCACTGATCCACGTGGAACACATGTTCTGTTTTTGTGCCAGTACCACACTGTCTCGATGACCGCAGCTTTGTAGTACCACCTGAAATCTGGCATTGTGCTGATGCCCCCAGATATGGTTTTCTTTTCTAAAATTCCCCTGGCTATTCGCGGTCTTTTCTGATTCCATACAGATCTTAAAATAACTTGTTCTAACTCTCTCAAGGGAGTCCATGGTATTTTGATAGGGAGCGCATTAAACGTGTAAATGGCCCTGGGTAACATGGACACTTTCAAAAGGTTAATTCTGCCAATCCATGAGCATGGAATACGTTTCCATCTCTTTGTGTCTTCCTCGATAGCTCTCAGAAGTGCTCTATAGCTTTTAGGGTATAGCTCCTTTGCCTCTTCGGTTAGGTTTATTCCTAGGTATCTTACGCTTCTGGGTGCAGTTGTCAATGGGATTGGCGCCTTAATTTCCCTTTCTTCAGTCTCATTGTCAGTGTATGGAAATGCCACTGATTTCTGGCATTGACCTTGTATCCTGCCATGCTACCAAACTGCCGTATGAGTTCTAGCAATCTTGGGGTGGATGCTTCTGCGTTTTCTGCGTAGACTGTCATGTCATTCGGCGAAGAGGGAGAGTTTGACTGCTTCTTTGCCAATTTGATGGCCTTCAAGGTCTCTTCGTCGTCTGATTGCTGAGGCTAGAACTTCCAGGACTCTTGTGGAATAGCAGTGGTGAGTGTGGACCTCCCTGTCTTGTTCCTGATCTTAGGGGAAAGGCTCCCAGTGCTTCCGCATTGAGAATATTTGCTGTGGGCTTTTCGTACCAGGCTTTGAAGATGTTGTGGAATGATCCCTCTATCCCTACACTCTGAAGAGTTTTATCATGAATGGATGCTGTGTTTTCTTAAATGCTTTCTCTGCGTCTAACGAGAGGATCATGCGGTTCTTGTTTCGTCTGTTGCTGATAGGATGAATCACATTGATTTTTTATTTTATATATATATATATTTATTTTTTCGTGTTGAACCAGCCTTGTGTCCCAGGGATGAATCCTATTTGCTCATGGTGAACAGTTAGTTTTCTTAATGTACTGTTGGATCCTATTGGCCAGTGTCTTGTTGAGAACTTTTGCATCCATGTTCATCAGGGATATTGGTCTCTAATTCTCCTTTTCGGTGGGGTCTTGGTCTGGTTTTAGAAATAAAGTGATGCTGGCCTCAAGAACGAATTTGGAAGTACTCCATCTCTTCCTGTCTTTCGAAACAGATGTAGTAGAATAGGTATGGTTTCTTCTTTAAAGGTTCGATAGAATTCCCCTGGGAAGCCATCTGGCCCTGGACTTGCGTGTCTTGGGAGGTTTCTGATGACTGCTTCAAATTCCTCCCTGGTTTTCGGCCCGTTCGGGTTTTCTATTTCTTCCCCTTTCCAATTTTGGTAGTCTGTGGCCTTCCAGGAATGCGTCCGCTTCCTCTAGATTGCCTAACTTATTGGCGTATAGCTCTTCCTACTATGTTTATCATTTTATTATTTATTTTTTTAATAATAAATTTATTTATTTATTGGTGTTCCATTTACCAACATACAGAATAACACATGCCAGTGCTCATCCCGTGAAGTGTCCCTGTCAGTGCCCGTCACCCACTCACCCCACCCCCGCCCTCCTCCCCTTCCACCACCCCTTGTTCGTTTCCCAGAGTTAGGAGTCTTTACGTTCTGTCTCCCGTTCTGATATTTCCCACACATTTCTCCTCCCTTCCCTTAGAATCCCTTTCACTATTATTTATATTCCCCAAACGAATGAGAACATACACTGTTTGTCCTTCTCCGATTGACTCACTTCACTCAGCGTAATACCCTCCACTTCCATCCACGTGGAAGCAAATGCTGGGTATCTGTCGTTTCTAATGCCTGAGTAATATTCCATTGCGTACGTGAACCTCATCTATCTTCTTTAGCCATTCATCTTTCGATGGAAACCGAGGCTCCTTCCACAGTTTGGCTATTGTGGACATTGCTGCTGGAAACATCGGGGTGCAGGTGTCCCGCCGTTTCAATGCATCTGAAACTCTGGGGTCAATCCCCAGCAGTGCAATTGCTGGGTCGTAGACCAGGTCTATCTGTAACTCTTCTAGGATCCTCCACACAGTTTTCCAGAGTGGCTGCACCAGTTCACATTCCCACCAACAGGGTAAGAGGGTTCCCTTTTCTCCGCATCCTCTCCAACATTTGTGGTCTCCTGCCTTGTTTATTTTCCACATTCTCACTGGTGTGAGGTGGTATGTCATTGAGGTTTTGATTTGTATTTCCCTGATGGCAAGTGATGCAGAGCATTTTCTCATGTGCATGTTGGCCATGCGTATGACTTCCTCTGTGAGATCTCTCTTCACGTCTTTTGCCCATTTCATGATCGGATTGTTTGTTTCTCTGGTGTCGAGTTTAAGAAGTTCTTCGTAGATCCTGGAAACTAGCCCTTTATCTGATACGTCATTTGCAAATATCTTCTCCCACTGTGTAGGTTGTCTTTTAGTTTTGTTGATGGTATCCTTTGCTGTGCGAAAGCTTCTTGTCTTGATGAAGTCCCAATAGTTCCTTTTTGCTTTTGTTTCTTTGGCCTTCATGGATGTATCTTGGCAAGAAGTTACTGTGGCCGATTTCCAAAAAGGCGTTTGTTGCCTGTGTTCTCCTCTGGGATTTTGATGGACCCTTGTCTCCCATTTAGATCTTTCATCCATTTTGAGTTATCTCGAAATGTGTATGGTGCAAGAAGAGAGTGGTCTAGTTTCATTCATTCTTCTGCGTGTGGATGTGCAATTTTCCAGGCCACCATTTCCTGAAGAGACTGTGTTGCTTCCAGTGGATAGTCTTTCCTCCTTTATCGAATATTAGGTGACCATGAAGTTCAGGGGCCACTTCTGGGTTCTCTATTGTGTTCCACTGATCCACGTGGAACACATGTTCTGTTTTTGTGCCAGTACCACACTGTCTCGATGACCGCAGCTTTGTAGTACCACCTGAAATCTGGCATTGTGCTGATGCCCCCAGATATGGTTTTCTTTTCTAAAATTCCCCTGGCTATTCGCGGTCTTTTCTGATTCCATACAGATCTTAAAATAACATGTTCTAACTCTCTCAAGGGAGTCCATGGTATTTTGATAGGGAGCGCATTAAACGTGTAAATGGCCCTGGGTAACATGGACACTTTCAAAAGGTTAATTCTGCCAATCCATGAGCATGGAATACGTTTCCATCTCTTTGTGTCTTCCTCGATAGCTCTCAGAAGTGCTCTATAGCTTTTAGGGTATAGCTCCTTTGCCTCTTCGGTTAGGTTTATTCCTAGGTATCTTACGCTTCTGGGTGCAGTTGTCAATGGGATTGGCGCCTTAATTTCCCTTTCTTCAGTCTCATTGTCAGTGTATGGAAATGCCACTGATTTCTGGCATTGACCTTGTATCCTGCCATGCTACCAAACTGCCGTATGAGTTCTAGCAATCTTGGGGTGGATGCTTCTGCGTTTTCTGCGTAGACTGTCATGTCATTCGGCGAAGAGGGAGAGTTTGACTGCTTCTTTGCCAATTTGATGGCCTTCAAGGTCTCTTCGTCGTCTGATTGCTGAGGCTAGAACTTCCAGGACTCTTGTGGAATAGCAGTGGTGAGTGTGGACCTCCCTGTCTTGTTCCTGATCTTAGGGGAAAGGCTCCCAGTGCTTCCGCATTGAGAATATTTGCTGTGGGCTTTTCGTACCAGGCTTTGAAGATGTTGTGGAATGATCCCTCTATCCCTACACTCTGAAGAGTTTTATCATGAATGGATGCTGTGTTTTCTTAAATGCTTTCTCTGCGTCTAACGAGAGGATCATGCGGTTCTTGTTTCGTCTGTTGCTGATAGGATGAATCACATTGATTTTTTATTTTATATATATATATATTTATTTTTTCGTGTTGAACCAGCCTTGTGTCCCAGGGATGAATCCTATTTGCTCATGGTGAACAGTTAGTTTTCTTAATGTACTGTTGGATCCTATTGGCCAGTGTCTTGTTGAGAACTTTTGCATCCATGTTCATCAGGGATATTGGTCTCTAATTCTCCTTTTCGGTGGGGTCTTGGTCTGGTTTTAGAAATAAAGTGATGCTGGCCTCAAGAACGAATTTGGAAGTACTCCATCTCTTCCTGTCTTTCGAAACAGATGTAGTAGAATAGGTATGGTTTCTTCTTTAAAGGTTCGATAGAATTCCCCTGGGAAGCCATCTGGCCCTGGACTTGCGTGTCTTGGGAGGTTTCTGATGACTGCTTCAAATTCCTCCCTGGTTTTCGGCCCGTTCGGGTTTTCTATTTCTTCCCCTTTCCAATTTTGGTAGTCTGTGGCCTTCCAGGAATGCGTCCGCTTCCTCTAGATTGCCTAACTTATTGGCGTATAGCTCTTCCTACTATGTTTATCATTTTATTATTTATTTTTTTAATAATAAATTTATTTATTTATTGGTGTTCCATTTACCAACATACAGAATAACACATGCCAGTGCTCATCCCGTGAAGTGTCCCTGTCAGTGCCCGTCACCCACTCACCCCACCCCCGCCCTCCTCCCCTTCCACCACCCCTTGTTCGTTTCCCAGAGTTAGGAGTCTTTACGTTCTGTCTCCCGTTCTGATATTTCCCACACATTTCTCCTCCCTTCCCTTAGAATCCCTTTCACTATTATTTATATTCCCCAAACGAATGAGAACATACACTGTTTGTCCTTCTCCGATTGACTCACTTCACTCAGCGTAATACCCTCCACTTCCATCCACGTGGAAGCAAATGCTGGGTATCTGTCGTTTCTAATGCCTGAGTAATATTCCATTGCGTACGTGAACCTCATCTATCTTCTTTAGCCATTCATCTTTCGATGGAAACCGAGGCTCCTTCCACAGTTTGGCTATTGTGGACATTGCTGCTGGAAACATCGGGGTGCAGGTGTCCCGCCGTTTCAATGCATCTGAAACTCTGGGGTCAATCCCCAGCAGTGCAATTGCTGGGTCGTAGACCAGGTCTATCTGTAACTCTTCTAGGATCCTCCACACAGTTTTCCAGAGTGGCTGCACCAGTTCACATTCCCACCAACAGGGTAAGAGGGTTCCCTTTTCTCCGCATCCTCTCCAACATTTGTGGTCTCCTGCCTTGTTTATTTTCCACATTCTCACTGGTGTGAGGTGGTATGTCATTGAGGTTTTGATTTGTATTTCCCTGATGGCAAGTGATGCAGAGCATTTTCTCATGTGCATGTTGGCCATGCGTATGACTTCCTCTGTGAGATCTCTCTTCACGTCTTTTGCCCATTTCATGATCGGATTGTTTGTTTCTCTGGTGTCGAGTTTAAGAAGTTCTTCGTAGATCCTGGAAACTAGCCCTTTATCTGATACGTCATTTGCAAATATCTTCTCCCACTGTGTAGGTTGTCTTTTAGTTTTGTTGATGGTATCCTTTGCTGTGCGAAAGCTTCTTGTCTTGATGAAGTCCCAATAGTTCCTTTTTGCTTTTGTTTCTTTGGCCTTCATGGATGTATCTTGGCAAGAAGTTACTGTGGCCGATTTCCAAAAAGGCGTTTGTTGCCTGTGTTCTCCTCTGGGATTTTGATGGACCCTTGTCTCCCATTTAGATCTTTCATCCATTTTGAGTTATCTCGAAATGTGTATGGTGCAAGAAGAGAGTGGTCTAGTTTCATTCATTCTTCTGCGTGTGGATGTGCAATTTTCCAGGCCACCATTTCCTGAAGAGACTGTGTTGCTTCCAGTGGATAGTCTTTCCTCCTTTATCGAATATTAGGTGACCATGAAGTTCAGGGGCCACTTCTGGGTTCTCTATTGTGTTCCACTGATCCACGTGGAACACATGTTCTGTTTTTGTGCCAGTACCACACTGTCTCGATGACCGCAGCTTTGTAGTACCACCTGAAATCTGGCATTGTGCTGATGCCCCCAGATATGGTTTTCTTTTCTAAAATTCCCCTGGCTATTCGCGGTGTTTTCTGATTCCATACAGATCTTAAAATAACATGTTCTAACTCTCTCAAGGGAGTCCATGGTATTTTGATAGGGAGCGCATTAAACGTGTAAATGGCCCTGGGTAACATGGACACTTTCAAAAGGTTAATTCTGCCAATCCATGAGCATGGAATACGTTTCCATCTCTTTGTGTCTTCCTCGATAGCTCTCAGAAGTGCTCTATAGCTTTTAGGGTATAGCTCCTTTGCCTCTTCGGTTAGGTTTATTCCTAGGTATCTTACGCTTCTGGGTGCAGTTGTCAATGGGATTGGCGCCTTAATTTCCCTTTCTTCAGTCTCATTGTCAGTGTATGGAAATGCCACTGATTTCTGGCATTGACCTTGTATCCTGCCATGCTACCAAACTGCCGTATGAGTTCTAGCAATCTTGGGGTGGATGCTTCTGCGTTTTCTGCGTAGACTGTCATGTCATTCGGCGAAGAGGGAGAGTTTGACTGCTTCTTTGCCAATTTGATGGCCTTCAAGGTCTCTTCGTCGTCTGATTGCTGAGGCTAGAACTTCCAGGACTCTTGTGGAATAGCAGTGGTGAGTGTGGACCTCCCTGTCTTGTTCCTGATCTTAGGGGAAAGGCTCCCAGTGCTTCCGCATTGAGAATATTTGCTGTGGGCTTTTCGTACCAGGCTTTGAAGATGTTGTGGAATGATCCCTCTATCCCTACACTCTGAAGAGTTTTATCATGAATGGATGCTGTGTTTTCTTAAATGCTTTCTCTGCGTCTAACGAGAGGATCATGCGGTTCTTGTTTCGTCTGTTGCTGATAGGATGAATCACATTGATTTTTTATTTTATATATATATATATTTATTTTTTCGTGTTGAACCAGCCTTGTGTCCCAGGGATGAATCCTATTTGCTCATGGTGAACAGTTAGTTTTCTTAATGTACTGTTGGATCCTATTGGCCAGTGTCTTGTTGAGAACTTTTGCATCCATGTTCATCAGGGATATTGGTCTCTAATTCTCCTTTTCGGTGGGGTCTTGGTCTGGTTTTAGAAATAAAGTGATGCTGGCCTCAAGAACGAATTTGGAAGTACTCCATCTCTTCCTGTCTTTCGAAACAGATGTAGTAGAATAGGTATGGTTTCTTCTTTAAAGGTTCGATAGAATTCCCCTGGGAAGCCATCTGGCCCTGGACTTGCGTGTCTTGGGAGGTTTCTGATGACTGCTTCAAATTCCTCCCTGGTTTTCGGCCCGTTCGGGTTTTCTATTTCTTCCCCTTTCCAATTTTGGTAGTCTGTGGCCTTCCAGGAATGCGTCCGCTTCCTCTAGATTGCCTAACTTATTGGCGTATAGCTCTTCCTACTATGTTTATCATTTTATTATTTATTTTTTTAATAATAAATTTATTTATTTATTGGTGTTCCATTTACCAACATACAGAATAACACATGCCAGTGCTCATCCCGTGAAGTGTCCCTGTCAGTGCCCGTCACCCACTCACCCCACCCCCGCCCTCCTCCCCTTCCACCACCCCTTGTTCGTTTCCCAGAGTTAGGAGTCTTTACGTTCTGTCTCCCGTTCTGATATTTCCCACACATTTCTCCTCCCTTCCCTTAGAATCCCTTTCACTATTATTTATATTCCCCAAACGAATGAGAACATACACTGTTTGTCCTTCTCCGATTGACTCACTTCACTCAGCGTAATACCCTCCACTTCCATCCACGTGGAAGCAAATGCTGGGTATCTGTCGTTTCTAATGCCTGAGTAATATTCCATTGCGTACGTGAACCTCATCTATCTTCTTTAGCCATTCATCTTTCGATGGAAACCGAGGCTCCTTCCACAGTTTGGCTATTGTGGACATTGCTGCTGGAAACATCGGGGTGCAGGTGTCCCGCCGTTTCAATGCATCTGAAACTCTGGGGTCAATCCCCAGCAGTGCAATTGCTGGGTCGTAGACCAGGTCTATCTGTAACTCTTCTAGGATCCTCCACACAGTTTTCCAGAGTGGCTGCACCAGTTCACATTCCCACCAACAGGGTAAGAGGGTTCCCTTTTCTCCGCATCCTCTCCAACATTTGTGGTCTCCTGCCTTGTTTATTTTCCACATTCTCACTGGTGTGAGGTGGTATGTCATTGAGGTTTTGATTTGTATTTCCCTGATGGCAAGTGATGCAGAGCATTTTCTCATGTGCATGTTGGCCATGCGTATGACTTCCTCTGTGAGATCTCTCTTCACGTCTTTTGCCCATTTCATGATCGGATTGTTTGTTTCTCTGGTGTCGAGTTTAAGAAGTTCTTCGTAGATCCTGGAAACTAGCCCTTTATCTGATACGTCATTTGCAAATATCTTCTCCCACTGTGTAGGTTGTCTTTTAGTTTTGTTGATGGTATCCTTTGCTGTGCGAAAGCTTCTTGTCTTGATGAAGTCCCAATAGTTCCTTTTTGCTTTTGTTTCTTTGGCCTTCATGGATGTATCTTGGCAAGAAGTTACTGTGGCCGATTTCCAAAAAGGCGTTTGTTGCCTGTGTTCTCCTCTGGGATTTTGATGGACCCTTGTCTCCCATTTAGATCTTTCATCCATTTTGAGTTATCTCGAAATGTGTATGGTGCAAGAAGAGAGTGGTCTAGTTTCATTCATTCTTCTGCGTGTGGATGTGCAATTTTCCAGGCCACCATTTCCTGAAGAGACTGTGTTGCTTCCAGTGGATAGTCTTTCCTCCTTTATCGAATATTAGGTGACCATGAAGTTCAGGGGCCACTTCTGGGTTCTCTATTGTGTTCCACTGATCCACGTGGAACACATGTTCTGTTTTTGTGCCAGTACCACACTGTCTCGATGACCGCAGCTTTGTAGTACCACCTGAAATCTGGCATTGTGCTGATGCCCCCAGATATGGTTTTCTTTTCTAAAATTCCCCTGGCTATTCGCGGTGTTTTCTGATTCCATACAGATCTTAAAATAACATGTTCTAACTCTCTCAAGGGAGTCCATGGTATTTTGATAGGGAGCGCATTAAACGTGTAAATGGCCCTGGGTAACATGGACACTTTCAAAAGGTTAATTCTGCCAATCCATGAGCATGGAATACGTTTCCATCTCTTTGTGTCTTCCTCGATAGCTCTCAGAAGTGCTCTATAGCTTTTAGGGTATAGCTCCTTTGCCTCTTCGGTTAGGTTTATTCCTAGGTATCTTACGCTTCTGGGTGCAGTTGTCAATGGGATTGGCGCCTTAATTTCCCTTTCTTCAGTCTCATTGTCAGTGTATGGAAATGCCACTGATTTCTGGCATTGACCTTGTATCCTGCCATGCTACCAAACTGCCGTATGAGTTCTAGCAATCTTGGGGTGGATGCTTCTGGGTTTTCTGCGTAGACTGTCATGTCATTCGGCGAAGAGGGAGAGTTTGACTGCTTCTTTGCCAATTTGATGGCCTTCAAGGTCTCTTCGTCGTCTGATTGCTGAGGCTAGAACTTCCAGGACTCTTGTGGAATAGCAGTGGTGAGTGTGGACCTCCCTGTCTTGTTCCTGATCTTAGGGGAAAGGCTCCCAGTGCTTCCGCATTGAGAATATTTGCTGTGGGCTTTTCGTACCAGGCTTTGAAGATGTTGTGGAATGATCCCTCTATCCCTACACTCTGAAGAGTTTTATCATGAATGGATGCTGTGTTTTCTTAAATGCTTTCTCTGCGTCTAACGAGAGGATCATGCGGTTCTTGTTTCGTCTGTTGCTGATATGATGAATCACATTGATTTTTTATTTTATATATAAATATATTTTTTCGTGTTGAACCAGCCTTGTGTCCCAGGGATGAATCCTATTTGCTCATGGTGAACAGTTAGTTTTCTTAATGTACTGTTGGATCCTATTGGCCAGTGTCTTGTTGAGAACTTTTGCATCCATGTTCATCAGGGATATTGGTCTCTAATTCTCCTTTTCGGTGGGGTCTTGGTCTGGTTTTAGAAATAAAGTGATGCTGGCCTCAAGAACGAATTTGGAAGTACTCCATCTCTTCCTGTCTTTCGAAACAGATGTAGTAGAATAGGTATGGTTTCTTCTTTAAAGGTTTGATAGAATTCCCCTGGGAAGCCATCTGGCCCTGGACTTGCGTGTCTTGGGAGGTTTCTGATGACTGCTTCAAATTCCTCCCTGGTTTTCGGCCCGTTCGGGTTTTCTATTTCTTCCCCTTTCCAATTTTGGTAGTCTGTGGCCTTCCAGGAATGCGTCCGCTTCCTCTAGATTGCCTAACTTATTGGCGTATAGCTCTTCCTACTATGTTTATCATTTTATTATTTATTTTTTTAATAATAAATTTATTTATTTATTGGTGTTCCATTTACCAACATACAGAATAACACATGCCAGTGCTCATCCCGTGAAGTGTCCCTGTCAGTGCCCGTCACCCACTCACCCCACCCCCGCCCTCCTCCCCTTCCACCACCCCTTGTTCGTTTCCCAGAGTTAGGAGTCTTTACGTTCTGTCTCCCGTTCTGATATTTCCCACACATTTCTCCTCCCTTCCCTTAGAATCCCTTTCACTATTATTTATATTCCCCAAACGAATGAGAACATACACTGTTTGTCCTTCTCCGATTGACTCACTTCACTCAGCGTAATACCCTCCACTTCCATCCACGTGGAAGCAAATGCTGGGTATCTGTCGTTTCTAATGCCTGAGTAATATTCCATTGTGTACGTGAACCTCATCTATCTTCTTTAGCCATTCATCTTTCGATGGAAACCGAGGCTCCTTCCACAGTTTGGCTATTGTGGACATTGCTGCTGGAAACATCGGGGTGCAGGTGTCCCGCCGTTTCAATGCATCTGAAACTCTGGGGTCAATCCCCAGCAGTGCAATTGCTGGGTCGTAGACCAGGTCTATCTGTAACTCTTCTAGGATCCTCCACACAGTTTTCCAGAGTGGCTGCACCAGTTCACATTCCCACCAACAGGGTAAGAGGGTTCCCTTTTCTCCGCATCCTCTCCAACATTTGTGGTCTCCTGCCTTGTTTATTTTCCACATTCTCACTGGTGTGAGGTGGTATGTCATTGAGGTTTTGATTTGTATTTCCCTGATGGCAAGTGATGCAGAGCATTTTCTCATGTGCATGTTGGCCATGCGTATGACTTCCTCTGTGAGATCTCTCTTCACGTCTTTTGCCCATTTCATGATCGGATTATTTGTTTCTCTGGTGTCGAGTTTAAGAAGTTCTTCGTAGATCCTGGAAACTAGCCCTTTATCTGATACGTCATTTGCAAATATCTTCTCCCACTGTGTAGGTTGTCTTTTAGTTTTGTTGATGGTATCCTTTGCTGTGCGAAAGCTTCTTGTCTTGATGAAGTCCCAATAGTTCCTTTTTGCTTTTGTTTCTTTGGCCTTCATGGATGTATCTTGGCAAGAAGTTACTGTGGCCGATTTCCAAAAAGGCGTTTGTTGCCTGTGTTCTCCTCTGGGATTTTGATGGACCCTTGTCTCCCATTTAGATCTTTCATCCATTTTGAGTTATCTCGAAATGTGTATGGTGCAAGAAGAGAGTGGTCTAGTTTCATTCATTCTTCTGCGTGTGGATGTGCAATTTTCCAGGCCACCATTTCCTGAAGAGACTGTGTTGCTTCCAGTGGATAGTCTTTCCTCCTTTATCGAATATTAGGTGACCATGAAGTTCAGGGGCCACTTCTGGGTTCTCTATTGTGTTCCACTGATCCATGTGTCTGTTTTTGTGCCAGTACCACACTGTCTCGATGACCGCAGCTTTGTAGTACCACCTGAAATCTGGCATTGTGGTGATTCCCCCAGATATGGTTTTCTTTTCTAAAATTCCCCTGGCTATTCGCGGTGTTTTCTGATTCCATACAGATCTTAAAATAACTTGTTCTAACTCTCTCAAGGGAGTCCATGGTATTTTGATAGGGAGCGCATTAAACGTGTAAATGGCCCTGGGTAACATGGACACTTTCAAAAGGTTAATTCTGCCAATCCATGAGCATGGAATACGTTTCCATCTCTTTGTGTCTTCCTCGATAGCTCTCAGAAGTGCTCTATAGCTTTTAGGGTATAGCTCCTTTGCCTCTTCGGTTAGGTTTATTCCTAGGTATCTTACGCTTCTGGGTGCAGTTGTCAATGGGATTGGCGCCTTAATTTCCCTTTCTTCAGTCTCATTGTCAGTGTATGGAAATGCCACTGATTTCTGGCATTGACCTTGTATCCTGCCATGCTACCAAACTGCCGTATGAGTTCTAGCAATCTTGGGGTGGATGCTTCTGCGTTTTCTGCGTAGACTGTCATGTCATTCGGCGAAGAGGGAGAGTTTGACTGCTTCTTTGCCAATTTGATGGCCTTCAAGGTCTCTTCGACGTCTGATTGCTGAGGCTAGAACTTCCAGGACTCTTGTGGAATAGCAGTGGTGAGTGTGGACCTCCCTGTCTGGTTCCTGATCTTAGGGGAAAGGCTCCCAGTGCTTCCGCATTGAGAATATTTGCTGTGGGCTTTTCGTACCAGGCTTTGAAGATGTTGTGGAATGATCCCTCTATCCCTACACTCTGAAGAGTTTTATCATGAATGGATGCTGTGTTTTCTTAAATGCTTTCTCTGCGTCTAACGAGAGGATCATGCGGTTCTTGTTTCGTCTGTTGCTGACATGATGAATCACATTGATTTTTTATTTTATATATATATATATGTATATATATATATATATATATATACATATATATATATATTTTTTCGTGTTGAACCAGCCTTGTGTCCCAGGGATGAATCCTATTTGCTCATGGTGAACAGTTAGTTTTCTTAATGTACTGTTGGATCCTATTGGCCAGTGTCTTGTTGAGAACTTTTGCATCCATGTTCATCAGGGATATTGGTCTCTAATTCTCCTTTTCGGTGGGGTCTTGGTCTGGTTTTAGAAATAAAGTGATGCTGGCCTCAAGAACGAATTTGGAAGTACTCCATCTCTTCCTGTCTTTCGAAACAGATGTAGTAGAATAGGTATGGTTTCTTCTTTAAAGGTTCGATAGAATTCCCCTGGGAAGCCATCTGGCCCTGGACTTGCGTGTCTTGGGAGGTTTCTGATGACTGCTTCAAATTCCTCCCTGGTTTTCGGCCCGTTCGGGTTTTCTATTTCTTCCCCTTTCCAATTTTGGTAGTCTGTGGCCTTCCAGGAATGCGTCCGCTTCCTCTAGATTGCCTAACTTATTGGCGTATAGCTCTTCCTACTATGTTTATCATTTTATTATTTATTTTTTTAATAATAAATTTATTTATTTATTGGTGTTCCATTTACCAACATACAGAATAACACATGCCAGTGCTCATCCCGTGAAGTGTCCCTGTCAGTGCCCGTCACCCACTCACCCCACCCCCGCCCTCCTCCCCTTCCACCACCCCTTGTTCGTTTCCCAGAGTTAGGAGTCTTTACGTTCTGTCTCCCGTTCTGATATTTCCCACACATTTCTCCTCCCTTCCCTTAGAATCCCTTTCACTATTATTTATATTCCCCAAACGAATGAGAACATACACTGTTTGTCCTTCTCCGATTGACTCACTTCACTCAGCGTAATACCCTCCACTTCCATCCACGTGGAAGCAAATGCTGGGTATCTGTCGTTTCTAATGCCTGAGTAATATTCCATTGTGTACGTGAACCTCATCTATCTTCTTTAGCCATTCATCTTTCGATGGAAACCGAGGCTCCTTCCACAGTTTGGCTATTGTGGACATTGCTGCTGGAAACATCGGGGTGCAGGTGTCCCGCCGTTTCAATGCATCTGAAACTCTGGGGTCAATCCCCAGCAGTGCAATTGCTGGGTCGTAGACCAGGTCTATCTGTAACTCTTCTAGGATCCTCCACACAGTTTTCCAGAGTGGCTGCACCAGTTCACATTCCCACCAACAGGGTAAGAGGGTTCCCTTTTCTCCGCATCCTCTCCAACATTTGTGGTCTCCTGCCTTGTTTATTTTCCACATTCTCACTGGTGTGAGGTGGTATGTCATTGAGGTTTTGATTTGTATTTCCCTGATGGCAAGTGATGCAGAGCATTTTCTCATGTGCATGTTGGCCATGCGTATGACTTCCTCTGTGAGATCTCTCTTCACGTCTTTTGCCCATTTCATGATCGGATTATTTGTTTCTCTGGTGTCGAGTTTAAGAAGTTCTTCGTAGATCCTGGAAACTAGCCCTTTATCTGATACGTCATTTGCAAATATCTTCTCCCACTGTGTAGGTTGTCTTTTAGTTTTGTTGATGGTATCCTTTGCTGTGCGAAAGCTTCTTGTCTTGATGAAGTCCCAATAGTTCCTTTTTGCTTTTGTTTCTTTGGCCTTCATGGATGTATCTTGGCAAGAAGTTACTGTGGCCGATTTCCAAAAAGGCGTTTGTTGCCTGTGTTCTCCTCTGGGATTTTGATGGACCCTTGTCTCCCATTTAGATCTTTCATCCATTTTGAGTTATCTCGAAATGTGTATGGTGCAAGAAGAGAGTGGTCTAGTTTCATTCATTCTTCTGCGTGTGGATGTGCAATTTTCCAGGCCACCATTTCCTGAAGAGACTGTGTTGCTTCCAGTGGATAGTCTTTCCTCCTTTATCGAATATTAGGTGACCATGAAGTTCAGGGGCCACTTCTGGGTTCTCTATTGTGTTCCACTGATCCATGTGTCTGTTTTTGTGCCAGTACCACACTGTCTCGATGACCGCAGCTTTGTAGTACCACCTGAAATCTGGCATTGTGGTGATTCCCCCAGATATGGTTTTCTTTTCTAAAATTCCCCTGGCTATTCGCGGTCTTTTCTGATTCCATACACATCTTAAAATAACTTGTTCTAACTCTCTCAAGGGAGTCCATGGTATTTTGATAGGGAGCGCATTAAACGTGTAAATGGCCCTGGGTAACATGGACACTTTCAAAAGGTTAATTCTGCCAATCCATGAGCATGGAATACGTTTCCATCTCTTTGTGTCTTCCTCGATAGCTCTCAGAAGTGCTCTATAGCTTTTAGGGTATAGCTCCTTTGCCTCTTCGGTTAGGTTTATTCCTAGGTATCTTACGCTTCTGGGTGCAGTTGTCAATGGGATTGGCGCCTTAATTTCCCTTTCTTCAGTCTCATTGTCAGTGTATGGAAATGCCACTGATTTCTGGCATTGACCTTGTATCCTGCCATGCTACCAAACTGCCGTATGAGTTCTAGCAATCTTGGGGTGGATGCTTCTGCGTTTTCTGCGTAGACTGTCATGTCATTCGGCGAAGAGGGAGAGTTTGACTGCTTCTTTGCCAATTTGATGGCCTTCAAGGTCTCTTCGACGTCTGATTGCTGAGGCTAGAACTTCCAGGACTCTTGTGGAATAGCAGTGGTGAGTGTGGACCTCCCTGTCTGGTTCCTGATCTTAGGGGAAAGGCTCCCAGTGCTTCCGCATTGAGAATATTTGCTGTGGGCTTTTCGTACCAGGCTTTGAAGATGTTGTGGAATGATCCCTCTATCCCTACACTCTGAAGAGTTTTATCATGAATGGATGCTGTGTTTTCTTAAATGCTTTCTCTGCGTCTAACGAGAGGATCATGCGGTTCTTGTTTCGTCTGTTGCTGACATGATGAATCACATTGATTTTTTATTTTATATATATATATATGTATATATATATATATATATATACATATATATATATATTTTTTCGTGTTGAACCAGCCTTGTGTCCCAGGGATGAATCCTATTTGCTCATGGTGAACAGTTAGTTTTCTTAATGTACTGTTGGATCCTATTGGCCAGTGTCTTGTTGAGAACTTTTGCATCCATGTTCATCAGGGATATTGGTCTCTAATTCTCCTTTTCGGTGGGGTCTTGGTCTGGTTTTAGAAATAAAGTGATGCTGGCCTCAAGAACGAATTTGGAAGTACTCCATCTCTTTCTGTCTTTCGAAACAGATGTAGTAGAATAGGTATGGTTTCTTCTTTAAAGGTTCGATAGAATTCCCCTGGGAAGCCATCTGGCCCTGGACTTGCGTGTCTTGGGAGGTTTCTGATGACTGCTTCAAATTCCTCCCTGGTTTTCGGCCCGTTCGGGTTTTCTATTTCTTCCCCTTTCCAATTTTGGTAGTCTGTGGCCTTCCAGGAATGCGTCCGCTTCCTCTAGATTGCCTAACTTATTGGCGTATAGCTCTTCCTACTATGTTTATCATTTTATTATTTATTTTTTTAATAATAAATTTATTTATTTATTGGTGTTCCATTTACCAACATACAGAATAACACATGCCAGTGCTCATCCCGTGAAGTGTCCCTGTCAGTGCCGTCACCCACTCACCCCACCCCCGCCCTCCTCCCCTTCCACCACCCCTTGTTCGTTTCCCAGAGTTAGGAGTCTTTACGTTCTGTCTCCCGTTCTGATATTTCCCACACATTTCTCCTCCCTTCCCTTAGAATCCCTTTCACTATTATTTATATTCCCCAAACGAATGAGAACATACACTGTTTGTCCTTCTCCGATTGACTCACTTCACTCAGCGTAATACCCTCCACTTCCATCCACGTGGAAGCAAATGCTGGGTATCTGTCGTTTCTAATGCCTGAGTAATATTCCATTGTGTACGTGAACCTCATCTATCTTCTTTAGCCATTCATCTTTCGATGGAAACCGAGGCTCCTTCCACAGTTTGGCTATTGTGGACATTGCTGCTGGAAACATCGGGGTGCAGGTGTCCCGCCGTTTCAATGCATCTGAAACTCTGGGGTCAATCCCCAGCAGTGCAATTGCTGGGTCGTAGACCAGGTCTATCTGTAACTCTTCTAGGATCCTCCACACAGTTTTCCAGAGTGGCTGCACCAGTTCACATTCCCACCAACAGGGTAAGAGGGTTCCCTTTTCTCCGCATCCTCTCCAACATTTGTGGTCTCCTGCCTTGTTTATTTTCCACATTCTCACTGGTGTGAGGTGGTATGTCATTGAGGTTTTGATTTGTATTTCCCTGATGGCAAGTGATGCAGAGCATTTTCTCATGTGCATGTTGGCCATGCGTATGACTTCCTCTGTGAGATCTCTCTTCACGTCTTTTGCCCATTTCATGATCGGATTATTTGTTTCTCTGGTGTCGAGTTTAAGAAGTTCTTCGTAGATCCTGGAAACTAGCCCTTTATCTGATACGTCATTTGCAAATATCTTCTCCCACTGTGTAGGTTGTCTTTTAGTTTTGTTGATGGTATCCTTTGCTGTGCGAAAGCTTCTTGTCTTGATGAAGTCCCAATAGTTCCTTTTTGCTTTTGTTTCTTTGGCCTTCATGGATGTATCTTGGCAAGAAGTTACTGTGGCCGATTTCCAAAAAGGCGTTTGTTGCCTGTGTTCTCCTCTGGGATTTTGATGGACCCTTGTCTCCCATTTAGATCTTTCATCCATTTTGAGTTATCTCGAAATGTGTATGGTGCAAGAAGAGAGTGGTCTAGTTTCATTCATTCTTCTGCGTGTGGATGTGCAATTTTCCAGGCCACCATTTCCTGAAGAGACTGTGTTGCTTCCAGTGGATAGTCTTTCCTCCTTTATCGAATATTAGGTGACCATGAAGTTCAGGGGCCACTTCTGGGTTCTCTATTGTGTTCCACTGATCCATGTGTCTGTTTTTGTGCCAGTACCACACTGTCTCGATGACCGCAGCTTTGTAGTACCACCTGAAATCTGGCATTGTGGTGATTCCCCCAGATATGGTTTTCTTTTCTAAAATTCCCCTGGCTATTCGCGGTCTTTTCTGATTCCATACAGATCTTAAAATAACTTGTTCTAACTCTCTCAAGGGAGTCCATGGTATTTTGATAGGGAGCGCATTAAACGTGTAAATGGCCCTGGGTAACATGGACACTTTCAAAAGGTTAATTCTGCCAATCCATGAGCATGGAATACGTTTCCATCTCTTTGTGTCTTCCTCGATAGCTCTCAGAAGTGCTCTATAGCTTTTAGGGTATAGCTCCTTTGCCTCTTCGGTTAGGTTTATTCCTAGGTATCTTACGCTTCTGGGTGCAGTTGTCAATGGGATTGGCGCCTTAATTTCCCTTTCTTCAGTCTCATTGTCAGTGTATGGAAATGCCACTGATTTCTGGCATTGACCTTGTATCCTGCCATGCTACCAAACTGCCGTATGAGTTCTAGCAATCTTGGGGTGGATGCTTCTGCGTTTTCTGCGTAGACTGTCATGTCATTCGGCGAAGAGGGAGAGTTTGACTGCTTCTTTGCCAATTTGATGGCCTTCAAGGTCTCTTCGACGTCTGATTGCTGAGGCTAGAACTTCCAGGACTCTTGTGGAATAGCAGTGGTGAGTGTGGACCTCCCTGTCTGGTTCCTGATCTTAGGGGAAAGGCTCCCAGTGCTTCCGCATTGAGAATATTTGCTGTGGGCTTTTCGTACCAGGCTTTGAAGATGTTGTGGAATGATCCCTCTATCCCTACACTCTGAAGAGTTTTATCATGAATGGATGCTGTGTTTTCTTAAATGCTTTCTCTGCGTCTAACGAGAGGATCATGCGGTTCTTGTTTCGTCTGTTGCTGACATGATGAATCACATTGATTTTTTATTTTATATATATATATATGTGGTGTATATATATATACATATATATATATATTTTTTCGTGTTGAACCAGCCTTGTGTCCCAGGGATGAATCCTATTTGCTCATGGTGAACAGTTAGTTTTCTTAATGTACTGTTGGATCCTATTGGCCAGTGTCTTGTTGAGAACTTTTGCATCCATGTTCATCAGGGATATTGGTCTCTAATTCTCCTTTTCGGTGGGGTCTTGGTCTGGTTTTAGAAATAAAGTGATGCTGGCCTCAAGAACGAATTTGGAAGTACTCCATCTCTTCCTGTCTTTCGAAACAGATGTAGTAGAATAGGTATGGTTTCTTCTTTAAAGGTTCGATAGAATTCCCCTGGGAAGCCATCTGGCCCTGGACTTGCGTGTCTTGGGAGGTTTCTGATGACTGCTTCAAATTCCTCCCTGGTTTTCGGCCCGTTCGGGTTTTCTATTTCTTCCCCTTTCCAATTTTGGTAGTCTGTGGCCTTCCAGGAATGCGTCCGCTTCCTCTAGATTGCCTAACTTATTGGCGTATAGCTCTTCCTACTATGTTTATCATTTTATTATTTATTTTTTTAATAATAAATTTATTTATTTATTGGTGTTCCATTTACCAACATACAGAATAACACATGCCAGTGCTCATCCCGTGAAGTGTCCCTGTCAGTGCCCGTCACCCACTCACCCCACCCCCGCCCTCCTCCCCTTCCACCACCCCTTGTTCGTTTCCCAGAGTTAGGAGTCTTTACGTTCTGTCTCCCGTTCTGATATTTCCCACACATTTCTCCTCCCTTCCCTTAGAATCCCTTTCACTATTATTTATATTCCCCAAACGAATGAGAACATACACTGTTTGTCCTTCTCCGATTGACTCACTTCACTCAGCGTAATACCCTCCACTTCCATCCACGTGGAAGCAAATGCTGGGTATCTGTCGTTTCTAATGCCTGAGTAATATTCCATTGTGTACGTGAACCTCATCTATCTTCTTTAGCCATTCATCTTTCGATGGAAACCGAGGCTCCTTCCACAGTTTGGCTATTGTGGACATTGCTGCTGGAAACATCGGGGTGCAGGTGTCCCGCCGTTTCAATGCATCTGAAACTCTGGGGTCAATCCCCAGCA